>NC_058403.1:189161383-189378460 GCF_002201575.2 Neomonachus schauinslandi | reverse complement strand
AAAAAAAAAAAAAAAAAAAGGAAGATAGTGGGAAGGGATAAATGAAGGGGGGTAATCGGAGGGGGAGACAAACCATGAGAGATTATGGACTCTGAAAAAACAAACTGAGGGTTCTAGAGGGGAATGGGTGGGGGGATGGGTTAGCCTGGTGATGGTTATTAAAGGGGGCACGTATTGAATGGAGCACTGGGTGTTATGTGCAAACAATGAATCATGGAACACTACATCAAAAATTAATGATGTAATGTATGGTGATTAAAATAAAATTTTTAAAAAATATATGAAATCTTGCCATTTGCAACAACATGGATGGAACTAGAGGGTATTATGCTAAGCAAAATAAGTCAATCAGAGAAAGACAATTATCATATGATCTCACTCATATGTGGAATTTAAGAAACAAAACAGAGGGTCACAGGGGAAGAGAGGAAAAAATAAAACAAGATGAAATCAGAGAGGAAGACAAACCATAAGAGACTCTTAACTCCAGGAAACAAACAGGGTTGCTGGAGGGCAGTGGGTGGGGGATGGGGTAACTGGGTGATGGGCATTAAGGAGGATGTGTGATGTAATGAGCACTGTGTGTTATATGCAACTGATGAATCACTGAACTCTACCTCTGAAACCAATAATACACTGTATGTTAATTAATTGAATTTAAATAAAAACAAAACAAAAAGATAGCCAGTAATATCAGTTAAAACACTAACAGATACTAAAATTGGTAGATCAAGGAAGCAAGATATAAATATATGTTTAGAATTATTAGAACGAGGGGTGCCTGGGTGACTCAGTCATTAAGCGTCTGCCTTCGGCTCAGGTCATGATCCCGGGGTTCTGGGAACAAGCCCCGCATCGAGCTCCCTGCTCAGGGGGAAGCCTGCTTCTTTCTCTCCCACTCCCCCTGCTTGTGTTCCCTCTCTCGCTGTGTCTCTGTCAAATAAATAAAATATTAAAAAAAAAAAAAAAGAATTATCAGAACGAACTAAAAATAGGAAGAATTAAAAACTTCATCTTTGGAGTATGCAGTTTGGTATTGAAAGATAGCATATGAAATTATTTTTGCTTTTTATGATAGACCTTTTTGTACTTCTTGTTGCATCAACTCTTGCTGTTTTAATACAAATACATATTTTTAAAATGAAACTTACAATTACTTAGAAAAATATAAATACAAAATACACAGCTCAAAGCAGTATATTATGACAATTGTTCAAGTCCTAGCTCTACCCTTAGCACTCACATAACATTAGTCAAGATTTTTGACAATTCTGTTCTCAGTTTTCTTACTGTGAAATAGGAATGGAAAAGTGCATGCCTGGGGTGCCTGGGTGGCTCAGTTGGTTGAGCATCCAACTCTTGATTTCAGCTCAGGTCATGATCTCAGGGTTGTGACATTGAGCCTCACATCAGGCTTCATGTGGAGTCTGCTTAAGATTCTCTCTCTCCCTCTCCCTTTGCACCCCTACCCCTGCTCGTGTGTGTGCTCTCTCAAAAAAAAATAAGAGAAAATTTTTAAAAAGTGCATGCCTTTTAATAGTAATATTGTAAGGATGAAGTCATATATGTAATTACTGCATAGCATATTGAACTGTATTGTAACAACATAATAGAGACTACTTATTGTTTTGTTTTGAAAAAATAAAAATAAATGAACTAAGTTTGAGCAAAAGAAAACAAAAGGACAGATTTTAATAGAATCTCTTTTAAATGTACTGAATATTTTATAGTACACTTTTAAGGATATTACCCAGTAACTTCAAAAAGTAGTAACAGCCAATATATTTTATTATCAACAAATAAATTAAAATCCAAAGGATAGTATCATATGCTTTAAAAAAGGGAGATGAAGAAATAAAAGTAATTTGAGATTTAAAAAAAGGTAAAAAAAAAAAGTAGTAAATAAGGGGGAATCCAGCAAGAGCTACCTACATTATTAAGCTAAAATTTTTTCATCAGAACATTTCAGATGTGAAGTGAAATCACTTCATTGATCTGTTATTACACTGGACTGCTGTTCACTTGTTCATAGTAAAAAGAAGGTTTTCATTTGAATTTTTAAAAATAAGTTGGGAAGTAAAAGGAATCTCATAATGCACAAGTTTCATTTATTATGCATTTTCTCAAGCATTCCAACCTTACTGAGAAATAACACAAGACATCCAAGTGCTTTAAAATCCAAGGCCTTTAATTCATTTTTCAGTAATGACCACAAATGCCTTCACAAAACTTCTTTTTCACAAAAACAGAAGGCACTAGGCATTACATAACACCCTGAAAGCAGTGATTCCCTCTGATGCTGGTGGAGATAAACATTAAACGGCAGGTTTTAGGTCTTAATGTCCCCTCAAAAAAAAAAAGGACAACACTGAAAATCACACAAAAAAATTGTTACCAGTCTTTCTCAGATTCCCAATGCAATTTTAAGTTAATTTTAGAAGTACATAATTTGAAATTAATAGGTAAACCAGGTAAGTATGGTATGGTTTTCAACATGTGTTAGGTTTTAGTTAAATACAGTAAATAGGAAGATACTGTTATTATGCTACTTGGCATCCTTTGCTACTCTTTAGCTGTGCAAAATAAACTTGAAATGATACATCCTGTAGTGGTATAATTTAAAAGATCCTTGATATGACACTAACAACTTTCAAATTCTGCTTACAAACTGCATATAAATTGTAAGATTATTAAAATACCCCTTTTTGAAAAAGAATAAGATGACCATTTATACCTAAATAAGGTTTCCCAGAAAGATATGAAATACTCTAGCGTATAAAAGTAGTTGCCCCTTTTCCATAAGGACAATGTTGTTTCACAAAATAACTCATATGATCCAAGGCAAATGATTTCTTTCAAATACCATATTCTCTCTCTGACTTTGAGGTATGCTTCAAGAGACTATATCCATGAGAAAAGGACACATTTAGGTATAATACCATAGTTACAAACACAAAGAGGCTTTCTGGGTCAGGAGTGCCCTTAAGAGTTGCATTAACAGAAAACAAGAGACAGCTTCTGAAGCCATTTCTTTTACAAACACATACAACTAAATTTGGTTGCTGAGAGGGTAATTCAAGACACAGCTATTTACATATGTGCTATGTCATGTGTGGCTATTTTAAATAGTGGCTTCTGGAGGACACTCCTATTCAAACACAAACCAAGCAACCTTATTCTACCAAACCACAATCTTCTATTTTTGGCAAGGTGGTATTGTTCAAACAAAACAGAAACAAACAAAACAACGGCAACAACAAAAAACTAGCTATAACAGTGATTTAGGCAGAAGTCCCCATGTCTAACAACAGTAGGGAAAATGTTCTGAGAAATATTAATTTTGGGGGAAAAAAACCCTACCAAACAAATAATGCTGAAAATTAATCTTATAATCACTTACATGACTATAACGTAAAACGTTTATGAATGCCTTTGAAATGAGAATAGTTCAGTTTAAAAAATAGCTGATTATGAGGTTTACAATTAGAATGTCTCTAAAAAAACATCCAAGCTAATTAACTTAAACAGGTTCAACTAGTAAGTGGTAAGAAGAAATAAACTCTTCCATAATTAATATTAGATTCTTTCTTGCCTTTGGAGAAACTGGTAACATTAAACTTGAAATGATATAGAATATAATGAAATGAAACCTACATGACAACTAAAAACAAAACAAAACAAAACAAAAACCACACCAGGGCACTACTAATAAACATGATGGGAGGCAAGAAAGGTATCTTTAAGCAGTGATTACTCAGAAGAATGCCTTATAAAATTACGTATCATAATCAAGTTAAGAAAAAGCTTCAAGACTAGCAGCTGAGCTTTGTGAAACATGTAGGACAACAGAAGGCACTACGAAAGCATTAATTACTTCTAACTACCATCGGACAGATTAGTCTCTTCTTCTTAAGAAGCTAGCCAGTGTGAATGTTATTTTTATATCCCCCTGAGTTTTAACATGATTGGGCAGAGCAGCACCACTTTAAAAAAATATCTGCAATGCCAGCACTGCAGTTTGGAATCACTTATACTGATGGCCCCACAGGTCTCTCATAAGAGCACTTTAGAACATGATTAAAAATATAGAAATGCCTTTCGGTGTTTCAGTATTAAAGTGGAACCACCACAGTATCCATTTTTAAAAATAATGCACTAAAAAGGTCTGTTTAGTCAGTATAGTCTTTCCATCCTGTAGCTAGCATTCACGGCTATTTTCCACGCTGAGACATCTCCTTTGTGCGTTGGGCTGAAATGTCAGTATGCTTCACGGTGCACAATCCTTTTTGGCTGGAAAATCCTAGCAAATGTCATGTCATGTCCGTTTTGAGCAGTATGCCTTGTAGGTCCTCCGGCAATGCTAAGATAATTGCATCTATGTGTGTCCGTAACTTTTCCATAGTGTCAGGTTTCACAGGTAAATGCTCTCGATCAGCCTGCAACTACAGAAGGAACATTTGGAAGCATTTAATATTAATACACTGTATTCTCTAAATGAACAATTTTAATGGTCTAATGATTTGGAAAATTCAAACTTACACTAGAATTTAGAGGAACTGTAAAAAAGCAAACAACATGCCATTTAAACAATATATTGCTGAGCTCATAAAAGACTTCTATGTAAATTAATAGATAATACCTATAGATACCATGTGGTATTAAATATAAGTGACAATGTTTTTTGTAGAGCTCATTAGACTCCCTGTAAATACTTTTAAAATAATATGGCATCACTGTGATCTGCTTGAGTGACCAAGTATTCTCAGTCAGATCTACCATCAATTGACCAATCTTAAGTGCTCTCATTTAAAAAGCTCCTTCTGTAACACATCATGAACGGTCACCTCCAATATGAGGAAAATATCTTCATGGATCTTTGCCGTTTTGGCTACATACCAGCTTATTTTTTAGCTTCAGTACAAGGTCTACTGTTTCTACTTCTGTGTGTTTCTGGGTCCAGAGAAGTAAATCCTACAAGAATAAACAAATCCCAAATCAGTAAATACTCAAAATATGTTTCAAACTGCTCTATTTTAACAGGCAAGGCTACGGAGCAGGAAGGATAGGAAGGAAAAAGAAAACAGAGTATGTAACTCAGATACAGCATTACAGTACAGGAATAATACTCCACATGACATTCTAACATTAATTAGATAATTTTTGACATTAGCTAGAACAACCGTCTAATAGTTGGGAAATAAAACAATGTAAGAAACTCCTTTCTGAGACAGCCCTTTTAGATCAACGAAAAAATTACAACTCCAAGTATAATACTAATCCCCATCCTTACTAAGTAGTAAGTACCTTAATTTTTAAGGAACATTAACAAATTAAGACAACCATGAACAGGAATCTATTACTGGCTGTAAACTTTGACATCTACAAACAAGCTTTTCCTTGGCTTATTTGTGGTTGCCTTCATTGTATTCCTTCTCTCACAACCATAGTCACTGGGAGTTTATGATTAGAAAGTTCACTTCAAGGCTAGCCCATCTCAAGCTAAATAAAGATGAAACTATTCTTTATATTTTCACAAGGAGCTCAATTTAAAATAGTCTCGTGACAAACTATAGATTAAAAACAGTCAAAATACAGGAAAAAAATTGTTAATAATAACTGGAAAGATTTGAATCTTGATTCTATCCAGGGGAATGCTAGTAAATATTTAACCACCAGTTCTCTAGGAAAAGTCTCTAGTTTGTAGCATTTGCCAATGTGGTATAATACTCCCACTGTAGCCAATTTCAAGCTACCAACATGAGATCACTGAACGCAAAGGTGGGAAGAGATGTACACAGTTAGCTCCTGTGGGTCAGTGTAAGCAGGGCTCTAGCTCACTGCTGGCTTCGTTACTTAGCAGTGATGTAATCTGAAGCAAGTCACTTAACTTATAATCCTTAGGGGTCTCATAATGCAGATTATAACACCTACTTCAATGAGTTGTTGTAAGGATTAAAAGACATTATCCATCTAAAGCACCTACACAGTACTTGACACACAGCACATGATCTAGAAAAGTGAGGTATTACTTATTTACAAAGTAGTGGATATGGGTATAATCTCCCAGCCTCTAAGGATAATGTTATCTTTATTTTCAATAGTTGTTAATCATCACATAAACACACTGTTTTCTAACCTCTTCGCAAAGAGCTTCTAAATGGAGTGCCTCCAATTTCTGGGTCATTTCCTTCCGCCGGGTCTTGAACCAACCATCAAAATTTGGAGATTTCAGAAAATGCCTATAAAAATAAATTTTAAAAAAGCAAAGTTTGATTATGACTTACTTCCTCTCCTCAATACCTTTCCTACCAATAGCTTGGAGAACCATGTGAAACAATGGAATTTTTATTTATTTATTTATTTGAATTTTTTTTTTTTAAAGTAAGTTTAAGTCCAGTTTTTTTGTTGTTTTTTTTTTAAGATTTTATCTATTTATTTGACAGAGAGAGAGAGTGAGACAGGAACACAAGCAGGGGGAGTGAGAGGGAGAAGCAGGCTTCCTACCAAGCAGGGAGCCCGATGTGGGGCGTGATCCCAGGAGCCTGGGATCATGACCTGAGCTGAAGGCAGACACTTAACGACTGAGCCACCCAGGCGCCCTATTTTGTTTTTAAATAAAGCTCTACAGATGGGTGAAAAAGAAGGAAAAAAAAAGACCAACCGGTAAAGTCCAATCCAATCGCCTTTTATTCTAGAGGTCAGCTGAGGTCCTGTTTTCTCAAGTGTCTTCATAAATTCTTCTGGAAGGAACTGTCTTAATTGGGGTGGACTCTAGAAATTAGGACATACTGATTTAAAAATTAGAAATGGCTATACTCCCAGGAGCTAATTACAGTTAGAGAACGCAAATTAGAATTTAACTGAATAAAGTTATACCTTCCATGGAGAGATACTTTTCTGCAAAGGCATCAAGCTTGCCACATATCTTTCCTGAAACCAAAAAAAAGTTAATCAAAGTTAGGCATTCTTTTTTTTTTTAAGATTTTATTTATTTGTTTATTTGAGAGAGAGAGAGCGCGCGTGCAAGGGAGGGGAAGGTGAGAAGAAGGAGAGAGAGAATCCCAAGCAGACTCTTCGTTGAGCACAGAGCCTGATGTGGGGCCCAATTCCATGACCCTGAGACCACGACCTGAGCCAAAACCAACAGTCAGATGCTTAACCAACTGAGCCACCCAGGTGCCCCAAAGTTAGGCATTCTTACCTAGAGAGTCTTCAAAAACACATAAACAGACCCCCCTTAAAAGAAATGGGTTTATAAGTTTTTCATCATATGCTCTTTCAATGGACAGCAGCAATGCATCACTTCCCATAACGGACATAGCAAAATTTAGACTGAATTGAGAAGTCAGATTTTCAATAAGAATTTAACTAAATCTTAAATAATTCAAGGGACTGCATATTTTTAGTGATAATCATTAACCCTATTGGGTGAGTATGTGCCAGAAAATGTACTCAACATTTTATATGCATGATCTCTTTTAATCCCTGCAACCATCCCGTGTGGCCATTATTACTGGAAAAGAGGCTTTGGAAAGCTAAGTAAGCCGCCCAAGGTCACATAGCCTGAACCTGAATTCAGGTCTACGTGACTTCAGTCTATGCCCTTAAGCACTACAGTAAAGTTCATTTCAAATCAAACAGATTTAAATGGAACAAAATTAATTAACATCCATAGACCAAGAAAGAGTATTTTGCCTCAAAATGTAATAGCAAAGATCTCCAGGTTGCTCCCATATGATATTCACAGATAGATTACATTAATAACTACATGGAATCTCTCTTGGATGCAGTCTCCAGACTAGGACCACATTATGTACTATCTGATACTGTGAGGCATCTTTTAGTATTTTAATATGCTATTCTACTGAATTTCATAGAATAACCATATCATCTAGTCATTTATTCCATAAATATTGAGTGCTACCAGATGCCAAACTGAAGAGAAGATAATGAACAAGACAGATAAGGCCCCTGTCATCCTAGAGTTACTGGCCTCATGGATATCATATCAAATTGTGCTCAAGAAAATAGTATCAGAGGGCCACCTGGGTGGGTCAGTCGGTTAAGTGTCCAATTCTTGATTTTAGCTCAGGTCATGATCTTAAGGTTGTGAGATGGAGCCCCACATCAGGCTCTGCGCTCAGCACAGAGTCTGCTTGAGATTCTCTCTCCCCCTGCTCGTGCTCGTTCTCTCTCTCTCTCTCAAATAAATAAATAAATAAATAAAATCTTTTTTTAAAAAGTAGCTTTGAAAATAAATAAATAAATAAAAATAAATAAATAAATAAAAAAGTAGCTTTGAAAACAAAAAAGGAAATAATATCAGAAAGAAGTTCCAGGTTAACCTTGTTTTAAGGTGTAAAATGCAATAATTATGTAATATTTCACAATTATCTCATTTAAGATTCACAGCAACCCTGAAAGATATTTAGGAAAAGTGGAATTAGCCACATTTTACAGATAAAGAAAATGAGGGTCAGAGAGGAAGTGACTTGCCAAAGTTACACAGTTAATATTAGAACAGAGTCCAGGTCTCCTGCAAAGGGTTCTATTTTTAATCACCAAACACATGAGCAGGCAAAACACATAAACTAAGGTTTTTGTGAATGGGGAAAACATTCATATATCCTTCAACAAATCATTAAATTAAACAAATACCTATGTTAACTTACCAATGGAATGATGAAGCTTTGTGTCAGTTCCAAAAAGTAGCGTCGGAGAATAACACTTTGAGCCTCAGAAGGACGTTTCTGTTGTACACCCTTAAAAGAAAAAGCAATGAAAACCTACATTCTAGGGTAAGGAAGAATATAAAACAAAGCATAATTATAGTAGTTCAACTGATATGTAAATACATACTTTTACTTCATTGAAAAAAAACCCTAGAACTTCACCTTCAATTTAACCTTAAGTTCATTGTGAATATCCTGTGAAAAAAACCCTAAGCGCAAACATCACATGTTCATCCCACACTTAAAAGTATCAGTTTAGGGCGCCTGGGTGGCTCAGTTGGTTGAGCGACTGCCTTCGGCTCAGGTCATGATCCTGGAGTCCCGGGATCGAATCCCGCATCGGGCTCCCTGCTCGGCAGGGAGTCTGCTTCTCCCTCTGACCCTCCTCCCTCTCATGCTCTCTGTCTCTCATTCTCTCTGTCTCAAATAAATAAATAAAATCTTTAAAAAAAAAAAAAAAAGTATCAGTTTACATTGAATTGTCTTTATTTCACACTTGCTGTATAAGTATTATTTACATTTTCCAAAAAATGCTAACCATCCCCTGTTGGCTGCTAAACTACCTCATGGAAGAGTCCATGACTTTTTCACTATAACTCTCAAGTTTCTAGAAAGACTGGCACTAGTGGGTAGCTGCAGCTCCACATTTCAAGCCCATAATTGTTGCTGCTTAGGCTTCTGATTTTTGTGAAGCTTTGGTTCAAAAGAAAGACCTCATTTCACATTATCATACATAATGCACATACTCCCTAACTGGATATTGCTTACCTGCACAAGGAAATTTAAATTAATAATATGAGCAAGGAATTACCTTCTGTAATTGTTTTATGATCTCTTCATCTCTACTTAGATATGGCTTATAAGAAGTATAAACTCCTAAGAAGTAAAGAAAATACGGTAAATAATAAGACCCAAGTACCCACATAAGTATATATATATTTAAAAGTTAATAAAAATAATAAAATATAATAATAAAAATCAATACCAGGTTTAGAATCCAGAGTCTTTAGGTTCTTCAATTTTTTCACTTTAACCTGCTTAGGAATTTCACCTAAAGGAAGTATCATAAAGACTCATAATTGTTCGAGTTTTACATATTACAAAACTGGAATTTTGTAAGATTAATAATCCACAGACTGTTTATTACTCAATCAGGGATCTTACAGCTAAAGTATTCTTTTTTTAAAAATTTTACTTATTTATTAGAGAGAAAGAGAGAGAGAGAGCAAGTGTGCACGGGGGAAGGGGCAGAGGGAGAGAAAGAATCTCAAGCAGGCTTCACGCTCAGCACAGAAGCCCAATGCAGGGCTTGATCTCATGACCTGAGCTGAAATAAAGAGTCGGACACTTAACCGACTGAGCCAGCCAGGCACCACTGAAGTATTTTTCTTAACATCAAATAATATTCAAGAGTTTATTCCTGGTGCTTTAAAATTGGATACATGCTGGATTATTATAGCATTACAGAAAAAATGTGTAAATTATATAAAATGGGTATTTGATCTTTCATTAATATCTATCATTACTTAAAAATTTCTTTTTGTCACTTAACTTGTAATTTAAAATCTTTGTGCCAGATACATGAAATTGAAAACCTATGTGCCAAATATTAATAAAATACTCTTGAAGAGTAAATGGAATTGCAAGCAACTCTTAGAGTATTCAAAAGTTTTTTCCTGACACCTCCCAAAATTCTGTTTCTGCATTATAGAAACTTACACTGCCACCAGGTGGTGACAGTGTGTGTCACAACCACAGACCTGAGCCATAGAGGGACAGGCCTCCTGAGCAGGTCAGCTGTGAACAATTTGCACAGCATATGCTGTGGTTCTGGTCTTGGGGTCAAAAGAAGCTACAATCTAAACAACCCTCTAATCAGCAGAAAAATGCCTCAAGATAAGCACTTCAAAGTGTCATAAGCACACTAAACAGACTTTTTCTTTTCCTTTCTCCATCCTCCTTCTAAGTGTGAGAGGACCTAAGAACTGAAAGACAATCTACAGATTATCTAATTCAAGGCTCTAAACTGAAAACACATTTTTCATTGAATTGTTATATACACCCAACTGCTAACTACAGTTATCTGTGGGGGTGGAATTGTAGGAGCACAGAGCATTTTCAGTTGTAATCTTGTATTGTTCAAAAATTTTAAGAGCATGTACTATGGTAAAACAGGTATTTCTGTAAATTCTCTACTTTGAAATAATTTCAATCTTACAGAAAAGCTTTAGAATAATAAAGATGATACTCTAATTTTATCAACTGCCCCAATAATAACTTTAAACAGACCCTTGTTAAGAAGTCACGGTCATGTACGCAACTAGTATTTTCATCGATTCAGCAAATATTAGTGAATGCAAGATACTGGAAATAAAAAAGTAAAACAACTAGCTCCTGTAGTTCCTAGTTCTCAACTAGTTCAACTAGTTCCTAGTAAGACAAATAGAGATACATGACAATATGTAGGATATGTGCTGGGATAAAATTATGAACAAGATGCTATGGAAACCCAAAAGAGGAGGCAAAGAGGAGTTAAAAAATTATTGAGATTTCCTAAAGGAAGTGAGATGTCAGCAGTCTTATAAGAGAAATCAAAAGTTATCCAGAAGAAAAAAAGACCTTTTAGGCAGAGTTATGTCCAGAAGCATGAAGAGCATGTTGCCTAAGGAGTTATACATAATGGTCAGGATAGTAATAGCCACCATTTACTCAATCCTTATCTGTGCCAGTCTTGGTCTAAGAATACCGCATGAATGATCGCATCTAATCTTCATAAAGAAGTAGGTTTTATCATGTCCATCTCACAGATGAAGGAACTCAGGCATGGATAAAATTGACCTGGTATGCACCAAAACTGGCTCTTTCCCGCCATCATCCACTCTGATTGGTCAATGCCCCATTCACACAGGTTGTTAGCTCCAGAGAACAACTTGTCCAAGGACACACAGTTAACATGCTTGAATCAGGATATGAAATAAGGCGGTCTAAGTCCTGAGCCATCACTCTTACCCACGACACTACAAGGGCAGGAATGGAGGGTATGCTAAAAAGGGCAGGAGATAAAGCCAGAGAGGTATTCAAAGGTCAGGTCAAGAGGAACTATTCAGATGTCTGACATCGCAGTGACCAAGACTGAAAGCATGGGCGTGGGGGGTTAGTGGATGGGGAGTGAGCTGACAGGATCAAATCCGCATTTAACACACTCACTGCCGCCAGGTGGTGACGGTGTTAACCACAACCACAGGCCCGAGCCACAGATGGACAGGTCTCCTGAGCAGGTCTGCCAGGTGCACAAAGGAGTCTGCGGTGGAATAGGAGAACCAGAGGATAAAACAGAAGCACTGTGGAATACTGCTCCTGGGTAGATACAGAACCTGAAGCAAAACGTGTGCCTCAAGGAAGAGAAGAGAGGGAGCTACTGGAGCTCTGTGGAGGAGATAAAACCAAGAGGCTTTGGGGACAGACTACGAGAAGAGCAAAGTCCAGAAACACTCAGGTTTCCAGAATTTTTAAAGTTATTTATTTATTTATTTTAGAGAGAGAAAGAGAAAGCATGTGCACAGGAGAGCAGGGGGAGGGACACAGGGAGAGACGGGGAGAGAATCTTAAACAGACTCCACGATGAGCTCAGAGCCTGACTCGGGGCTCGATCTCACGACCCTGAGATCATGACCTGAACCGAGACCAAGAGTCAGACGCTTAACCAACTGAGCCACCCAGGCACCCCTCGGAATGTTTTTGATTCATTAGCTGATAGATTTTACTTCATCCATGTATTCTATCTCTTCCCATGTACTAATTCTTATGAGAACATCTCTCATCTTGAATCTTGTGGTTGTGCTTTCCAGAATTCAGAGTAGCTTCTCACCACAAGATCTGTAAAACTTTTGTCCCCTTAGTAAGTACAGAATTAATACATATTTAACTATACAACAGATAATTAATTTCAAGTCATTTATCTGCTTCTGACTCCAAGAATCCAAATAGCACGTGTAAAACCACAATGGTTCAAATAAGTCTAAATATTTCTGTACTTATTTTGTTTCCTTCTGCTCCAAGTCACAAAGGACTTGCAATTGTTCTATCCACCAATACTGTTTATTAACATATTATTTTCTGAAATTCACTGTGCAAAAAAGAACCAAGTATCAGAGGGGAGAAGAGTTTGGCAGTAGGTTTCATATATTCTTTATATTCAATATGTTCTGGGTAATAATGAAGATAGGTTGCAACCATGTCTGTCTTTTTAAAAAGGGAAAGACAAAAATAAACCCATGCAGCAATCTTCACTCACACAATTCCCCTCTGATGCACTGGATTTCATCAGGTGTAAGATGCATACTGATCTCTAACCCTAGTCATCATCATTGTTACACTGTAGTATGTAATAAAGAAAATTAATCATGAAGATACATTGCCTATTATAAAAAAAATTTTTTTAATGAATATTTGTCAGATGGCTTTGGAAAAAAAAAACAGGTGTCTGCAATGAACCCAAGTCCCATCATTACAGATATTTATTTTAATTAAAAATACTTATTCAGGGGTGCCTGGGTGGCTCAGTTGGTTAAGCGTCTGCCTTCGGCTCAGGTCATGACCCCAGGGTCCTGGAATCAAGCCCCATGATGGGCTCCCTGCTTGGCGGGGAACCTGCTTCTCACTCTCCCTCTACTGCTCCCCTTCTGCTGCTCCCCCTGCTTGTGCTCTCTCCCCGCCAAATAAATAAAATCTTAAAAAAAATACTTATTCAATGTCTGTTATGTACAATGCACGTTAGAGAGGGGTATTTAACATTACTAAATTAATAGTCAAGGCTACAGCACCTCTGTATATGGGCATTAGAATCTTCCACATTTAGGCCAAATATTTTACCTTTAGTGAAATCACCAAACTCAATTTCTGGTCAGAAATTATCAGTTTAGGGGCGCCTGGGTGGCTCAGTCGGTTAAGCGACTGCCTTCGGCTCAGGTCATGATCCTGGAGTCCCTGGATCGAGTCCCGCATCGGGCTCCCTGCTCGGCGGGGAGTCTGCTTCTCCCTCTGACCCTCCCCCCTCTCATGTGCTCTCTCTCTCTCTCATTCTGTCTCAAATAAATAAATAAAATCTTTTTTAAAAAAATAAAAAAATAAATATTTTTTTTAAAAAAAGAAATTATCAGTTTATAATTTGATCCAATATACGCTAATAGAATTAGTTTCGCTTTGAGAAATATTTGTTAAGTACCATCATCTTAACATTATATTTCTCCATTTAAGAGAATTTGGAACTAAAACTAGGTATAATCCAGAAGAAATAATCCTTTTATATCAGGAGGAATGATCCCTCTACAGGGTTAAAACTAAATGTATACTTCTGGTAAAGTTATGAATCTCAGCTTTGCTGTGCCTTCCCTGCTGATCCTGCAGAAGATACTCTTTCTGCAGTTTTACTGACCCTCTCAGATAGTCTTGAATTTTCAAAGACAGAAGAAGGGCTGTTGTGTTTCATAACTTGTGCAGCATATGCAGTGGTCCTGGCCTTGAGATCAATGGGCAGAAAAAGGTCCCAAGATATATATCCAACACTCATGAATTAAAAGATAAATGGATTGGGGCGCCTGGGTGGCTCAGTCGTTAAGTGTCTGCCTTCGGCTCAGCCTGCTTCTCCCTCTCCCACTCTCCCTGCTTGTGTTCCCTCTCTCGTTGTGTCTCTCCTCTGTCAAATAAGTAAATAAAATCTTTAAAAAAAGAAAAAAGATAAATGGATTTTCATGAATATGAAACCAAAAGCAGAGGCGATAAAAGAAAATACAGATAAATTGGACTTCATCAAAACTTAAAACTTTTGTGCATCGAAGGACACTACCAATGAGAGAATGACCAGACAACTCATGGAATGGGAGAAAATATTTACAAAGCATTTATCTGATAAGGGATTGGTATCTAGAATATATAAAGAACTCTTAACATCTCAACAATAACAAAACAACATGATTAAAAGACAGGGAAAGGACTTGGAAAGATAATTCTCCAAAGAAGTTATTCCGATGGCCAATAAACACATGAAAAGAAGCTCAACATTACTAATCGTTAGGGAAATGCAAATCAAAACCACAGTAAGATACTATCTCACACCCATTAGAAGGGCTACCATAAAAAAAAACACCAAAAAATAACAAGTGTTAGCAAGGATGTGGAGAAACTGATACCCTTGTGCACTGTTGATGGGAATGGAAAATAAAAACAGTATGGCAGTTTCTCAAAAAATTAAACACAAATGGCTATGTGGTTCAGCAATCCCACTTTTGTGGATACATACTCAAAAGAAATGAAAGCAGGGACTCAAAGAGGTATCTCTACACCCATGTTCATAGAATTATTATTTGCAATAGCTCAAAGGTGGAAGCAACCCAAGTGTCCACTGACAGATAATTGGATAAATAAAATGTGGTACATGCATACAATGGCATATTATTCAGTCTTAAAAAGGAAGGAAATTCTGACACATTACAACATGAATGAACCTGGAGGACGTTATAACTAAGCGAAATAAGCCAGTCACAAAAGGACAAATAGAATTCCACTTATATGAAATACTTGAGTAGTCAAATTCATATTGACAGGAAGTAGACAGGTAGCTGCTAAGGGCTAGGGCGGGGTGAGTGGAGAAAGAAGTGGATAGTAAGTTATTGTTTAATGGCTCAAGAGTTTCAATTTTGCAAGATGAAAAGAGCACTGTGAGTGGATGGTGGTGATTATAGTGCAACAATGTGAATGCACTTAATGCCACTGAACTGTACACTTAAAAAATGGTTAAGATGGTAAATATCGTGTTGTGTGCTTTTTACTGCAATTTTTTAAAAAAGATTTTATTTATTTATTCATGAGAGACAGAGAGAGAGAGAGAGAGAGAAGCAGAGGGAGAAGCAGGCTCCCAAGGAGCAGGGAGCCCGATGCGGGACTCGATCCCAGGACCCTGGGATCATGACCTGAGCCAAAGGCAGTCACTTAACTGAGTGAACCACCCAGGTGTCCCACCACAATTTTTTTTTTTAAAGGAATGAAATTCTTCTGCATGATACAACATAAGTGAACCTTGAAAACAGTGAGATATGCCAGACACTAAAGGGCAAATATTACATGATTCCACTTATATGAAATATGTAGAAGAGTCAACTTTATAGAAACAGAAATTATAAGTTACCAGGGACTGGGGGATGCAATAATTGGGGAGCTATTGTTTAATGGGTTTTGGATTTGGGTGAACTAAATCCAAATCCTTCTGCTTGGGATTACGAAGAAGTTCTGGAACTGGATAGTGATGATGGGTGCACCTTATGAATATACTTAATGCCACTGTGTTAGTTTTTTTAAATTTTTTTTTAAATTCAATTTAATTAATATAGAGTATTATTAGGTTCAGTGGTAGAATTTAGTGATTCATCAGTTGTATATAACACTCAGTGCTCATTACATCAAGTGCCCTCCTTAATGCCCATCACCCAGTTACCCCATCTCCCCACCCACCTCCCCCTGGGTGAACTAAATCCAAATCCTTCTGTTTGGGATGATGAAGAAGTTCTGGAAATGGATAGTGGTGATGGTTGCACACTATCAATATACTTAATGCCACTGTATTATTTTTATGTGAATTAGATACTTAAAACTAGTTAAAATGGTAAATTTTAGGTTATGTATATTTTACCACAATAAAAACAACTTTTAAGATAAGTGGGGAAAAGTATCATAAACACACTAAACTTAATGAAATTTTGCACTTCTGTTAAGAATTGTGCTCACATAAGACCCACCAGTCCCAGAAACAGTCAGACACTAAAGTCTTGCCCCAAATTATCAAATTACCCCTGGTGCCTTTGTTCACAACATATTTTCTCCATACTAACAAGGACCAAACTGAGGATACTGACAACCTCTAACATTCACTCCTCAGTGACCGCTAAGAATCTATAAAGCGTAATGTTTCCATATACCACCATTGCTTTCCTGCAGAAAAAAAATGATACCTGATGAAGTGGTTCAAATAAGCTGGTGATGGAAATAATCAGAGAGAACACAGCAGCTCATCTCTAAAGTAGGCTGCTTAAAATAAGTTCTAATTAATATTCCGTATCTGTCCTCATCCCCATTTGAAAAAGCAATTCAAGAATTATCCCCTCCCCTCCCTCCCTAGGCCTTACTTTTAAATGGTAACTTCACTTGCCTGAAGAGGCTTCTCAGAGTAGCAAGAATATCAGCTAGCAAGACATCACAAGAAAAGAAACTACAGACCGATACCCCTCATGGATACAGATGCAAAAATGCTCAACAAAAATAATAGCAAATCAAATCTAGCAACATATAAAAAGGATTATACACCATGACCAAATGGGATTTACGCAAGGAATATAAGATTGGTTTAACATCCAAAATGCAATTAATATGCCATATTGATAATGGACAAAAACCACATGACAATCTCCATAGATACAGAAAAAGCATTTAACAAAATTCAACACCAATTCATGATAATCCTCAACAAACTAGAAATAGAAAGGCACTTTTTCAATCTAATGAATGACATCTATGAAAACCTGTATCTAACATCATAATTAGACTTGTATATTGAAAACTACAGGAGCGCCTGGATGGCTCAGTCAGTTAAGCATCTGCCTTTGGCTCGGGTCATGATCCTAGGATCTTGGGATCGAGCCCCGCCATCAGGCTCCCTGCTTAGCAGGGAGCCTGCTTCTCCCTCTCCCTCTGCCTGCCACTCCCCCTGCTTGTGCTCTCTCACTCTCTCTCAAATAAAAAACAAACACCTTTAAAAAGAAAACTACAAAACATTGCTGAGAAAAATTAAAGACCTAAACAACAGAAGATATCTCAAGTTCCTGGATCAGAGACACCAAAAAAAACCCTAAATTTACTGCATATTAACATAATTCCTATCAAAATCCCAGCTAGCTGGCTGCAGAAATTAACAAAGTGATCCTAAAATTTATATGGAAATGCAAAACACCAAGAATAGCCAAAACAATTTTGGAAAAGAAGAACAATATTAGAAGACTTACACTTCCTGATTTCAAAACTTACTATAAAACTACAGTAATCAAGACATTGCATCAGTGTTGATTTTCCACAGAGGTACCAATGAAATTCAATAGAAACAAAGATAATTTTCAACAAATAGTGCTAAGGCAACTGAATAGCAACTTGCAAAAAAAGATTACTTTGGACCCTAACCCACAAAAAATAACTAAAGTGGTTCATAGACCTAAATGGAGGTGCCAACATAATAAATAAAACTTTTAGAAGAAAACATAGGAGAAAATCTTTGTGACCCTGGGTTGGGCAATGAGTTCTTAGACACAGTATCAAGAGGCTAATCCATAAAAGAAAAAAACTGATAAACTAGACTTCATCAAAATTAAATACATTTTTGTAGATATCAGAAGTGAGGGGTGAGGGTTAGGGGAAATGGATGAAAGTGGTCAAAAGGTACAAACTTCTAGTTAAAAGAAAAATTAAGTACTGGGGATGTAATGCAGATACATGATGACAACATGATGACTATAGTTAACACTGCTGTATAATATTATATTTGAAAACTGTTAAGACAGTAAATCCTAAAAGTTATCATCACAAGGAAACATTACTTTCCTTTTATTTTTTTGGTATCCATATGAGGTGATAGATATTAACTAAACATATTGTGGCAATCATTTCACAATATATATAAGTCATTATGCTGTACACCCTAAACTTACACAATGCTGTTTGTCAAGTGTATCTCAATCAAACTGTGGAGAAAAAAACACTTTTGCACTTCAAAAGATATCATTAAGAAAACAAAAAAGAAACCAAATACTGTGAGAAAATACTTGTGAGTCATATATCTAAACACAGACTTGTATCCAAAATACATAAAGATCTCTTACAACTAAATAGTAAGACAAGTAACCTAACTAAAAATTGGCAAAAGATTTCAATCAACATTTCATCCAAGAAGATATATGAACAACTATAAGTAGATGAAAAGATGCTCAACATCATTATTCACTAAGGCAAAGCAAATGAAAACCACTATTTCAAACCCATTAAGTGGCTATAATGAAAAACACAGACAGGATCAAATGCTGGTGGCAGGGATGTGAAGAAATAGGAACTCTTACAGACTGCTGGTAAGAATGTAAAATGAGGGGCGCCTGGGTGGCTCAGTCGTTAAGAGTCTGCCTTCAGCTCAGGTCATGATCCCAGGGTCCTGGGATCGAGCCCTGCATTGGGGGCTCCCTGCTCAGGGGGAAGCCTGCTTCTCCCTCTCCCACTCCCCCTGCTTGTGTTCCCTCTCTCGATGTCTCTCTCTCTGTCAAATAAATAAATAAAATTAAAAAAAAAAAAAGAATGTAAAATGAGGGGTGCCTGGCTGGCTCAGTCAGAAGAGTGTGCAACTCTTGATCTTGGGGTATGGGTTCGAGCCCCATGCTAGGTGTAGAGAATATTAAGTGAAATAAGCCAGTCAGAGAAAGATACCATATGATTTCACTCATATGTGGAATTTAAGAAACAAAACAAATGAACATGGGGTGGGGGAAGGGAGAGGCAAACCAAGAAGCAGACTCTTAACTATAGAGAACAAACTGATGGTTACCAGAAAGGAGGTTGGGGGTGGGGGATGAGTGAAATAGGTGATGGGGATGAAGGAGGGCACTTCTGATGAGCACCAGGTGATGTTTGGAAGTGCTGAATCACTATATTGTACACCTGAAACTAATATTACACTGCATCTTAACTGGAATTTAAATAAAAACTTAAAAATAAATAAATAAACTTAAAAAAAATTTTTAAATGTAAAACTGGTGGGCCACTTTGGAAAAAAGTTTGGCAGTTTCTTATAAAGTTAAACACACTACTTTACCAATGATTTTATGCAAAAGTTCCTCTACTTAAAGCCACAACCAAGAGCCTCTTTCATTGGAAAAAGATAATAAACAGTAGTCAACTATATTACAATCAATCCAATAGTCTAGATTAATAGGACAAAACCATGAAAACAAATGTCAATATTAAATTAAGATTTTAAAAAATATTTCATATCTTCTCATAGCTAAGACTCTGGTGATTGCTATGTTCTATATTATCATTAAATCAGAAAGGACACCAGTGAAATGGCAGGTGACTGACATTTACAGAACGCCACTGAGTCAGAAACTGTTTAATCTCCCAGCAGACAAAGAATTTGAGGCTTAAAGAGGCTGTTCTGCATAAGAACACATAGATCTGACAGCCAAGGTAAAGCTACTTGCTCTTTCCTAGATTTCTTAAGGCTTCTAAGGATTTTGGTATAAGATTGAGTCTAATGTTCGTAAATAATATCATTTAAATTGTTATTGCTTGGGGCACCTGGGTGGCTCAGTTGGTTGAATGTCTGCCTTCAGCTCAGGTCATGATCCCGAAGTCCCAGGATTGAGCCCCACTTTGGGGTCCCTGCTCAGCGGGGAGTGTGCTTCTCCCTCTGCCCCTCACCCCACTCGTGCTCTCTCTCTCTCTCTCTCTCTCTCTCTCTCTCTCGCTCTGTCTTAAATAAATTAATTAAATTAAAAAATAAAAAATAAAAAAATAAAATTGTTATTGTTTGAATCTAACATATCTATCTAGATTTATGTATATACCAGAAAGGATATCTAATAAATTATTAAATAATATTTGAAATATTCCTGTGTATACCAAAAGAAGTCTTTAAAAGTAACACATCATAAAGTTATTTAAAAGTATTTTCAGTATCTCGGGGCGCCTGGGTGGCCCAGTCGTTAAGCGTCTGCCTTCGGCTCAGGTCACGATCCCAGGGTGTTGGGATCAAGCCCTGCATTGGGCTCCCTGCTCAGGGGGAGGCCTACTTTTCCCTCTCCCACTCCCCCTACTTGTGTTCCCTCCCTCGCTGTGTCTCTCTCTGTCAAATAAATAAAATCTTAAAAAAAAAAATATTTTCAGTATCTCAAGTCTTACTATTTCAGGAGAAAATTCAGGAATGGGGGCGCCTGGGTGGCTCAGTTGGTTAAGCGACTGCCTTCGGCTCAGGTCATGATCCTGGAGTCCCGGGATCGAGTCCCGCATCGGGCTCCCTGCTCGGCAGGGAGTCTGCTTCTCCCTCTGACCCTCCCCCTCTCATGCTCTCTCATTCTCACTCTCAAATAAATAAATAAAATCTTTAAAAAAAAAAAAAAAAGAAAATTCAGGAATGTCCAGGGAGGAATGTCAGAGATACCATTAAATTGTCATCTAAGTTAACAACACTTCCAACCTCTGAATTAATTTACTCATTTAAACACATTTATTAAATAGTTACTACAAGCAAAATACTATTTACCTTTTCCTCAAGGAAAGCACAACCTTTGACCATTTCCTTAATCAATACCATTGCCATGGAAATGTATAATGCTTGTTTTGAGACCTAGCAGAGAATTTTGTGCCAAATTGAATAATTCTAGCTTCTACAAGGTTTTATTCAAACAGTGTTGGAAATCCCTGTTTAATTAGGCTTATCCATATACAAAAAGTTGCTCAAATTTTTGAGGTTTCATTGTTTTATAATTCATTCCATGTTTATAACACTAGAAGTGCATTTTTTGATAGGAGGACATGATGGGTTACACATAAGAATCTGTATATTTTAGTGGGAAGTTAGGCTCTTCTTCAAAGGCCCTTATTCAGATTGCCTCCAAAAAGGTTACCAACAACATAATTAAAAAGTAATCAAGAGATGAAAACAAAGGGGAAGAAATGAACGTACTCAGCCAACTCACATACTGAAAACAGAACACTGAGTTTATACTTTACCTGCAGGTTTAAGGTCTCCTATTCGAATAATGTGCGGCCAGTGCTGGAGTGTTTTCGCAAAAAAAGGGTTGGTTACTCCTAAGATAACTGAAGGCCTACATAAAAACAAAACAGAAGCAAAGTGAGAAAAACACAAATGTTCCAGTGAAGACTAGTTTATAATTTCTTTAGATTGAACAATAGATTTTCTTTTCCTTCACTCAATGCATTAACGTCTCAACTATATGCCAGGCACCATGTTTAGCACTAGGCAAGTAAACATAAAAAGACATAGTCTTTTTAAAAGCATACAGAAAGAAAGGCATACATACCCAATTACAATGCCAAAATTAGGAAACAGAGAAGGTGGTATAACACATACGACAATTACAAAGGAGAAACTGTATGTCTACCAGGGGATTCAAAGACAGCTTCAATAGGTAAGCCCGGGAGGCTCAGTCAATTAAGCATCCGACTCTTGATTTCAGCTCAGGTCATGATCTTGGGGTCCTGAGACTAAGCCCCATGTAGGGCTCGGAGCTCAGCAGGGAGTCTGCTTGAAGATTCCCTCTCCCTGTGCCTCTCCCCACCTTGCGTGTGCACACATGCTCTCTCTCTCCCTAAAATAAATAAATCTCTAAAAACAAAACAAAACAAAAAACAAAGACAGCTTTACCAAAGAGATGACATTGCACAAAGATATGAAAGATGAATAGAAGTTCTTTGCCAAGTGGATAAGGGAGGTAAAGGTGATGCAGGAGAACAAATAGTACGAGCCAAGCAATGAAGTGAGATCGTGGTGTGCTTGAAGAACTACAAAGAGCTCAGCATTCCCACAGCATAAAGTGAGAAGGATGAAGAGTCAGAAATGAAAGTAGATGGGTATGTGCTGGCCAGATTATTAAGTACCAAGTTAATATGCTAAGAAGTTTATTA
Source organism: Neomonachus schauinslandi (assembly GCF_002201575.2). Lineage (NCBI taxonomy): Eukaryota > Metazoa > Chordata > Mammalia > Carnivora > Phocidae > Neomonachus > Neomonachus schauinslandi. The sequence goes on along the minus strand of NC_058403.1, from coordinate 189,356,000 downwards.
AGTGCCAAATTAATGTGCTAAGAAGTTTAAAAATCTTGTAGGCAAATGGAAGGTATTAGAGAACCAAATGGAAGGATGCCATGTGAATGAAAATGTAGGAAGATCATTCTAGGGGAAATCTGGAAGATGCCCTATAAGGAGGGGAGGGGGTTTGGGAAAAAGCAACAGCAGATATGACAAAGACTGGAGACAGTAAGACTGGGAAGAGACTTTTGGAAAGCAGGTAACAAATGTTATTATGAGAGATTTTATGGTGTTGAATTGACAGAATTTGGTAAAACTTGATGTGGGACATGTTAAGAAGGAGAAATTTATGACAATTTAGATTTTTGATGACTAAGGAAAAAGTAGTACCATTCATGGGTTTAGGGAAGAAAACAGGAAACAAAGAATTCACTGCATACATTTAGTTTCAGGTGCCATTAAGATGTCCAGGTGGTAAAGTGGTAAAAAACAACAACAAAACCCTGGACATAAAGGTCTGCACCTTGCAAAGATCTGGGCTAGGCAGATAAATTTCAGTTATCAGTATATGGGTCTTAACAGAGGCTGTGGGTACAGATAAGATTGCTCAGAAAGAATTATCAGTCTGAAATCAGATCCCAGAACACAGGACTGGAGAATACCAACATTTAAGGTGCTGGCAGAGACAGACCTCTCTGCACAGGAGACTGAGATGCATCACCAGACAGCCAGGTGAGAGTGGCATCAAGGATTAAAATGCTTTCAAGCTCAGGCGCCTGGGTGGCTCAGTCAGTTAAGTGTCTGCCTTCGGCTCAGGTCATGATCCCAGCCTCCTGGGATCGAGTCCCATATTGGGGAGCCTGCTTCACCTTCTGCCCCTCCCCCCACTCATGGGCTCTCTCTCTCTCTCTCTCTCTCTCTCAAAAGTAAATAAAATCTTTTAAAAAATGCTTTCAAGCTCAACAGCTTAAATGTTATAAGAAAGGGAAGGCAGAAGAATTAAGACAATAATGTGCCTATGGGATAGGGCAGGGAGAGGGTCTTGATGACTCTGGCCAAGAATGACTTCACTGGAAGTGGAGAAATCAACCTGCAATGGACTGAGAAGCAACCAGAAAACCAAGAAGTAAAGACAGTAAATGGAGATTGTTGTTGTTGTTATTCTAGAAATTTAGCTATGAAAAGAATGTAAGCAATAGAGCAGGAGCTAAAAGGGAAAGGGTAAGATAATTTTTTCCCCTTTGACATATTCGGAAGAATTTTCATGTTTCCATGCCAATTCGATGAAGAGGAGGAAGGGGAAGAAATGAAGAGGAAGAAGGAAAAGGAAGTTACAGAGCAATAAGAGATAACTGATGCTGTAAGAGGCCCTAAAATAGGGCAAGAAAACAGAACTCAAAGTATAGTCAGATGGCTATTAATGACAATACAGCTTCCACTAATAAATAAAATCATTCAAAGAAAATAAGATTGACAATTGAAATGTAGAAGTGTTATAAGCAGCTCCTCAAACCTTCCTTTATAAAATCAAGATGCCAGTAAGTTCAAGATGTAATTTTATATAATTTGGTTATACAGGTACTACTTGGTCAATAATAGTTGTTTTGTTTACTCACGGGGCTTGAGTACGAGTAGTATATTCTTTGAATTCACTGTCATGAATTGTGAAATAAGGTCGGAAGTCGCTGAAGTACTTCAATGGAGAAATACAGCTGTGGAGTAAGAAGAACATTTAAAACAAAGGACAAAAAATTAAAGGCCCTACTCAATAACTATAAAACATCAATACACACAGTATACCCACAGTGGCATTATTTATTTATTTATTTCAGTAAACGGCAAACTCCTTTTAGGAAACCAGAAAGACAAATGGAAATGCATAATCATGTGGAATGGTGTGCTGAAAGCACGCTGGACTTGGGGCAGAAGATAGGGTGAAGTGCTGGCACTCTCACTTCCTCGCTATGTATCTTTTACGAGACTCTGACCATTCACGCAGCCCATATTTGTCAGGTGCCAGCTGAGTGAATGAATGTTTGTTGCTCAGAAAAACCGAAACACAGTTCTAGCCCTTGTGGAGCCTGAATTAATTTTCTCATCCATGAAACGGTACTATAATGAGCCCAGCCTTCTTACAAGGAAGGGAGTTGTGTGGGTCAACGCAACGAGTGTGCAAACATATCACAGATGGAAAAATGCTGCAACCATCACCGTCAGGAACGAAACATACTCACTTAGTAAGTGCCAATACAGTCTCTGATGACTCTGATGGTGATGGTGCCATGACCACGAGGGGCTCCCCCAACAGGACCAGCTCCCAAAGCATCTGACTATGAAGGAAAACCGGGCAGAAACACCTGAAAGGTATTTATACAGAAGTGTTATTTATCCAACTCTGTTTTTTTAAATTCTTAGATGATCGTTCTAAAGACTTCATACTGATATAAATTCTTCCAGCTATTTGTACCTCGTTGTGACATACAAATTCTTTAGAATATGGTGATGCATAAGTCCCTTTTATCTATATAAAAACATACCAATTTGACTCATTCAAATTTTTAGAAAATTAAATGCAATATACTGACATATAAAATGGCTAACATATAATAAAAACATAGTTATTAAATTGTACCATATGGTAGACCTATTTCATCAATATTGCTTTCTTAGATTTGAATTTCTATTCTAAATATTTTATTTTTTTATTTTTTTAAAGATTTTATTTATTTATTTGCAAGAGAGACAATGAGAGACAGAGAGCATGAGAGGGAGGAAGGTCAGAGGGAGAAGCAGACTCCCTGCCGAGCAGGGAGCCCGATGCGGGACTCGATCCTGGGACTCCAGGATCATGACCTGAGCCGAAGGCAGTCGCTTAACCAACTGAGCCACCCAGGTGCCCCTATTCTAAATATTTTAAAGAAAACAAGAAAAATTAATTTTCCAAAGGATGTTTACTGGATGTACTTAATTTAAAAGCTAATGCTTGGGGTGCCTGGGTGGCTCAGTTGTTAAGTGTCTGCCTTTGGCTCAGGTCATGATCTCAGGGTCCTGGGACTGAGTCCCACATCAGGCTCCCTGCTCAGGAGAGAGTCTGCTTCTCCCTCTCCCTCTGCCACGTCCCCTGCTCATGCTCCCTCTCTCTCTTTCAAATAAATAAAATCTTAAAAAAAAAATACAATAAAAGCTAATGCTTTCAAGATTAAAAAATGATGAAAACAAATCACAAGGGGGAGATTTAATGCCAAACAAAAGAATGATTTCCTGGGCAGATTCTTCCCTTACAGAAATGCTCCATATTTTTATAGTAGCCCTGGAATTAGTCTGGTACATTACTTAGCCTCAGACACTTGGTAATATACTCATTTAGTAATTTCCTCCTGTTAGGGTAACGATTTTTTGTAGCAGGTTAGAGAATATCTACTTATAAAGATCATAACCAATCTTCCTAGTTGAAAACATACACACACACAAGAAAGAGAAAGGAAGGAAGGAAGGAAGGAAGAACACGTTAAGTGCAAAAACATAAAACAGATTTGTGAAATGGAAATTAGGGAAAGTTAATTTTAACAATCGAAAAGCAAGAAAACAAATGTGAAGAAAGTGCAAAAACAAAAAAACAATATAAACAGTTCAAGGATAAGGCAAAGGACCTCTTCTTCCTCTTTCTTTCCTAAACAATTCAATTCTAAAGCAGAACATGGTGCATGGTAGGCATCTCTGCCAGGAGGGAAAGAAGACATGTTGGCTCAGAGAGGGGTGTGAGGACCTGTGTGAGACATCCACGTGGATGTCTAGCTTCCTGGGGGGCTGCTGGAACCCAGATGTGGTAAAGAAGGTGTACATGTGTGGAGGTGATCTGGTTTGGGGTGAAGGGCAAGAAGTATGAGAGGCCTGGAGGGGCAGCCTGGTGTGGAGTGTCAGAGCCAGAGTGTATTCAAGCTGTCCATGGTGGGACATAAGAGCAGGGGAAATAGGGTGTTCACACGGAGAGGTGGCCTGGAAAGAGGTGTAGGAGCACAGTAGGGTAAGGAGGGCATTCCTGTGGGAGTTAGTCTAGCATTGGGAGCCAGAGCACAAGCGAAGTGAGGATGGCACCCATATGGAGAGGGGGCCTAATGTACAATATAGAAGCCTAAATGGGGTAGGAGGGTAACCACATGGGGGTCCGTCTAGCATGGAGTAGAGCCTGAGAAAGTTAAGGAAGGTATCCATGAAGAAGGGCAGCTGGGTATGGAGTGTCAAAGCCCAAAAGGGGTAAGAAAGTCATTTGCACAGAGGAGAGGATTTAAGCAGAGATGAGAGACTGGTTACTAACAGGGACTGATCAAATAAATTAATTAATTAAGGATAATAGGAGGTAGTTTCTCAGAAAATTTCTCAGAAAGAAATACAAATACAGAAAGGAAGAAAACTAGAATGAACCCTGTCTTATAGGATTGGAATTGAGGGTAGTGGCATGACTTTATGGTTTTTAATATATATGTATATAGAAATATAGAGCAAAAACGTGTATATATATATGAGTATGTATGTATGCATCCCTTCACAAACATGTATATACTCCCTAGCTCTGTCCACTGAGAGGGCCTAAAATCAATGATATCCTAATAGCAAGGAGCACAAGTAGTACCCAGATCTTGGCTTCTGAATCCTATTCTCCATTAAAAAAAAAAGCCAAGGCTTTTTGGAGAAATGCTGATTCCAGGGCTAGGGAAGGAAAAATATAAGATAATCTTAAAACCCAAGAGAACTGAAAACATATGTCCATACAAAGGCTTATAGACAAATGTTCAGAGTAGCATTACACATAATAGCTAAAAAGTAAAAACCATCTGAATGTCCTTCAGTGAATTAATGGATAAACAAAATGTGGTATATCCACACAATGGAACATAATAAAATGAAGTAATGACTCATGCTACCACATGTATAAACCATGAAAATGATATGCTAAGTGAAAGAAAGTAGACACAAAAAGCCACATAATTTATGATTCTATTTATATGGTATGGCCAGAATAGACAAATCTATATAGAGATATAAAGCAGATTAGTGACTCCCAGGGGCTGGGGAAGAAAGAAGAAATGGGGAATAAATGCCACTAGGAACAGGGTTACTTTTTGCAGTGATTAAATGTCTTATTTTTTTATTTTTTTATTTTTTTTAAAGATTTTATTTATTTATTTGACAGAGACAGCGAGAGCAGGAACACAAGCAGGGGGAGTGGGAGAGGGAGAAGCAGGCTTCCCGCTGAGCAGGGAGCCCAATGTGGGACTCGATCCCAGGACTCTGGGATCATGACCTGAGCCGAAGGCAGCCGCCCAACGACTGAGCCACCCAGGCGCCCGAAGTGATTAAATGTTTTGGAACTAGAGAGTATTTATGCACAACTTTGTGAACTGTATACTTTGAAAGAGTGGATATTATGGTATGTGAATAATATATCAATTTTTTTAATTAAAAAAGAAAAGATAAGCCTGGAACATCTTACACAAGAAAGTAAGGAAGTCTTTAAAGAATGACAAGAATATTTCAAAAACAAAAACAAAAACAGAGGCCAACTTGAAGTGAGACAAGTCTAATTGGCCAAACTGGGGACAACTGAAACATCAAATGAGAATAATAAGACTTTAATAACTGGGGCGCCTGGGTGGCTCAGTTGGTTAAGCGACTGCCTTCGGCTCAGGTCATGATCCTGGAGTCCCGGGATCGAGTCCCGCATCGGGTTCCCTGCTCGGTGGGGAGTCTGCTTCTCCCTCTGACCCTCCTCCCTCTCATGCTCTCTGTCTCTCATTCTCTCTGTCTCAAATAAATAAATAAAATCTTTAAAAAAAAAAAAGACTTTAATAACCTGTTGAATAAAACAGGAAACCAACAGTCCATACAGATATACACAGTATGATGTTTTTTTTTTTTTAAAGATTTTATTTATTTATTTGACAGAGAGAGACAGCGAGAGAGGGAACACAAGCAGGGGGAGTGGGAGAGGGAGAAGCAGGCTTCCCGCGGAGCGGGGAGCCCGATGCGGGGCTCGATCCCAGGACCCTGGGATCATGACCTGAGCCGAAGGCAGACGCTTAATGACTGAGCCACCCAGGCGCCCCTACACAGTATGATGTTTTGAAATATTTCTACAAATTGTTTGATACTTCCTTTAAAACATGGAGCCTAATTCTCACCCCCCACCCTTAGCTGTGGGGTAGATTAATGGCTTATATGTAATGAACAGAATAAGGACTGTGCAACCTAGAAGGTTGGGTCATAAAAGACATAGTGGCTTCAGCCTTGTCTCAGATCCCCTCTGAATACTGTGGGAACATTTAAGCTGCCCTATGGGCAGGTCCACATGACTAGAAATGAGGCCTCCTGATAACAACCACAAGGAACTGTGACCTCCAGCCAGCAGCCAAGTAAGTAAGCCTTTTTGGGAAACAGATCCTCCAGCCCCAGTCAAGACCCTCATGCCCCACTTGTCCAACTGACTAAAACCCTGACTGATATCCTGACTCCAACTTCGTAAGAGATCTAGAGCTAGAACCATCTAGCTAAGACGTTCCCAGATTCCTAACCCTCAGAAACTGTGTGAAGTAATATCTGTTCTTTCAAATATTCTCTCAAAGTACTGGGGTAATTTATTACACAGCAATAAATAACTCATATCCATAGTTTCAAAGTGCCTCCCCACAAAATACTTAATCACAAAAGGAAAACCAGTAGTTTATTATCGAGAAGCTTGGAGAATACCACAAAGTGAACATCTTCAGTAACAAGGCAAGCTACCTCCCTGCCAAAGACACAGAGCTCAAATCTAATCTTGAGTAAATCCCAAACAAACCTAAACTGAGGGATTTCCTGCAAAATAACTGTCTTGTAATCCACAAGAAGCTCAGGTGTGTGAAAGAAGACTGAGGATCTATTCCATACTGAAGGAGAGAGACTGAAGCAGCATGACAAGTAAATGCAACAGACAATTCTGAACTAGATGGTATTGTGACAATTGGTGACATCTGAACTAAACGGTATTAATTTACCAATGTTAATTTCCCAATTTTGATGACGGCATTGTGCCTTTATTTGTAGGAGAGAGACACTAAAGTATTCAGAGATGATGAGACATCAGGCCTCCAACTATCAAGTGGTAAAAGGAAAAAATTTTCTGTACTATACTTACTCTTTTTCTGTAAATTAGTGATTGTTTCAAATTTTTATATATATAATTACATATAATATGCATATATACACATATACATTTATATGTATATTTATGTACATAAAATTTTTAAACAATCACAAATTTATAGAAAAGTGGCAAGTGTGTGTAAGTATATATTTAATAGTGGGGTGCCCTTCAGGCATTAAAGCTGAAAATTGCTTTTTCTCACAAGTATTATAATATATAATCAGTAAGGGTATAAACAGACACCAAGTACAGTTACAAGATAAAGCATTCTCTGAAACCCCTGTATTACTTTAGAAATATTTGTTACAAAAAGTAGTTTTATTGAGGAGGTAAGTATTAAATATTCAAGAAATATATCCTATCTCCAGCTCTAGCTTTAATAAATATTGGTGGTAGGCATCTAATTAACTGCAGTATAAAATTACTAAAATGAGGGTAGGGAAACTATAGGGTATTTTTTTAGCACTACTCTCATATCCCCATTCTGGAGTGCTATGCTTTATGCTAAGCTCCACTGCCGCCCCCTCAAAAGAGTCATCCCCTGGAAAAAATTAGAAACTTACTCCAAATAAATAAATAGATGAATAAATAAATAGATACATATATAAATAGATACCCAGACAAGTAAATAACTAGATAAAGGTTTCAAACTTTTCCAAAGACATAGCATGTTGTTATAATCTTAAAAGCTAAAAGAAACTGGGGCACCTGGGTGGCTCAGTTGGTTAAGTGTCTGCCTTTGGCTCAGGTCATGATCCCAAGGTCCTGGGATCGAGCCCCGCCATCAGGCTCCCTGCTCAGTGGAGAGCCTGCTTCTCCCTCTCCCTCTGCCTGCCGCTCTGCCTATCTGTGCTCGCTCTCTATGTCTCTGTCAAATAAATAAATAAAATCTTAAAAAAAAAAAAACTAAAAGAAACTAACATGTATCAATGAGTATCAGACACATTTTATGTAGTAATAGACTTTTATAGTCTTTGAAACACAGAACACTCATAGCTATTATCTACTCTGCCAATGGGGTAGAAAGCCAAGATGGCTTCATTATCAAGAAGGGGGCAAGGAGGAACATGATGACACATAACTGATATGCCTCTTGCCATGTGAGGAACCAACAGCAAGTATCATCAGGTAAAACGTCCTTGACTCTAGGCAAGAGAATGTGTTTCTTTCAACAAAAAGCTGTCCCTCAACTGTAAGCCCAACTTAAAAACTGAATGAGATGGGGCACCTGGGTGGCTCAGATGGTTAAGCGTCTGCCTTCGACTCAGGTCATGATCCCAGGATCCTGGGATTGAGCCCCGCATCGGGCTCCTGGCTCAGCAGGGAGCCTGCTTCTCCCTCTCCCTCTGCCTCTCCCCCTGCTCATGCTCTCTCTCTCTCTATCTCTGTGTCTCAAATGAATAAATTTAAAAAAATCTTTAAAAAAAAAAAACTGAATGAGAAGACTGTGATCAAGAGAGCTGACACCAAAGTCAGGGTCCATGGACTAGTGGTAGCTTAACAAGACTTGACCTGGTACAAGGAGGGAGACAAGCCCCCAGACTCAACTGCATTTCTACCACTCAGCTTCAAACATTTTTCCAGGTCTCAGTCCTTTGCTCTCAAGCTCACTGTTGACATAAAAATATCACCTTCAATATAAGTGATAAACATTTAAACTTTTATTCACACGAAAAACGTACAATGTAAGCTCTCCACACACAAAATGAAGAGTGCTGTCACTAATCTGAGGGTCAGATATTAAATGCTCGGCACAGCACTATCTGTGTGAGCCTATTATTGTTCGACTTTCAGTTTTTTCACCTCCTGAGCAACAAGAATGAAAAAAACAACACACTCACTTGTTCCACTTTTTAAAAGATTTTATTTATTTGAGAGAGAGCGCGTGCATGCATGCATGCGAGAGTGGGGGGGGGGCAGAGGGAGAAGGAGGGAGAGAATCTCAAGCAGACTCCTTGCTGAGCACGGAGCTGGACACCGGGCTCAATCTCATGACCCTGACTGAGATCATGACCTGAGCGGGAGCCATCCAGGTACCCCTCACTTGTCCTACTTTAAAAACAAGAACATGTCATTCATAATCAGGAGAAAAGACACATGCTAATAAAAAGTGTTAGTGGTAGGAATAATTAATTACCACAAAAGCAAAGATAACTGATAATAAACTGAAAAGCATTAAGATTTGCACCCAGCAGTTCAAAAGAAAACCTGTCTAGTAATCAAATTCTATATTAACTTATGCATATTATTTAATTTATTCCTCAATGAACTAAGTATCAAAAGTATAAATAGTAGGGGTGCCTGGGAGGCTCAGATGGTTAAAGGGACCGACTCTTGGTTTCAGCTCAGGTCATGATCTCAGGGTCCTGAGATAGGGCCCTATGTGGGGCTCTACGACACTCGTGGAGCTGGCTTAAGATTCTCTCTCTCCCTCTCCCTCTGCCCCCTTCTACCTACTCCCATGCAGGTGCGCTCACTCTCTCTAAAAAAAAAAAGGTATATAGTATGCATCCTTCTTTGTATATTTTTCCTGTGATAACTATTCATTTATCTGGGGGACATTCACTCTCCCTTTTCATTCTAAGAATGCTACAATATCTAATTTTTAAAAGAAAGTCAATTTGTTTTTAAGTAAGATTTATAATTTACATACAGTAAAATTCACACTTAACAAAGATTTAGAACACTTCCATCACTCCAAAATTTCCTTCATCCTCTTTGTAGCTGACTTCCCTCTCCCACCCCCAGGCAACCACTGATCTGATGTCTGCCTCTTTTCCAGAATATCATATAAATGGAATTATTCAGTAAGTAGCTCTTTAAAATCTGGCTCCTTTCACCAAGCATAATGCTTCTGAGTCACCCATGTTGCTGACTGTATCAATAGTGCACTTTTTTTTAATGCTAAGTGGTATTCCATGCATATGCATGGATCACAATTTGTTTATCCATTTACCAGTTTATGGACATTTGCATTGTTTCCAGTTTCAGGCTGCTATGAATAGAGCTGCTATAAACATTTGCATACAGGTCTTTGTGTGGATATGTGCTTTCATATTTATTGGGGTAAATTCCTAGAAGTGGGATTGTGGGCTATACTAGGGCCAAGTGTATAAAACAAATCAAGCATATAAAACAAATCACTCTTTGAAGCAATATTCCATGCAGTTTAAAGGTCACACACACACAAAATTCTACACACACAAAAATCAAACCAAAAAACCCATTCTAAGTCTTTTACATGACTCCCGATTGTATGTATTACTATTTAATAACTGCTCGGCAACAGCAGTGGTTTCTCAAGCTGGGCTACACATCAGAACCACCTAGGAGCTGGAACTTGGGCACCAGTCCAGAGATTTCTATATAGTTGCTCTGGGTAAGGCACAGGCATTGGTATGTTTCCTTTTCTTTTTTAAGTGCTAGATTCTTTCTCCCTTTTTTTATTTTGCATTTTTTAAAGTTTCAAACATACAGAAAAATAAAGACAATAGTGTAACAACCCCCATTTATATACCATCTAGAGTTAAAAATATTTTATCATTTTTACTTCATTAATTTTTTTCTTACTGAAGTATTTTAAGAGTCTTAGTTTCTACCAACTGACCTAGCCAGGCACTTCTTACTGAAGTATTCTAAAATAAAATACAAACCTCATGACATTTCATCTCAAAATACTTAAAAATACATCTCTAAAAAGTAAGTCCATTTTCTCACATGATTACAACACCATTCTCACACCAAACCAAACAAAAAATAATTTGTTTCTACCATGTAATACCCAGTCCATACCCAAATTTCCCTGTCAAAGCTCATAATATATAGTCAGGGATGAATCATTGATTTATAATAATATGTGAAACATAATAACTATTTTCTTCCAGTTTTTATCCCTCCTTTTTTTCTTCCAGTTTTTTCTACCTTTAAGAACATTCATTTCCTAAAGAAATTTAAAACAATATCACAAAGTAAAAGAGTAAAGGCAGTTAATAAAATTTACCTGAAAAGATCCACCTCATGAACAGTAGGTAAAATAACAGATATATGTGTGTCTGCCTGAGATAAAAAAAAAAAATACAGATGTCACTAAAATTTACAGAAATTGATTTTTTACATATCTATCTTGTGATCAATAAGCTATGTCACCCTATCTTTTAAGATTCTCTTCTTCCAGAAACAGCCACAAAGAGAATGGGTCTTACCAATCTCCCCTAACACAGAAGATCAAGGATGACAGATATCTTGGATAAAGCATTAACCTAATAGTCAGATGTTAGATTAATTCACAACTGCATGAAATACTACCATAACATAACAGGCAAAATTAGTTTTCCTACTGCTTTCCATTTTAATTCAATTCAAACAATGGGAGTGGCACATACACCAGTTAAAATATTTCAAATAAAAACTTCAACCCCACCCATGAACAGATGTAGCTTTGGTGGAAATGAAAGACAATCATAACTACAGAATCCTTTTGACTGTGTTTCCTACAAACAAAAGTCTGTTGACCACTCTTCTAAGAAACTAAGAAGTTTTATGTATTTTCCCCTAGTCCTCACAGCTACAGTATAAATTCTGAGTTCTCTAGTGTCTACCACATAACAAGAAAAACAATCTGAAAAACATTAGAAAGTTTATTATCAATTCATTACAAAATTATTTAATGGGGTATTTCAGTAATATTCAGAAATATATCATAAACCCAAGAAATTCTGCATTTGCTAGTTTAAGAATTCAGTTAAAAAGACTATATATGCTGGATTATTCTACCACAGTACCACACTACCTGCTGAGTTAACTGCGCTATTTGAGTTGTCCCAGGCTTGTCATGACATGTGGGAATCCGTACCTTAAAGAGAAAGAGAAAAAATTAACTTTGGCTACAAAAGAATGTCTTTTATATAATTTGTGAGTCCCATTACAAGAAGGATCTGAAACACTCTTACCACTAAAAATGTACACTCAGCAAGGCTAAAAAGCCATAAAAACAAAGTATTTACATCAGATTTAAAAACTACAGTCTTATTTATCTTTAGTCACAGCAGAAAGTAAGTGAACCAAGGTTTCTATATTCCCATACACATGGAAATCACTAACCCACTGAGAAGCAAATGTGCTGGAAAACAGAAAAAGGGCATCAGCTTCATACTGCTTCCTGTTTATTGTTCCAATCTTTGCTTCATTAATACACACACGCCCAAACACACCCTCTCAAGCTTGCCAAACTATGGGATAAATCTAACAGGAAACCATGAGAACTTTCAACCCAGAGCTACGAGTACTATTTTGATGATCTCCCAGGGAAAAAAACAGAACCCATCCTACAGAAATGAGTACATCTAAAAACAGAGCATTGCCAAAAATAAGTCCAACTTGAAAATGAATTGCAAAAGCACTTAGAGAACATTCATACAAAGCCTGCAAGCAAAATGTTAATTCATTAAGGAAAGGAAAGGAAAGGAAAGGAGAGGAAAGGAATGGAAAAGTGAATAGAGCACAATACCCTGGGATGGACATGTTTGGTCTGACATTACACATTAAGATCATTTAAACCTAAGACCCAATGGCTTTCCTAATTTCTTTTAATTTTTACTAATTCATACTCAATTCTACAAAATATTCTACCCATCCCTGGAGGGCCATAGAGTTGCAGAAGTCTAGAAGGTAGCATTTACGTTCACATGTATTATGTAAGAATGACACCTCTGTGCAAACTCTACAGGATGAAACAGGACAGGTGGCCCCTGGAGTGGTGTGACTAATGGCTCTGTGCAGCAGGAGGAACTGTGATATCTCTGTAACTCCTCACATACAAGTGAAAGCAGTAACAGGACTGGACATCATTAGGAAGTTAAAAAGTAAAACTCATCTATGAACTTCCTAGAGTTCCTCAGAAAAGGAGACAAATGAAATAAAAGGTATTACCTTCATTACAACCCCCATAATAGGCAGGTATAATGTCTTCCCTGGCACTGGGGCAGGCCATCGGTCAACATCATTACAAGCTGAAAAATAAAATATTTCCTTATTATAAGTTCAAATATTAAAATATGAAAAATAAAACATTAGAAATTAGAACTCCACTTTCTATAGAGCAGGAAAAATATACTGGAAAGGTGGAAGATAAAAGGTAAAAGAAAAGTAAAAGTAGTGAAAATATCTTACATTTCACCAGAAATATACCTGTGTTCTAGGATATAAACTGGTTCATAAATTTTTTGAAAGCAACAAAATGATAGGTTTAAAGGGAGTTTTCCTATTCACTTATTACTAGTAAAATTAGCTACAAAAGCATACCACCTGGTAGAGGCCTCTGTACTGACATAAAGATTTCTGTTTAAATAGTATTTTGAGAAGCAGAGCTGTCAACTCCGTATTTGTTTATTATTACCCTAATAAATAGGCATCATCTATGTTGCAAAAGGAGATAATAAAAGGTGTTTGTAGGTAAAGGTGCAGAAGAGTTTTACATCTCTCTCCTACCATATAGCCCTTAAAATTCTTAACTAATTTTTTTTAGAAAGTCAACTTTATACTTATCAGCCATTTCCAGTAAAATTTTTACAACTCCTTCTTAAAGGTATCTAACTCACACAAAGTTTAACTTACCTGCTTCCAAATAAGGTTCGCTCTTTTCAAAATATTCTGGTGCTATCTGTTTGAGCACAGTGTGAAAAAAATGAATATAAGGTAGTTTGCTGATCAAAACCAAGGACTGGAGAGAAAAAAGAAGTATGTTTTTTTATTTTCCTAATGATTATAACTTAAACTTGTCATTGCTTACATAATCAATTATTAACAAGCTAAATTCAGCAAAAAGTGTGGATTTTGAAATAAAGCTTTTGCAGTGGATGATTAAAAGAAAAACTACATAAAACTACAGTTGCAGAATGCAAAAAAGTTTCACTTTATTACAGCTTAAGAGCATAAAGGCATATTCACAGATTCTCCTGCTCTCCAGGAAAAAGAATTTCCTATCAGTAGACAAATGTCATGGATAATTTCCAAGGCCTCGCTACTATTGTCATCAGCAAAACAGTATCAGGAATTGGCCAGATGAACTCTTCCTAATACAGAAACAGCAAATTATGATGCTCTTTCAAACTAAGACCTATGACTGTTGTATCTTAGTCTTCAATAGTCATAGCCATATACTTAGAAATTGTGACTTGGGGTGCCTGGGTGGCTCTGTCAGTTAAGCATCCAACTCTTGATTTCAGCTCAGGTCCTGATCTCAGGGTCCTGGGATTGAGCCCCGCTTCAGGTTCTGCGCTCAGCATGGAGTCTGCCTGTCCTTCTCCCTCTGCTTCTCCCCTATTGCATGCCCCCCCTCTCTGAAATAAATAAATAAATAAATAAATAAATAAATAAATAAATAAAATCTAAAAAAAAGAAATTGTGACTTTATAGTTGGATCACTTCGGATATGGATTATACCAATCTTTTTTTTTTTTTTTAAGATTTTTTATTTATTTATTTGACAGAGAGAGACACAGCGAGAGAGGGAACACAAGCAGGGGGAGTGGGAGAGGGAGAAGCAGGCTTCCCACAGAGCAGGGAGCCCGATGCGGGGCTCGATCCCAGGACCCTGGGATCCTGACCTGAGCCGAAGGCAGACGCTTAATGACTGAGCCACCCAGGCGCCCCTATACCAATCTTTTTTTATCTATTTTTCTTGAAAACTACTTTTTACTTTTCCATCCAATATCAAGTAGTAGTCAAGGCACATTCTAGTTACAAAAGGTAAAGGCGTGTCCCTGTTAGTTGGGATTAAATCAGAACCAAAATTTTTTAAAATGGTGGTTAGAAAATTTATTAAAAGTTTATTTATTTAAGTAATCTCTACAGCCAACATGGGGCTTGAACAAATAACCCCAAGATCAGGAGTTGTGTGCTCTTCTGACTGAGCCAGCCAGGTGCCCCTAATTTTTTTTTAAGAAAATAAAATGACCGTACATTTAGAGTGGAAACAGTAATGACTAAGATGTTGCTAAAGTGTATTTACTGACTCTTATCGGTTTAAAAAAGATACTGCAGGCTTTTATTAGTTGTAACAATACTACAATCATCTGTTTATCCTTTCCCTTATTACAAAATGTGACAATTAAGCAGATTCTTCTGGCTTTTGATAGTTTCAAACAACATCTATAATTTACCGCCAGGAATCTAGCACAGAGATAGCAGAAAGGCAAAATTCAATACTAGTTAAAAATCTAGGGACAGGTGTCTATAATCTAAAAAAACAAAAATAAAATATAAGTTGTAGTATGTTTAAAGAAAAAATATCAAAGACTTTAAAAACTATTCATCCTTACAGTTTCTATTTTTCTAGCCACAATATAAAAATATTTTCCCTTAGTGTATACGAAATTTACCTTCTGGAAGTAGCCTCTTTTTAGACTTTTATCTCGAACTTGTCGGAAATACACATATCCGTAAAAATAAGCAGGATCCTTCTATGAAAGAAGTGACAAATTAAAAAAAACATATTGCCATCCTTTATTATTATCATCATGCTCCTTTATAAACCTGAACTGAAATATGAGGTATACAAAGAGCTAGTTATGCTTTTCCACCAACACAAATAATCATGACACTAACTGGCAGATAAAAACCTGCTAGCTTGCCCAAAGGGGAAATAATTATAACTAAAGTACTGAAGTCAGATTTTTCCCACTATAATTTACTCAGCTTATGTTCTTTATTCATATTTGTACTAGTTAATGGAAGTCAGGAAACAATAAAATTCTGTTTCCCCCAATGCTGTATATATATATTTTTTAACTGTGCCTACAAGCATGAGTTAGGGGTCAGTCTTAATAAAATGAGGTATCCTAATGTAATATTTCAAGAGAGGGAGAAAAAGGAGTTAAGTGCCTATCTGAATCTTACAAAGCCAGTTCTATTTTTACCTAATAAAAATGAAACACTGAAATGTTTATCAAAATATAATTTGAAAGTGACTACAGGGCGCCTGGGTGGCTCAGTTGGTTAAGCGACTGCCTTCGGCTCAGGTCATGATCCTGGAGTCCCGGGATCGAGTCCCGCATCAGGCTCCCTGCTCAGCAGGCAGTCTGCTTCTCCCTCTGACCCTCCCCCCTCTCATACTCTCTCTATCTCATTCTTTCTCTCAAATAAATAAATAAAATCTTAAGAAAAAAAAAAAGAAAGTGACTACATTCCAAAAAACATAAGAAATTTTTGTATCGTAATGAAATAAACTTTGACCCAGTTCCTAATTGGATTGTTACTCTTTGCTCAAATATTTATTGACCACCTACTTTGAACAAGGCATTGTGTTAGAGAAGTTAAAAGATGCTTCAGATACAGTTCCTGAAGGAGCTCATAATCTAAAGAGGGATAAAAACAAAGCTCAAGGCGGGTATATAGAAAGCACAAAGTGTTACAAGGAGGCCAAGAGGGAAGAGATTACCTCTGTCTATGGGGATCAGTAAAGATTTCATGGAGGCAGCTGTTTTTAAACTGGGCATCAAAGGATGGATACGATTTAAACAAAGACAAAGACATTCCAGGTTTAGAGAGCCAGGAGTTTGAGCAAAAATAAGGAGAGATAGAAAAATACAAGCTACCTCAGGAAATAGTTCAGTTTGGCTAAAATAAGGCACCTGTATAGAAAGGAGATAAAGTTGGAAATTGGAAAGGTAAAGGTCTTACTTTGGAAGGCCCAAAAAGTGAGGATGAGGAAACAGTACTATCGTTAGCTCTTTATTCATTAAGCAACATAGTCATTTTATATTTATTTTTATATAATATATATGTATACTTTAGCTAGCAACACTGTGTAAAATACATCAAAAAACCCCACAAAAGATGGCATATCTTTGGGCAAATTTCTTATCCTCAACAGCCCTCAATTCCCTTATTTGCACAAGGAACTCTCTCAGAACACTGTAAGGAGAATTAATGAGATAACACATACTTATTAATACAGTGCCTAGAACATAACAAGCTCCAATAAAAGTAGCTATTATTAACAGTTGAAAGAATATGTCAATACCAATATCAAAAGGTCATGGAAAGGAGTAGATGGCTATAAGACATTTCGAAGGTGGTATCTTTGCTAACTGGGAGAGGGCTCCTGTCATTTATGGAACCAGGGAGGTTAACTGTAAATGCTGATTTCAGGCAAATGATGTTATACTGGATGTGCTGATAGGATATCCAGATGGAAATGTTCCTCACGCAGTTAGAGATGGAAATGTGGAATACCAAACAGAGACCTACCTCTGAAATCACCTGAACTGCTAAAATTGTCTTTAATAAATAATAACTGTAAAACAAACTCATTAAAAAATCAAAATGAGACAACTATAATTCTATCATAAAGTAGGGAATCTTCAACTTGAGTGATATTTACTGGTATAATACCACCACAACTCCACATCTAAGCAAAGAGTTATTAAAAATTGAAGGAAAATCACCTCAACATTCTAATCAATTTCTATACTTCACAACAGCATTATGTGTTTCAAGAACAGTAACTTTATAAAGTCCCTTTCTTTCACATGCTGAATCCTTATAAAATGGACTCACTTAGGAAATCTAGCAGTATAATATAGTAATAAGATAAAAACAAAATATTTCTGAATGCTATAAGAGGTAGCTGAGTTCTAAAGTTTCCTCTCACATGGACATTTTTCTATTACTACTTTTCCAACCTTTAAGTAAACTGGTAAATCTTTGTCATAATGATCCAGGAGACAATGCAGTGACACCCTCCTCCCAGAAGATTGTCGAAATCTAAAACAAAACTGGGTATCTCCAAGACAACCTAATGAAAACAAAAATGAAAGTAATTAAGAATAGCATAGTATAACATTTCTTTATCCAGATTCATCAAATGTTAGAGCCAAAAAGGTCCTATGAATTGTTTAAACCCATTTTATCATGTTTTAGAGAAAAACAGGAGATCCTGAGAGTTCAAGTGACTTGTCCAAAGCCATCTTTGCTGGTTAGAAGTAAAGCCATTAGCAAAACATACACCTTAACTCCTAGGTCTCTTTACTATTTTTCCTATTCCTATTTCCCTCATTTAATTAAAAAAATCTTTAAACTGTTTGCATGTAATGTTGACTCACAAACATAATAATGAGAAAAAGAAGCCAAATACAAAAGAACATATACTGTTCAAATCCATTTTTATATATATACATATATATACACACACATATACATATATTTTTAAGCAGGCAAAACTAAACTACAGAGTTTAGGGATGCATGGTTGGGTGATAAAAGTATAAAGAAAAGCAAGACACTTATCACTAAGAATCAGGATTGTGGTTGCATTTGGAGGGGATGGGAAATAGTGCTTAGGAGGGGACATGAGGGGGCTTCTAAGGCGCTGACAATGTTCTATTTCTAGACCTTGTATGTGTTTTACATTTCACAATGAGAAGTTTCTTTTAAAAGACATAATATAAAAGACATAATATAGCAGAATCAGGAAGTCCCCAAGTAATAGATTCACTATTTTCATCATTTTAATTTAAAAAGTTTTTAATAAAGTTTTTAAACATTAATCACTTCTAGCAAACCTCTTAAAACATGTAAACTTTACCTAAACTGTCTGGCAATAATTACAAAAAACCATAAAGAGTCTTAAAAAGTAAAAGACATATTAAGTAGCTTGTCACTGAAATTCTTCCTGGTTATTATATTTAGAACTAATAAGATTAAACTAAATATGAAATGTGCTCAAGATTTTATTACTTACTATTATACAAAGAAGTACTCATATTTCCTTAGCACATGAAGTTCTTAACAAAGGAAGCAGAAACCTGATATGTTTAAGTTTTTAAAAAGCAACTCAGTATATAAACCTAAATGTAATCATAGAAATTAATATTTCTTTGGTGGTGGAGGAAAGAAACACAGGGGACTGGAGGATAGGTGAAGTCAGTTTCTTTACTTGTTACAGTAGTTTAAAAATAAGGAAAACACGTGAAACTGAGATAATGGAAAATACTTCTAGCATTGTTTTAGTTCAAGAGATGTATATGTTGATGGTTCAATTTTTCCCTTTAGAAGACATTTAAGTATTGTTTAAAAAAAAAAGAGCCAACAGACATGAAAAAACACTCATCATTCATCATCAGGGAAATGCAAATCAAAACCACAATACCACCTCACACCTGTCAGAACGGCTAAAATCAAAAACACAAGAAACAACAAGTATTGGTGAGGATGTAGAGAAAAAGGAACCCTCTTGCACTGTTGGTGAGAATGCAAACTGGTGCAACCACTGTGGTAAACAGTATGGAGTTCCTCAAAAATTAAACATAGAACTACCCTACAATCTAGTAATCACACTACTGGGTATTTACCCAAAGAATACAAAAACACTAATTCAAAAGGATATATGCACCCTTATGTTTACTGCAGCATTATTTATAATAGCCAAATACGGAAGCAGCCCAAGTGTCCATCAACAGATGAATGGATAATGAGGATATGGTGTGTATACACACACACACATACACACACATACCACATCTTGCACATTTATATACACACAATGGAATATTACTCGGCCATAAAAAAAGAATGAAATCTTGACATTTGCAACAACATGGATGGATCTAGAGAGTATAATGCTAAGTGAAATAAGTCAGAGAAAGACAAATACGATACGATTTCACTCATATGTGGAATTTAAGAAGCAAAACAAAGGGAAAAAAGAGAGGGAGAGAGACAAATCAAGAAACAGACTCTTAACTATAGAGAACAAACTGATGGCTACCAGAGAGGAGGTGGGTAGAGAGATAGGTGTAATAGGTGATGCGGATTATAGAATACACTTACATTGATGAGCAATGATTAAGTACAGAATTGTCGAATCACTATATTGTATACCTGCAACTAATACTATGCTGTATGTTAACTGTACTGGAATTAAAATTTAAAACTTAAAATATTTTTTACAAAAGAAAAGAAAGAAAGAAAATTCCACCGAGAAGTATACACTAATTTCTCTGAGACACTTAATAAGATAGAGCAGGAAAATGCAATGGCTCATAGTAACAATACAGATTTATTTTGATGAGATTGTAGGGTATCAGGAGTGCCTTGCCCTTCCTGGATATCATTTTCTGCATGGCAAATGTAAAAAATCTGGTTGTGAATCTATAACGTCTCCTTTCCTATCATGATAATGGTGAGGTCAGGATGGAGAACAGATAAGCAGTTGATATTTCTTTAGTAACCTTCAGTGTGTGAAGAGACAGACCCCTGAAACATAAAACAGGAACCATTTACCTCAGTTGACAAGGCTAACATGGCTAAAGCCTTTTTGACCTGGTGAACTATCTTCCTGACCAATTCTATACAGCTTGTGGGTGCAGCTGGTCAATGGAAAGTTCTCACAGCATACCCATGATTTGAGAATGGAGCCATGTGGATAGGGATTTATGGCTATGGGAGTTTTATTACTTCCTTTTCACAAAATTCAGCATTCCTTGCATTTCCAGATGCTATATATCTGTTTCTTAAAATCCAAAATTTGGCTCCTAAAGATAAAAGTCACTCAAATACAACAAGATATTGAAACCTAAAAACAAACCAAAATTTTTTTGTGAGGAAAGTCACAGGATCTAAAGGTCTGTGTGGATAGCAGGTGGAGGAAATGGAGGATTGGCAAGTCATTCCACTGGAAATCCCAAAAGCATTCTTCTTTATCTGTATGCCAGAGAGTCTAAATCTTGTTTTACTTTTTTAAAGTGTGCACCATGGAAATAAAACCTAGATTATGATTCTTTCCTAAAGACTACTCTACGTACCTGGATTTCCTTCCATAACAATAACAGCTATTTTGGGAAAAATTAAATCCACTTCAAAGTTGGCACAGGAATCCCAACACGCATTTCATAAATATATAAGTGAAACAAACTGGATAATCACAACTGAGACTAGCACTCTCAAATACATATAAAACTCACAGCCTATTGTTGTCTAGATTAATGTTCATCTCCTAAGATGGCAAGATGTCTGTTTTTAAGACCTTTTGTCAATTTTATTTCTACATATCCACCATACTTAAAGTAAAACAAACCCTACTTCATTTGATGTGCAGCTTATAAGGAAGGCATTACAAAACATCTGTACGTCACTCAAGTGCCTAAAATACTGAACAAATTCTGATTTACATGGATTACACTTCTAACAAAAAGGGACACAGGGAGAGACTGACTACAAAACTAAAAATAAAAAAGGCTATCCAAACACCATGTAATTAGCTTCTTAACCTTGAAGATCATGCGGGGAGGAAAAAAGCCATGAAAACCAGCTGTGATCTGAAAGAGAAGAGTGTTCAGTGTAATCCACCATGCCTCCAATCACATAAAATCAGTTCATCCTGTGCATACAACTGAGCTTACCCTGAGTCCTGGAAGTCCAATCCAACACTCACTATATTCAGAACTACATGTGTGGACTTAGTAAGGAAATGAGGAATGATCCTATAGGACCTCTCTATCATTATTTCATTAATAGGCAAACATGCTAAGAGATTCCAATAATTCCAGGTTAGAATAAAAGCCCTACTGGGATCTCTCAAAGGCTTTTTTTTTTTTTTTTTAAACCAAGACACCATTTCTTTTTTACATAATTCCTGAAAGCTGAGTTGCAAATGTATAGGAAAGAACTCTGGAAGCATTTATAAGGTAAGGAGAAAATATTTTAAAAAAAAATTAAAATGTCAAATCTCCCAAATCAGATTAACTGAACTAAAGTAACAGGATATTAGAAGTAACCACAAAAGGAAAGGGAACTGGAGTGCCTTTGCTTCATAGGGTTCTAACTGTGTGTGGTCTAAGATGTGGAATGTTCTGGTCACTAGAAGCCTGAAAAGCTGTTTTGAAAGGGAAATATAAGGGGTAACCTGAAAGATTTCAACAATTAGGACCACACAAAGGGAGAGTTTGAAAAAGACCAGCAAAACCAAGCTTAGTAATAATAGCAAACACTCACATGTTGCTTTTTATATGCTAACCACTATTCCAAGTGCTTTACATATGTTAACACAAACTATTACAAGTAATTGATGGCCATGCTTCATAACCAGGTTCACCCTGTTGTGTGTGTGTGTTTTTTTTAACTCACTGCTTTAACAGAGTTCTTGGTAAGCTTCCAAATCCTGAACTGAAAGTAAACTACTTACTATAAATCCAAACATACCAATGTTGCTGGTTTTCGATCTCTTCACTATTGCAACAGTTTATTGCTCCTTGATGTTTTACCTCACTACAACATAACAGTTATTTAAAAGTTGAACCAACTAAAATCAAAAAGACATGACTGGCATCATAAAACTAAGAATTGCAATCAATGACTTGTTAGGCTGAAATTGAGTCTGCATTCTAATATTCTATTTCAATCCATTTTCATATATTAAGGTATAATCAATATCCTTAGTATAAAATTCAGCAAAAATACCATATGAAGGGGCACCTGGGTGGCTCAGTCGTTAAGCATCTGCCTCCGGCTCAGGTCACGATCCCAGGGTCCTGGGATCGAGCCCCGCATCGGGCTCCCTGCTCCGCGGGAAGCCTGCTTCTCCCTCTCCCACTCCCCCTGCTTGTGTTCCCTTTCTCGCTGCATCTCTCTGTCAAATAAATAAATAAAATCTTAAAAAAAAAAAAAAATACCACATGAAAAATAGTTACCTGAATTTGAATCTGGAAAAGACAAATAGCAAATATTGGTTTTCTGAAAAAGAAAACAAAAGCTATATATGCTGACACACACACCAATAAAGACAAATAGAATATAATAGCAGACTATATGAAGCAATATTTTTACTTACTTCTTTATCAGTAAGTTTGGAATGTTGAGGATAAATTACCTGGAAGAAAAAGAATTAAATCTTATTAGACAAATATACTGAGTATATATTATAGACATTAGCAGGTACTTCTAATGCCAGTTGGCTATGGTCAAAAGTTTTAAGAAATAGTTTACAAACTTCAATAATGACACATGGGAGAAGCTGGGAGAACTAAGTGGGATTTACATTAGGAAAATAATTTTCTGAGTCAAAGTTACCTCTAAAAGAATGGTGAAATCTTGGTTTATCAAGAAAATTTACCACATGAATTACTAATAACTTAAAGCTTATTGAGTCTTTTCTTCGGAAACCTAAAATCTAAAGAGAATTTGATCAGCTGGGTGCTACTCAAGAAATAATGATTTTCAATCGATTCTAAGAAGTAATGTGAATCACCAGCTACTTATTCAAAGAAAAATTGAAAGGAGAAAATAATTATCCATAGTTTAAGAAATCTCAAAGACTATCTCCCACCATAAAGTCTATCCTAATTTCCTCCAATCCCTTTAAATAATCATTGCATTTTCTTAGGACAGGTCAGTAGTGATCACAACCACCTTCTGAGGGAAACTCCTGCCCCATAGCCCCTGCAAAGGAAGCAAGAATAGGCCAGAACAGCTCCTGTCAGAATAAGCACTAGTAAACACCAGACCCAAAGGCAGCAACTCTACAGGCCAGTCTACCAACTACCTAGATGTGGCTGGGTGTGAAAATTCTGCCCAAAAGAATACCAGTGCTCAAGTGGACCAATCCAGACTCTCTGGGGAATGTAAAGAAGAAATGAGATTAAGAGCAGCAGGTTAGTGGCTGATAACAAAAGGGAGAAAACAACACAAAGAGTAGCTAAATTATGTTAATGTTGGGTTGCTAATGTCGGGATCCATGACTTCCCACTTCTGGAAGAATTCATGAGTTCTTCCCATTTCCCAGCTGCCCAAGAGCCTAATAATCTTCCATTTCCAGATATAGCATATAGTAATATCACATTATAAACCGTATTAAAGTGGTTTCACACATTTCTTTCACTTAGTTAGTCCTCACAATAATAGACAAGGCCAATAGTGGTATCCCCTTTGTATATATAAGAAAACTAAAATAAGAAAAAAGATGGGGAGAACTAATACTTAATGAGCATCTTCTGGAGTTTTTAATTTTCACAACAATTCTGTCCATTTTCCCTGTCTTTACAGAAGAGGGGGCAAGTTCATAGTAGTTAAATAACTCTTCTGAAGTTTACCTGTTTAGTAAGTGCCAGAGGTAGGGCTTGAACTTGGGCCTGTCTGATTCCAAAGTACACAAGCCACCATTCTCCACTCCACCCTTAGCAGTGATCATTACTGGGCAATCACAGCCCTCTTTCCCCGCTAGCTAGGATGTGGCATATCATCTTTCTCAATCTGGGGCTGTGGGGAGGGTCTAGAGAGCTGATACATTACATGAAAACCATCTACCATTTCTAGAATAGAGAATGACACCAAAGCGAATATTCTACTTACTCTGCTTTCACATTCTGACCTACCTAAATTAACCTCTGTCTCCACAATTCATGAAGGCAAGAATCTGGTCTGTTTTGTTCACCACTCTATCTTTACACCTAGAATAGTCTCTGCTGCATAGTAAACACTAAAAATATATTTCTTCAGTAAGTGGATATACCCTCAAATTAGTTCAACAACTCAATATTTAATAATATGTAATTCTTCTTCACACGTACATAGATCTCCCTTGCTTCACCTTGAGACCATTTTACCTTGTTACCTTTAAAGTAGAAATGGCAAACTTATAACCTATTTAGCCTTATTTTATGAAAATCTCATTACATGTAAATTATACCAGAGTTATCATATTGGTAAATTTAGTGGCCTGTAGTAATAGCTTTATCTTAGACTCTAAACTCAGTTTTATGTGAGTGCCCTTCAGATTTTTCTTTCCTGAAATTAAAATATGAACTCAAAAGCAAATATACAAAATTTCATTTTTTTGTTACATAAAGACTTCACAGTGGTTCCTTTGGACTTTGGTTTCCTATGGTTTAAAATACCAGCATGACAATATAGAAAAAAATGTTGGTAAATTTTACCCATATATATGAGTACCTTAAATATATATAACATGTGTATAGATATCTGTGTGTTTGTGTGTGTGTATTTAAGGGGCTTATGTATGCTATATATATATAAGTAAGCTAAAAAGATGTAAGAACTACATAACCTATCAAGTCTGCCTTTTAAAAACTCTGTACTAGATTGTCAAACTATTCTAGAATTTCATTTTAATGTACCCTCTTAGGACTGCCCAGTGTTTTATTTTGGAATAGATACGATATTCAAAAAGAAGTAATGTATCTTTATATGCTATAGGTATGAAAATGTCCACAGAGTACTTAAGATCAAAAATAGAAAAAAAATCACACTTAATTTTAAAACTTCAATTAAACTCCCTAGGTAAAATATTTTTTTAAAAACATAACCACTGCCAAGTATCTCAAACTGCACAAATTGCCACAGTTACTAGATTATCTATGTACATACTTTATCTTGTAAAAAAAAAAAAAGTATAAATTTAAGTATGGGCAATCAATGTTAGTTTAGTCAGTTAGCTCCTGATAATTATACAGGCATTAATCAACTGTGGATTGGCCCCAGTACCTGGAGACGCCTCCCGCTTGAAGCTTCCTCTCTCCACAGCTCAAGTCCAGGCATCTCTGTCCCCCAGGCCACTGGCATTCCTGGGAGGCATCAAAGGGGGACAGAGAGCATCAGCTAATGTCACCCTGGTTCTGTTACCTATGTTAAGATCTTCCATGTTATAAGAAATAAGGGAGAGGTGGCCAGGTAATAAGCCAAGAAAAAGTAAGTTTTATTTGATATCCTTATTAAGGCCTAAAAATGATGACATAGCATAAATATTTCACATCATGATGTAATAGGAAAAAAGTACCCCAGAAAAAATATTAATGTATCTACTGGAAAATAATATTACAAAATGTTTTAAATCAAGTTATTCTCTTCAAAGGTATGTCTACCTGCCACTTGCCCCTGCACACCCTAACATTCCCACCTCAGTGTAGGAGTAATTACGGTCCCAGGAGAAAGAAAATTAGGAACACCAGTTAACTTACTGCTACCACTTGGACATGGGAAAAATTCATGCCTGCCATGCATCCCACTTATCTGTGAATGGGTGCCTGCCTTTCGCCATGTCACTCAGTGTCTGTTTCCATTGCACAACCCTACCTCGCATCTCAGGCCCAGCAGAGACTACATCCCAGGCCATCCCAGGCCTGCCTTGATCTTCTACATAAACATTAACTCACATATAAACATCATCAAAACATAATTAAAAAGAGGATTAATTCCAAACCTAATAAGAACACTGGCTGGCTCTCAGTCCGTGGAGTGTGCAACTTTTGATCTTGGGGTTATAAGTTTGGGACCCACATTGAGTGCAGAGATTACTTAAAAATAAAATCTTATTTAGTTACTTATTTTTAATTTTTTTAAAGTAGGCTCCACACCCAGCATGGAGCCCAATGCGGGGCTTGAACTCACAACCCTGAGATGAAGACCTGAACTGAGATCAAAACTTGGATGCTTAACCAACTGAGCCACCCAGGTGCCCCCAAAATAAAATATTTTTAAAAAAATTATGTCTTCAAAGATTAGATAATAACACTCATTACAAACTGAAAATGGAAACTGTTTACAGGCAAAAAGACGAGTCTACATTTTTCAACTGGTTATGTATCATATAATCTTTAAAAACTGGCTGGAAAATATTTTAAGATAAATTAAATATAATATCTCTTTTAAAAGTCTTTTTAATACGAAAAATAAAGCAATGACACCCCAGTAGCAGTAAGTACACCTAACACTGAGATGCTGATTGCTAAATACCATTCTGCAATAAAAAGAATCAGGACTTCTTAGGGAGGTAGCTGATTATAGGGCTGGGACAGGAGAAATACAAGATGAGCCTGGAGCATCTTGTGGTGCCAGAAAGGAAAAGTTCAAAAAAAGGAGGGGGGCATGATTAAAGGACAAAGGAGCCAACCTAAAAAGGTACCAGTGCTCAAAGCTGGAATGATTTGATTAACAAAACAAATAATGATAGTACTAGATTATAACCCAAATAATAAGTATCCTTGAGTCCATACTGATATAGATAAATGGATGGATGGATGAGAGAGAAGGGACAACTCTCATAAAAGAATTCCAACTAATAAATATAAGAATAAGGAAAATAAAAAAATCACTATTAGAACACCAGAATAATAATTGCTGCAGGTAAGATCCACTTATGGACGCTAGATTAGCAGGCAAAGTTTAGAAAACAAGATACTGCCCAGTTTCAATCTCTAACAAAATAAACACTTATTAATTACAAAGAGAAAAACAGTAACTTTATAGTGGATAAACATGGCAGACATCATCTCAACCAAGTGATCAAGGTTAAAATCGCCAATAATGACACATTTTAATTTTAACATCCTGTACTTCTTGATATGATGTCCTGAGAAGGGCACATCATATGTGGGGTATTCTTTTTTTTTTATTAAAGATTTTATTTATTTATTTATTTATTTGACAGAGAGAGACACAGTGAGAGAGGGAACACAAGCAGGGGGAGTGGGAGAGGGAGAAGCAGGCTTCCTGCTGAGCAGGGATCCCAATGTGGGGCTTGATCCCAGGACCCTGGGATCATGACCTGAGCCGAAGGTAGACGCTTAATGACTGAGCCACCCAAGTACCCCCATATGTGGGGTATTCTTCCCAGTAATTCATAACCTCAGACTAATCATGACAATGTACCAGAAAAAACAAAATTGAAAGACATACTACAAAACATATAAACAGTATTCCAAAGTATCAAGGTCATGAGAGACAAGGAAAGATTGAGGAACTCCACAGATAGAAGACGACTATGGAGATATGATACCTATAGGCAATGTAGAAAACTGGATTGGATCTTCAAACAGATAAAGCACATTAGTAGAAAAACTGGTGAATCCCAATAAACTCTTGTTTAGTAAATTGTATCATGCCAATGTTAAATTCTTAGTCTTGATTATTGTACTATGTTTATGTAAAATGCTAACTTCAGAGAAAGCTAAATGAATTACTTATATAACTATGTAAGCCAAAAATTATATCAAAATAAGGTTTAAAAAAAGTAACACCTCTACTTCACATCATATATAAAAAGTAACCCAAAGTGGATTAAAGACCTAAATGTGAGAGTTAAAACTACAAATGTCTTAGAAGAAAACACAGGAATAAATCTTTATGGCTGTGGATTAGCCAATGGTTTCTTAGACATAATAAAAGCACAAGCAACCAAAGAAAACATAAATTGGACTTCATCAAAATTTAAAACTTTTGTGTTTCAAAGAACACTACCAAGAAAGTGAAGACAACCCACAGAATGGAAGGAACTATTTGCTAATCATGTATCTGATAAGGGTCTAATATACAGAATATATAAAGAATTCTTATAATTCAATAAAAAAGTCAAATAACCCAATTTTTAAATGGGTAAAGGATCTGATTAGACATTTCTCCAAAAAAGATATACAAAAGGCCAATAAGCATATGAAAAGCCACTTGACACCATTAGTCATTAGGAAAAATGCAAATAAAATTATAATAAGATACATCTCACATCCACTAGGATGGCTGTAATCAAAAAGACAGACAAGAACAAGTGCTGCCAAGATATGGAGAAATTAGAACCCTCATACATTACTAAGGGAAATGTGAAAATACAGCCACCCTGGAAAACAGTTTAGCAGTTTCTCAAAAAAATAAACATAGTTACCTTATTACATAGCAATTTCACTCCAAGTGAAAACATGTTCACACAAAAACTTATAAATGAATGTTCATAGCAGCATTATTCATAATATCCAAAAAGTAGAAAAAAATCAAAATTTTCATCAAATGATGAATGGATAAACAAAATGTCGTATTTCCATTTAATGATATAAAATTCAGCCATAAAAAGGAATAAAGTACTGATATATACTACAACATGGATGAACCCTGAAAATATTATACTGAGTGAAAGCCAGACAAAAAAATGCCACAGGTTGTATGATTCCATTCATATGAAATGTATAGAATAGGAGAATCCACAGAGAAAGTAGATTAGTGGTTGCCAGGGCCTGGGGGTAAGGGGCAATGGCTCATGACTGAAAGAGGACATAAGGGAAATTTCTGGGGCAGTGATACTATTGTTTCGTGATCTCTAGGGTAGTGAAATGGTATGCTCACTTTATGAAAATTCATCAAACTCAGGATTTATATGCTTTCCTACGTGTATGTTATACTGCAATAAAAATGTTTACAAAGTGGGAAAAAATGGCCTGACCATCACAATACCAACACAGACTGGGCCTCAGTCTAAGATTCCAGTTCACTCAAGATCTAAACTAAATTATGCTACTGGAAAATGTAATCAGTTTGAACATGGAATGGACCATGAAGCATTTCTCTTATTAATAAGAGTGAAGTTTAGATACAATTGTCCATGTTTCACATCATTCATCATAGTAAATACAGAAAACATAAAGTACTTGTGAATGGACTAACTGGAGAGGGGAACATCCCAGATTTCTCCACATTGGGATTATATAAATAGAACCAGAGATCAGTAGCACTGAAGAAGCCCTTGTACAACCTGGGAGCCTAAGCTCAGATCACTAAAGTTTAACTCTCAAACCACAGAACTACGTCAAGCTAATATGAAGTGCTCCAAGTTCACAAGGAAATTTAAAGGCCATTATTAGTACCTGCAAATACTCCTATTATAACCCCCATTGGTTAATGGCCTACCGTCCATGCCAGACTGGAAGCTCAATGAAGGGAGGATAATTCAAGGCTTTATCTCCAGAACACAAGAGTGTCTGGATATGGTAGTTGCCCAATAAATATCTGCTGAATTGATAGCTCAATGAGACAGTCTAGCAACATACAGTTACACAAAACATCCATTTTGATTAAAACAGTAAACTTGCTGAGGATCAAATACTGGGGTTATGGAGCACCCAGTTTAAGAGGGAAAGAAACAACCCTTCACACAACTGCCTTCACCCTTCTCAAAAAAAATAAACAGAAACTTTGCTAAGATAAGGAAAACTGTAGTGACTACCTCAGGCTCCACCCCGCTAGGGGATAAAGGGGAATAAGCAAAACGCGGAAGTGAAAAAGAAAGGGGAGGGGCGCCTGGGTGGCTCAGTCGTTAAGCATTTGCTTTCAGCTCAGATCATGATTCCAGGGTCCTGGGATCGAGCTCCACATCGGGTCCCTGCTCCACGGGAAGCCTGCTTCTCCCTCTCCCACTCCCCCTGCTTGTGTTCCCTCTCTAGCTGTGTCTCTCTCTCAAATAAATAAATAAAAATCTAAAAAAAAAGAAAAGAAAAAGGGGAGTCAATTCTCCTAACTGCTCTTCAAAAATGGCACAGAAGTTTGCCTTCACCCCACAGCAGAGCTGCATCTTCAATTTGTGTGTTTGCTTTTAAAGTGTGGGGCACCTGGATGGCTCAGTCAGTTAGGCATCTGCCTTCGGCTCATGATCTTGGGGTCCTTGGATCAAGCCCCCCATCTGGCTCTCTGCTCAGCAGGGAGTCTGCTTCTCCCTCTCCCTCTGTGTTCTCTCCCTCTCAAATAAATAAAAATAAATAAACAATAATAAATAAATAAATAAGTGGGGGGGCTGAGATCAGTAATCCAAATGAAATCATGACTCACACAATATATTAATGATAAACTGTCCTGCTTTTTATAGATTAATTAGGCTGAAATTATTTTCAGCAAGAGGTGGAATACAATCTATATGTACATACAAATAGGCTGTCATAGATTATCAGCAAATGAAACCTAATAAACTTGATTTCCAGGAACTGCTTTATTTTTAAGTTTGTTTTATTTATTTAATTTTTTTTTTAGTAATCTCTACACCCAACATGGGGCTCAAACTCACAACCCCAAGATCAAAAGTTGCATGCTATTGTGACTGAGCCAGCCAGTTGTCCCCCTAGAAGTGCTTTAAGTACTTGTGATTCACATCCAAAACTGTGGGCTTTTTTTTTTTAAATCAATTTAAAGCAAAATAATTGGAGCAAGAAAATAGCCAAGAACAGTCCTACACTGATGACTGAATGTGCAAGGACACTATAATAAGGGACCAACATTTGGGCATGCATTAATTCTTACACGCATTCTCTCTCTTAGTACCTCCAACAACACTCTAAGGATATTATTTTTCCACTTTATAGTTGAGGGAAATGAGACTCAGAAAATTGAAGAAACTGGCCAAAAATCAGACAACTAGCAGATGTTCAAAACCCCACAGCTTGTGCTCTTTTCACAAGAGGGAGAGAGACAAGCAGACTCTACACTGAGTGTGGAGCCCGACTTGGAGCTCCATTCCACCACCCTGAGATAAAGACCTGCATCGAAATCAAGAGTTGGATGCTTAACCAACTGAGCCACCCAGACGCTCTCCCCTTTTTTAAAAAAATTTATTTAAAAAAAATTATTTATTTAAAAATTATTTTTGTTTATTTTTGTTTATTTTTTTTGAGAAGGGAATGCAGTTGTGTGAAGGGCTGTTTCTTTCCCTCTTAAACTGGATGCTCCAAAAAAAAAAAAAAAACTGGATGCTCCAAAACCTCAATTTTGGACTGAAATTGTCCAAAGAGTTGATAGGTAAAGCCTTCAAGGGCGAAAAGCTACTAACAATGCCTCAATTCTTATAAAATCAAGGACTAGAGAGGTTCAGGAGGTGACCTCAAATTACAGAAATGTCAACTTCCTATGACATTCTATAAGTTCATGTGATTTTTTTCTTAGTTTTAGAGCAGTGTTATTAATTATATAATCCTTTTTTTTTTTTTTTTAGTTTCAGAGGTAGAATTTAGTGATTTATCAGTCACATACAACATTCAGTGCTCATTACTTCCAGTGCCCTCCTTAATGCTAATCAACAGTGCATTAAAAGGATTATTCACCACGACCAAGTGGGATTTATCCCTGGGCTGCAAATCAATCAGTGTGATACACCACACTTATAAAAGACAAGAACCCAGGTGCCTGGGTGGCTCAGTAGTTAAGCGTCTGCCTTCAGCTCAGGTCATGATCCCAGGGTCCTGGGATTGAGTCCCACATCAGGCTCCCTGCTCCGCAGGAAGCCTGCTTCTCCCTCTCCCACTCCCCCTGCTTGTGTTCCCTCTCTTGCTGTGTCTCTGTCTGTCAAATAAATAAATAAAATGTTTAAAAATAAATAAATAAATAAATAAAAGACAAGAACCAGATGATCCTCTCAATAGATGTAGAAAAAGCATTTGACAAAATATAGCGTCCTTTCTTGATAAAAGCTCTCCACCGTGTAGTTCATGTGATTTAAAGGCTCTCAAAAATTCCTCTCTTATTCTCTCTCAAATAAATAAATAAATCTTTAAAAAAAAAAAAAAGAGGGGGGCGTTTGGGTGGCTCAGTCAGTTAAGCGTCCAACTCTGATTTTGGCTCAGGCCATTATCTCAGGGTGGTGGGATGGAGCCCCAAATCAGGCTTCACACTCAGTGCAGAGTCCACTTGTCCTTCTCCCTCTTCTCCTTCCCTCTTTCCAACCTCCCCCCTCAAATAAATAAATAAAATAAATAAATAAATCTTTAGAGGTTCTCAGAAATTCAAAACATTTCTAAGATGTGTGTACTGGTAGCAAATAACTCTCTACACTATAAAGAAAAAAGAAAAACCACTAAATATCCAAATTAAGAAAAATGGTTAAATAAATTGTTCCATAAAACTGTACTTAGGAAGAGTCTTTAATGATCTGGCAAATTGTTTATGAGAATGTTTATCAATAAAAGCAGACTCTGGGGATGCCTGGGTGGCTCAGTTGAATAAGCATCTGCCTTTGTCTCAGATCATGATCCCAGGAACCTAGTAGGATAGAGTCCCACATCGGGCTCCTTGCTCAGTGGAGAGCCTGCTTCTCCCTCTGCCTGCCGCTCCCCCTGCTTGTGCTCTCTTTCTCTCTCTCTGACAGGTAAATAAATTTAAAAAAAAAAAAAAAAGCAGACTCTGATTGTAGACCTGTTTGGGGGACTGCTGCCCAGCCCATGCTTTGGAAGTGTCCCCTCCTTTTACAAGTGGCCACTACTGTCCCAAAACGCTGTCTCCTGACACAGATGACTGAACAAAAGGGAGCACCTGACCCATGCTGAGCCAATCAGATACTCCAGTATTTGAATTAAGCTTCAGCCTGGTTCCAGAATACAAAAGTAGAGTTTGGCTAAAATCAGTATCACAGTAATCCAAAGTCAAGAGAAACTGGGGAGCAGAAACTGAGACCCTTGCAGAAGAAGCCAGCCTCAGCACAGAGAATGGAACAGGCTTGCAGAGAGAAGCGGAGACAAAAGACCACACAGCTCCTGAGAAACAAAGGCAAAAAGCCTGAGGCTTTCCAAATCCCATGAGGTTCATTCCAGCTTCCTGCAACTGGGTTCCAAGAGACTCCTTACAATCAATCTTTTCTCTTAAATTTGAGAGCGTTTCTGTTCCTAACAATCAAATTAATTGACAGATATGAAATTATGTAAAAAAGAAAAAGCATTAACGAAAATGTCAACTATTAATAGCAGTTGTTTCTTAGTATAATTATGAGTGATGTTTTCTAATGTTTATAATTTTCTTTCTTGCCAAGTTTTCAACAATGAGCATATTATTACTCAATCAGGGAAAAAAAAACTTGAATAAATGAGGCAATTCTGGATTCAGATAATTAAGGCTTTACTACATAATCAGGTAATTTTATAGCTGGAAATGACTTAGAGTATATAAAATCCAGAGGATTTGAAACTTTGTTCCAGAGGACACACGGAATCTGTGGTGATGCTCTAGGGCCACTCTGTGGGAAAAGGAAGAAGATGAGTACACCTCCTATAGTCAACACCTTTTGTATTTTCTTTCCAACTTAAAAGATACCCTTCATTGTCCCCTTTACCAAGGACAGGGCCTAACAGACATTTTATGCAAAATAGGCCACTCCCCTAACCACACAGGTCTTCATGGGATTGTTTGCCCCAAACCAGGCCTGAGTACCTTCCTCTGGTGTCTCTTCATTGAAGGGGCTGAAAAGGGCAACTTCTCTACCATAAAGATTATAGAAGCTAAGGAAATAAGTCGCAGGGAGCATGAAGCATGAACAAAATCCCATAAAACAAGAGCATAAGCAAGAGACTTCCAAGTTATGGGCTCTAGCCATTTTATGAAGCCCCAATAGGTTTGTACCTTGAGTATCTTGAAAAATCTATTGCCTTACAGCAAGTTTCCTTTTCTGCTCGAGCTATAGCTTAGTTTCTGTTGTCTGCAACCCAATACACACACACAGGCCCCATCTCAACCATGTTAGCCACTGAGGTCCCTTATTAGATTTTTATTTACACAGGGAAAAAAGTTCCCCTGCTTTAAAAAAAAAAAAAAGGTATTGCTTCTAATAGCACAACTTCATTTCACTAGTGAGAAAATTAAGGTTCAAAGGCCTTGTCTTTACAAAGCAAGTTAAGGATTCTCTCCACTGAAAATGAAAAAGGGAATTTCAATACTTCCCA
Source organism: Neomonachus schauinslandi (assembly GCF_002201575.2). NCBI lineage: Eukaryota > Metazoa > Chordata > Mammalia > Carnivora > Phocidae > Neomonachus > Neomonachus schauinslandi. The sequence goes on along the minus strand of NC_058403.1, from coordinate 189,321,396 downwards.
AATACAGACTTACATAGAGGTCTTACTGAGTCACAGATACTGTTCCAAATGTTTCACCAGCATTAATTTATCTAATTCTCACAGCAATGTCCTGATGCAGGTACTGTTACAGAGGGAGTGTGAGCCAAGCATAGTAATATGCCCAAAGTCACAGACTCAAATCTAGGCAGTCCAGCTCTGGAGTCTCAGTTCTTGACTGATATGCTATACTGTCTCTTTGTTAAGGATTTAAGCTGAACCAAGTGGTACTGTTTATGCATTTGTTTAAAATGTGCAAATGGTACTTTCTGTCACAACAGATTCTTACATCTCTTTCAACCCTAAAATTCAAAGATGTGATGTCACAGGTGGCTTCTAGGATATTATAGTCCAAATTTAGTTTTTACCTATTCTTTAATTAATTTCCCTTTTGAGTCTCCATGGTTATGCATTATAGGAATTGGGGTTAGAGCTACTTTATGTCACTTCTCCAACAAAAGTCTACGTTCACGTTCTTGTCCCATTACAGCCACCCCACCTGTCCATTTTTGGCCTGGATAGGGCCATATTACAAAAGTGAAATATATTTTTCAACTATTTCATTATATTTATTACTAATCTGTGTTCCTTTTTCTTCTTTTAAAAGTGGCAAGGTACAATATTCTACATTTCTCACGAAAACGAAGCAAAATTGTGTTGCAACCCATTTAATGTGTTTATCTTTCTTTGGATCCTTTATTAGGGAATTTTCCCCACCCTCATCCTATGCCTTCTAAAATCAGTGATTCTTAATCTGGGAACAGTGGAAGAGAAGATCCACAGATGACCCCCAGATAGTCCAGAGAAGTATATACACAATTCTGTATTAGCAAGCATTTTTGTAACGGAGTTCATATTTTTTAAAAAGATCCAGGATGCAAAAAAAGTCAAGAACTACTGACCTAAAGTAAACTGTTCAGTAGCATATCCCATGGGAAATGAAATTCAAAATAAGTCCTTTAATGATTCACCTTTTTGTAGCATCTCAATTATGCTAAATATTGTTTATTTGGTCAGAAGAACATACTTATAAATTATGTCCCAAATGATGAGAGTCTACAAGGATCTTCTTCAGTTACTTTAAAATACAATCAACAACAACCCACTCCGAGGTTTATGGTTAAATTGTATTTTACTACATATATAACTTCAGGTTAACATGTCAATGTAAATGATAGATGACTTATAAATCTCTAATTCAAAGTCTTTGGAAACTGTTGTTTGCCTCAGTAAGATAAAGAATTGTTCATGTATTCATTCATTCTATCAAGTACATATGGAATACCACTATGTACCAGGCATGGCATTTGGCCCTATCTGCTTCTGTGATTTATTCTTGGTTCCCCTCTAAATTGTAGTCTAAATCTACAAATACAGGTTAAAGCATTTTGTTCATATTTGTATGCCCAGCAACCAGCATAATGCTTAGATCTTAGTGGAAACTTAATGTGTACTGAATTGCATAATGATAAAACAGAGAAGACAGGCTGAATACAAAAGCAGTAGCTTCGCTTTAAGAAAAACCTCCCTGCCCAATTTTCATAGCTAACTTATGCCACTCAAGTCTGAATGAGGTGGTTCATTAAAATCTGTCATCATCACCAAAACAAACAGACAAAAATTTTCTAAACATACCTCCTTCTAATAAGGTTTTCCTTGGATACAATGACAAGCCATGTCTTATGCTACAAAAGGGACCCTAAACAATGTCAAGAATAAATAACATTCGAAGGCCTTTCAATAAGGCACCATAAAGATGTAAAACTTGAATGATTCACAAGCAAGATGAACTATGAAACTATGTTCATCTTGATAACAGCTTTCAAGCCAACTGTTCAGAAGCAACATCAAGGAATAACAGAAATGATTTAAAAAAGAAATACTAGAAATGAGGAACAAAAGGGGGAAATGGAGAAAATCATGCTGAGATAAGCATTTCGGCTCAGGCTGAGTGGAATGCTCTCAGAATTACTGGAAATGGCCAAAACGGTCTCGGAGTCTAAAAAGTTGGTTGTGTGAGGTCTGGCTATTATAGTTCACCATATGTCAGGGGCATTATTCGCGTCTTCAACAAGTCCCCAACATCCTGCCTGCAGCCTTCTCCGGGTGCCGCTAACCATTTTAGTTACTCCTGTGACACCGGGTTAAAAACAAAATCAAACAAAAACGAACCTCAACAAGTATTTAGGAGGGGCCTAGAGATTACTTTTCACCCCTAGCCACTGCCCACGATCCTCCCACGGGAACTGCCAATGGACCGCAGCCCGGCCCGACAGGCGGAGGGGCGGCCGGCCACGCCCGGATGAGCGGCAGCCGGGGTCCGCGGGCCACACGCTCTGCTGGGGCCGCCCAGGCCAGGGGACCCGGACGAGGCGCCAGGGGCAATGTGCGGCCGGGCCTCACCTCCACGGCTTGGCCCAGCTCCAGATCGAAGCCCACCACACACACGCAGTGCAGCCAGGCCGAGAAGCCGTCCCAGCGCAGCAGGCCCCGGCCGCGGCCCTCATCCTCTTCGTTGTCCTCCGGCGTGCCTCCCGCCGCCACCACCACGGCCGGCGCCCCGCGCTCCTCGGCCGCCGCCACCGCCTCATCCAACGGCCCGCGGGAGCCAGGCCCCGAGGCTGCCAGGCCCCGCAGAGCCATCCGCCTCCCCCTTGCTGTTCGCGCCGCCTCCACTGCAGACAGCGCAGCAGAGCGCACCCGGCTCTGCGCAGGCGCAGCCGCCACTGCCGCAGCCGCAGCCGCCGGGGACGGGCTCGGCCGGGGCGGGGCCAGGGCCGGGGCGGGGCCGTGGGCCACGTGACCCTGGGAGCTCGTCTCCACGCTGGTGCACCCTTGTCCCCGCGCAGACGTGGGGTTATCTTACTGGTGCTTAACTGGGATTGTGAAGCCAGCTCTGGCATCCTTGTCTTAAAGCTCTTCAAGAGTGGTTTATGAATGCTGATACCCTTCTTCGCAGTCCAACGACCGGGGGAGGAATTATTCTTGGAATGACACGTTCATAATTATAAGGTATTATTAAATTACTACCCATGGTGGTAACGGTGGTTAACATTTCCTGAACACTCACTCTGTATCAGTTGATGTGCAAGCAAGTACTTTACAGATATTTACTCTGTTGACTCTTCGCATCATGACCAGTAGGTAGACTTCATTATTTCTTTTTTACAGATAAGGAAATTGAGATTCTGAGAGGTTACATGACTAGCCCAACAAGTACTACAACTTTGATGACGGCTTTCAGTTCACTCTCTCCGTCTGCTGATTCAGAGATCTGTGCCTTCACTTAGCTGTTCCCTCTCCACCAAGGTCCCACCCACCTTTCTTGGCCTGGTTTCCTGTGACTCACTCAACACTCACACAACATCTGCAGTGCTTTCTGAAACACCAGGTTGGCCTCCACAGCAACCTGTAGATGAGTCTCTCTTAGCAAGGGCCTAGTCTCAGGCAGCTTTGTGGTTGTGGTTGGTGTTTAGATTTTTTTTTTTTCTAAAGATTTTATTTATTTATTTGACAGAGAGAGGCACAGCCAGAGCAGGAACACAAGCAGGGGGAGCGGGAAAGAGAGAAGCAGGCCTCCCGCCGAGCAAGGAGCCCAACGTGGGGCTCGATCCCAGGACCCTGGGATCATGACCTGAGCCGAAGACAGACACTTTACCACTGAGCCACCCAGGCGCCCCTAGATTTTATTTTATTTTTTTTTAAGATTTTATTTATTTATTTGTCAGAGAAAGAGGGCGCAAGCACAAGCAGGGGGAGCGGCAGGCAGAGGGAGAAGCAGGTTCCCTGCCAAGCAAGGAGCCTGATGCAGAACTCGATCCCAGGACCCTGGGATCATGACCTGAGCCGAAGGCAGACGCTTAACCGACTGAGCCACCCAGGCATCCCCTAGATTTTATGTTTAAGTAATTTCTACATCCAACTGGAACTTACAACCCCAAGATCGAGAGCTGCACGCTCTACCAACTGAACCAGCCAGGTGCCCCAAGAAGCTTTATATTCTCAGACATCAGCACAGTGCTGAGCACCCAGGAGGCACTTGGTCTATTGAGTTATTACTGATTATTGGTCCAGCGTGATACTACTAATTAGGATTTTATTCAACACCTACCATGCAGAGTATAAACAGCACAATGAAAGTAAATAGGAAACACATAAGAATACCCCCATAGAAAAATGAGTAAAAGACAATGGATAATAACTCACAATAAACAATTTTTTTAAGAAAATCACAGTTTTCATGCTTTTACACACATTATCTCATCTAGTCCTCCTAGCAACCCAAAAAGGCAGATCTCATTATTATTCCCCTTTTTACAAGTAAAGATTCTGAGGCTCCATGAGATGATGATGATGCACAGCCAATAGGTGGCCTAACGGATTTAAACCCATATCTCTCTGAGTTAGCCTAAGCTCCTAAGCATTTTGCTGCAGTACCCAGTCAAATTTACCCCATTTGACAAACATTGTTCTGTATACATCCTTAAGATTTTTATTTGGAGGGGCGCCTGGGTGGCTCAGTTGTTGGGCATCTGCCTTTGGCTCAGGTCATGATCTCCAGGTCCTGGGATCAAGTCCCACATCGGACTCCCTGATCCACGAGGAGCCTGCTTCTCCCTCTCCCACTCCCCCTGCTTGTGTTCCCTCTCTTGCTGTGTCTCTCTCCGTCAAATAAATAAATAAAATCTTAAAAAAAAAAAAGATTTTTATTTGGAGTGTTAACATCAATATTTCAAGGAAAGGGTCAAGTATCATCAGACATCAACAGTGATGTTTGCTAGAGCCTATTTTTAGTACATAAGTTGAACTAGGAACAGCATTAAAGTTAAAAGCCAAGTTTGTGGCCAAAGCAATCTGCCCTCCTACTCTAGAGAACCACTGTAGTTAAGAGAGAAAAACAATGTTCTGCATTTAAGTTAGTCTTTAAACCCACTATTAGGAAAGAACAGTAGCTTTTATTATTAAAAACAGAATTAGGGCACCTGGGTGGCTCAGTCGGTTAAGCGTCTGCCTTCAGCTCAGGTCATGATCCCAGGGTCCTGGGATCAAGTCCCACGTCAGGCTCCCTGCTCAGCTGAGAGTCTGCTTCTCCCTCTCCCTCTACCCCTCCCCACTGCTCGTGCTCTCTCTCTCTCACACACACACTCTCTCTCAAACGAATAAATAAAATCTTAAAAAAAACAAAACAAAATTAAAAAGAGCACTGGACTAACAGTCAGAAGTGCCAGGTCCACCCATAATCATGGTAGGCAAGCTGCTCTAAGACTCAGTTTCTGCACTGATGAAATAGGAATGATCATTCCCAGCCTACTCATCTCACTGATTGTGGGGAAGAGCCAAGCTATCTCAATGCATGCATTTTATGGGTGCTACCTCATATAATAATTAATAAGCTTTAAACACTACTTGTTCCACAGGGCTGGCTCTTCTACATGTGGATACAGACTGCCATTCCTTGAAATGCTGTTGCATAATTTGAATTAAGAGTAATCTTGTGAGGCGCCTGGGTGGCTCAGGTAGTTGAATGTCTGCCTTCAGCTTGGGTCATGATCTCCAGGTCCTGGGATCGAGCCCCTTGTCGGTCTCCCTGTTCAGCGGGAAGTCTGCTTCTCCCTCTCCCTCTGCCTGTCTCCCTGCTTGTGCTCTCTCTGTCTCTGTCTCTCTCTCTCTCTCTCAAATGAATAAATAAAATCTTTTAAAAAAAAGTAATCTTGCAAAATGTAACAACATATTAAAATGAAAACAACATATTAAGAGGACTGTAAGTTTGATGAGAAAGATAGCACACCAGGGCTCTAAAGCATCTTAAAGGTGGGGGAAAAAAATGATTTGGTTTGCTTTGGAAAAAACTAGCAAACATCACTAAAATCCTCAAAATCTACAACCACTAGGAGAACAGAAATTGCCTTTTGCTTTTTGTTTCCTTTCATCCTCAAAACTTTCATATTTGACCTTTGCATCATCAATTTTAACCTAGTTTCTATGGTTAATACTTACATGGGGCCTAAGGGGAAAAGTGCTAATACTTCCTTCTTAAGGTTCTGCATTAGAACCTTTGATTCTGAAAGGATCTTGGATCAGGTCATCTCTCCAAACTTCCCATCCTATTCATGAATCTTTTGATGTTTGGTTAGCCAGCTGCCATTCTAACATCCCTTATTAAGATAAAGTCACTACCTTGCAAAGCTGCTATTTTCTGGATGTTCAAAAGGGTTAGAAAATTCTTCCTTTTATGGAGACAAGATCGATCAGCCACTTTGTAATGTATACCCCTTGGTCTAAGTTGTGCTTGCTGAGATTACAAAGAAGGGTCCAACTCTTGTACGTGATAGCCCTCCCAATTATTATTATTATTAAAGATTTTATTTATTTATTTGACAGAGAGAGACAGCGAGAGAGGGAACACAAGCAGGGGGAGCGGGAGAGGGAGAAGTAGGCTTCCTGCCGAGCAGGGAGCCCAATGCGGGGCTCGATCCCAGGACCCTGGGATCATGACCTGAGCCGAAGGCAGTTGCTTAACAACTGAGCCACCCAGCCACCCCAGCCCTCCCAATTATTGAAAATGGTTATCCCACATCCACATGCCTTCTAGTTTCCAGGGTAAACTCCCCCAGTTCCTCCTACTATTCCTCAAAGGATGTAGTTTGTAGGCCATTCATCATCCTGTTGCCCAACTGGGGCATACTCCAACTTGTTGATATCACTCTTAAAATGCAGTGCCCAGGAGGAAACCCCATCCTCCAGGTGTGATCTGACCACCGCAAAGTGTACTATGGGACTATTACCTTACTTGTCCCAGCCGCCAGCCTTCTATTAATGCTGGTTCAGATCACATTTGCTTCTTTTGGCAAGCAGGTCACATCACTGGCTCAGGTTGCATTCACTGTCAACTAAAGCCCTGGGTCTTTTTTCATATGAGGAGTACTTAAGTCAGGGCAGGCTGCTTTAGCCAAGAGTATGACTGGATTCATGGCTCTGCTGCTCTTCTAATATTACCAACAACACTGAACACAGGATTAAAAACATTCCAAACTTCTCTATTCACCCCAACCAAAGTCTTGGCATTTCAGCAATTTTTATAGTTTAAAAAAAAAAAAGAAGGGGTGTCTGGGTGGCTTAGTCAGTTAAGCGTCTGACTCTTGATTTCAGCTCAGGTCATGATCTCAGGGTTGTGAGATTGAGCCTGCTTAAGATTCTCTCCCTCCCTTTCCCTCTGCCCCTTGCCACTCCCTCTCCGAAGGAGGGGGAGGAGGAGGAAGAGGAAGAGGAGGAGAAGGAGAAGAAGAAAAAGGAAAGGGTGAGCTTCTTTAAATAATGGTGTGAATTGCAATGCCAGATATCTGGACTTAATTTTACCGAAAGGGAAGGAGTCCAAGTGCCCTACATATCCATCTACGTAGGCAACCAGAGGACTTCCCTCGTACTTTTGACTTAAATGCTGCTGCAGCTGCTAGAGCATAAATACACTTGTGATGGCAAGAAAATACACAGAGAAGTACACAGAGGCTCAAGTGCCAGTGTGTTATCAACAGAGAATGGGGTTTACTGCCACACATCTCTGAGAGGCAATAATGCCTAACTACATGTTTAGAAGAGAGAATCCAGGCAAAGAAGACAATAAAATACACTGTTGGGTGCTTCCTAAGTAGTGTTGGTGAAAGCTTAAAAAAAGACTGTGAAGAGCTTTGGGTTTTGTCTTTACTTTCCCAGTATCTCCATGATGCCTAGTACATGAGAGGCACCCAATAAATATTTACTGAATGGATGAATATACTTTAAAAATCTCTAATTGCTGATCTCCTCTTTTATGGGGGAGTTTTCCTTTCATGGTCAGTATGAACACATGAGAAGTTAATAAAAAATGTTTCTTAAATGTAGTTCACTCTAGCTTATGAGAAATAAAGATAGTAACATCTTGCTTATTTGAAGATTTACTTTTCCAACTGCCTGACCCAGTTCGTACCAGGAGACAGGTTTAGAAAGCCCAACTAGCAGTCAACATGCAAGACAGAAAAGGCAACCCGTCAAGTTCATGCTCTTTAATCAGAGGTGTGAGACCTTCACTCATAAATTATTTTGTCTAAATTCACACCAAGTTCTAACAGGTATGCTTGCCTAGCTTCCCAGCGTAAGCAGCAAATAAAGAAAGTGAGGAGGCTTGGGGCTGAGCATGAAGAGAGCAGAAAACAAAAGGCTTTTAGGATAATAGAATGGAAGGAAAAGGAAAAAAGGAATCAGAAAACAGAAGAGTTTGGAAGAATACACAGTAAACTATTAACAGTGGTTGCCTCATGGGGAATAAGAATTGTGGGAAATACAAGCGCTGGTAAATAGAAATAGAGAACTTTGCTTTCTATCTTATACAACTCCATTTTTTTAGTTAGAGAGGGAATACATTGCTTTTGTAACTAAACATTAAGAGACAATAAGAGTGTAATAGAGCTGCTTATAAAAGTGAAAAATTGGAAATCACCTAACTGTCCAACAGTAGAGGATTGGCTGAAAAATATCATATATCCACTCAATAGACTAATATATAGTCATTTAAAATGTTACAGAAGAATACCGTATAGCAGAAAAATGTTCAACATATATATTTTAAGTAGAAAAAAGTAGGTCACAAAATGAAATACAGTGAATGATCCTGTTTTAATGGACTATATATGCAAAAAAAAAAAAAGAAAAGAAAAAAGACACTAGAGTTGATACAAAATATCCGGACATAGGAGAAATCTTCTGCTTGGAATTAAACATTTCTTTTTCTTCATCTGTGTAATATCTAATATCGCTATAACTGAAAGCTTTTCTATAGGTATAATGAGAAATCAGCTAAAACAGAAGGGAAATAAATTACAATGGTTTCACTAATATCTTTGTGGTAGAAACTGCTATGCCACTATGATGATTAATTTTATGTGTCAACTTGACTGGACCACCGGATGTCCAGATAGTTGGTTAAATATTATTCTGGGTGTGTCTATGAGGGCGTTTCCAGATGCGATTAACATTTGAATTGGTAGATTTGAGTAAAGCAAAGTGCCCTCCCCAGTGTGGTGGGCCTCATCCAATCCATTGAAGGCCTAAATAGAACAACAAAGGCTGAGTAAGGAAGAATTTGCTCTCTGCCTGACTGTCTTTGAACTGGAATATTGGTCTTCTCTTGCCTTCTGACTCAGACTGAAACTGCATCTTACACCCTCAACTCTCCTGGTTTTCAGGTCTTTGGACTAGGAGAGAAACTATACTTTTGACTCTCTGGGTCTCCAGCTTGCCACTGCACATCATGGGACTTCTCAGCCTACACAAGCACCCGGGTCAATTCCATATAATAAATATATCTCCCCACCCACCCACCCAGGATATATGTCCATTCTATTGGTTCTGTTTCTCTGGAGACTAATACAGACTTTGGTACTGAGAGTGGAGTGCTACTATAACAAATAGCTAAAAATGTGGAATGGATAATGGGTTGAGGCTAGAGGAGTTTGGATGTGCAAAGAATATGGCTGTTAAGGGGAATGATTCTTGTGAGGGCTCACAAAGAAAAGAGGAGAGCTGGAGAAGAAGCTTCTGTCTTTTTAGAGAATATGTAAATAATCATCAAAAGAATGTTAATAAAATATGGATGGTAAAGGCCATTCTGGTGACATCTCAGAGGAAAATGAGGAACATATGGGACAACGGAGGAAAGGTGATCCTTCTTAAAAAATGGCAAAAGAACTTGGCTGAACTATATTTTAGTATTTTGTGGAAGGTAAAACTTGCAAGCTACTGAGGAGATTTCGAAGCAAAGTATTTAAAGGGTGGTTTGGATCCTCCTGACTGCTTATAGTAAAATGCAAGAGAGAAATGAATCAAAGGAATTGTTAAGCAAAAATTAACCAGAACTTAAAGATTTGGAAAATTCTCAGCCTTTTCATACTGGAAGAAAAAAAAAACAGAAAGATTGTTCTGAAGAGAACACTAGCATGTGACCAAACAACAGTTTGATTAGTATGGATGTGAACCACAGACCTAATCAGTCACCCCAACACAAAGTGAAGGAAGCCTATCAGACTTCTTAGCTCCTACAAGGCTGGACCATAGAGCTCTGCAGGTGTGAACATGTGCTATTCTTTAAGACAAAGAGAATAACCACAAAGGGGATTCAGAGATCATTGGGGCTGCCTCCTCAGTTTCAGTGTGTGTGTGTTGGGGGGGTCGGGTGGTAGTGGCTACTGTTTCAGTTAACTACACCAGATAGCAGCCACCTGAAGCCTGGGGGCAGGGCCCCCCAGAGCTTAGGACATGCGACTCCCACCTGGCAAAACTGCAGAAGCAGGACTACCACCTCATTAGGTCTGAAAGCAGAGCATCCACCAAAAAGGATTATCCTCAAGCCTCAAGATTTTATTTTATTTTTTTTAAAATATTTTATTTATTTATTTGACAGAGAGAGAACACAAGCAGGGGGAGTGGGAGAGGGAGAAGCAGGCCTCCCGCCGAGCGGGGAACCCGATGCGGGGCTTGATCCCAGGACCCCGGGATCATGACCTGAGCCGAAGGCAGCCGCTTAACCGACTGAGCCACCCAGGCGCCCAAGCCTCAAGATTTTAATGTTATTTGCCTTCCTGGGGGTTTTAGAATTACTTGGGATCTGACACCCTTTTCTTCCTTCCAATTTCTCTCTTTTAGAATAGGAATGTCTATCCTATGCCTGCCCCACCATTGTGTTTTGGAAGCACATAACTTACCTGGTTTTGTAGGTTCATAGCCAGAGAGGAATTTTACATCAGGATGAATCATATCTCACCCACATCTGATTTAGATGATGTATTAATGCGTCTTTGAAGTTGAGACTTCAGGATTGATGCTAGAATGAGTTAAGACTTTGGGAGCCATGAGGATTGAATGAATGGATTTTGAATGCAAGAACATGAATTTGGGGGGACAAGGGTAGAATATAAATGTCTGTGTCTCCCCAAAATTCATATGTTGAAGGTCTAACTACCAATGTAATGGTATTTGGAGCTAGAAGACAATTAGGTTTAGATGAGGTCGTGAGGTTGGGGCCTCATGATGGGATAGTGTCCTTACAAGAAGAGACCAGAGATCTCTCTCTGCTATGTGAGAACACAACAAGAAGGGGGTCATCTGCAAGCCATGAAGAGAGCCCTCACCAGGGAACTAAATCATTCAGCACCTTGATCTTGGACTTCCTAGCCTCCAGAACTGTGAGAAGTAAATATCTGCTGTTTAAGCCACCCAGTCTATGATATTTTGTTATAGCAGCCCAAGCTGACTTACACAGCCACCCAGTATCCCTTATCTCCCTATTCCTTAGGAATGCAGCCTAGTTTAATTTGAAGTGGCACTGAGCACAACTAAAATGCTGTTTTTCTCAGCCTCCATAGAAGATATATGTGACCATGTGATAGACAAAATGTATGTAAAAGTGTTGATTGGGGCATCTGGTTATACTCTTTAAAAAGCACACAGAAGGGGCGCCTGGATGGCTCAGTCGTTAAGTGTTTGCCTTCGGCTCAGGTCATGACCCCAGAGTCCTGGGATCAAGCCCCGCATCGGGCTCCCTGCTCAGCCAGGAGCCTGCTTCTCCCTCTCCCCCTGCTTGTGTTCCCTCTCTTGCTCTCTCTCTCTCTCTGTGTCAAGTAAATAAATAAAATCTTTAAAAAACAAACAAACAAAAAACACAGAAAAAAGTAAATAAACACACCAAGCATTTCTTGCCCTTTTGTACTCTTCTGTTTTCTCCTACTACCAACCTAGACACGAAGGTCAAAATTCCAGCAGCCATTTTGGGACAATGAAGAAAATATTAAGAGACTCACATCCATAAGGCACCAAACCAATGCCAGCAACAACCTGTCTCTGGACTTCTTAAAAATTAACTCTTATTGGGGCGCCCTGGGTGGTTCAGTCAGTTAAGCATCCAACTCTTGATTTTGGCTCAAGTCATGATCTCAGGGTCATGAGATCAAGCCCCGCATTGGGCTCTGTGCTAAGCACAGAGTCTGCTTGGGATTCTCTCTCTCCCTCTCCATCTGCCCCTCCCTCACTCCCACTTGCATTCTCTCTCTTAAAAAAAAAAAAAAATTAACCCTCATCCATTTAAGCCCCTGTAGTTAGAACTGTCACTTGCAGCTAAATGTAATTCATAACTGACATGAGTCAACTTTCACATTAAAGCTTTTACAACGTACAAAGCTACATCAGAAAGCTCAAATGGGGACGCCTGGGTGGCTCAGTCGGTTAAGTATCTGCCTTCGGCTCAGGTCATGATCCCAGGGTCCTGGAATTGAGCCCGGCAATGGGCTCCCTGCTCAGCGGAGAGCCCGCTTCTCCCTCTCCCTCTGCCTGCTGCTCTGCCTACTTGTGCTCTCTATCTCTCTGTCAAATAAATAAATAAAATCTTTAAAAATAAATAAATAAAAATTTAAAAAAAGAAAAAAGGAAGCTCAGATGTTAGAAACATATTTGTGTTTAGAGTTGACTTCTCAGTTAATTACTTTTATACAAAAACAGACCAAAAAATAGTTTTGTTTTGCGGAACAAGGCTTTGTTTTTTGTTAGTTTTGTTGTGGATAACCACTGCTTCCACTTGTCCATCATCCATTGTACCTTCTTCTGCCTGAGAGTCCCCAGTTTTTCTACAGGAAGCCACCCTACCATCATTCTCAGCCATGAGATTCAGGAGGAGGTAAATGCTATCCCTGAACTCCAGTGTGGACACCCAACCCAGTCCTAGCCAATCAGTGTATTCCATATACCTAGAACAATGATAAGTACAGGCCCATCCTCATGCATGACCCAATCAAACAGTGCAACTTAACGCTGGAAGTCGTTTGACCTGTTCTGAAAGAGGCACTGTCCTAACATCAGGATTGCTGAGAGGATAGAATGTAAGCTTGGAGCTGTTAGCTGCTTTATCACTATAAATGAAGAGCTGGACGCAGAATGGAGCCAACAGAGGAAAAAACAAGAAATGCAAAGAGTAAGACTAAGTCCTAATGACATCATTCAGCCCTGAATTCAGCCAAGTCTGACCTTTTCAGATACATAAGTCAAATATATTTTCTTTCTTGGTTGAACCAGTATGAGCTACATCTTCTGACATTTGCAACTATGAGAGTCCTGACTAATATAGTTACACATAGTAAATAATCCTGAATCATCATATTAGCCTTTTACCAACCACATCAAGTGCTCATATGAAATCTCCCCTGTAGGTTTATTTACCAAAAAAGCAGTATTATGGCATACTAACATAATGCATTGCTTCTAGGTTTTTATATTATAAAATAACCTATAAATTATTTTTTTAAGATTTTGTTTATTCATCTGAGAGAGAGAGAAAGGGAGAGAGAGAGAGAGAGAGAGAGCACAAGGAGGGGGAGGGGCACAGAGAGAAGGAGAAGCAGACTCCCTGCTGATCAGGAGCCCAATGCGGGGCTTGATTCCAGGACCCTGGGATCATGACCTGAGCCAAAGGCAGACGCTTAAGTGACTGAGCCATCCAGGCACCCCTCTAGGACCTTACAATTTAACAGAGCAGACAAAACATTAATGCTAATAACAGTTATATAACATTCTTTGAAAATTAGAGAATAATAAATAATATCTAGGGGAGTTTAAAAAAATTCTGTAATATTATTACAGACGCTGGAGTTCTTAGAGATCCAACAATTCTTTCAACACATGGTTGAGGAAACTGAAACTCAAAGAGCCAGTGACTTAGTTCCCATGGCAAAATCCTGCTAGAAGCCAGACCTCCTTAGACACAGTCCAACATTCTTTCTTACTACCCCACCCTACTACCTCTGTTAGGAGAACAGCAAAATACTAAGAAGTTTCTCCAACTATAACTTTTTCTGTGTAACCTAAAGAGGAGAATCTCAAAGACCACACTAAAATAAGTTTGATTCTCTTTTTATCATTTACAGAGGCAAAATAGTAAGGCTCTGCCTCAGTTATCAGAGTTTGCCTTCAATTTCTATTGTGGTTTTTCTCCCATTGACTTTTGTTTTTTGTTAGACTAACCTCGAATGTGTAGCATTCCTGCCTGGAAAAAAATTCCAAACAGCTTGTTTTGAACATGTTTGTTGTCTTCTGTATTCTGGGCAAACTAACGGAGTCTGATAACCCATACTAAAGGAGTTACCTAAGTTAAAATTAATCCAGAAAGTCTTCTTGGCTGACTTCCCAGCCAGGCAGTACCAGCCTGCATAAAATACTAGGACACTGCAAACTCTAATTCTGTTGTAAGAGTTGTGTCTAAGGAAAATAAAGGAAACGCAATGATTCCAAACTGGACTGCAATTCCTAGACACCCAAGAATTTCCAAAGAATAGTAGTTCTCGTTAGAAATAATTGCTATGGCCTATGGCACTAGCGGCCTGATGGCAGCGCATCTCTTCTGCTCTCGGAAGAAATAATTGCTATGAAGTATGTATTTTTGCAGTGTCACTGAGGTGGGAGCCCCCTATGAATAATTTGAGAAAGTGGATTACAAATTTTGTTTCAGAAAAGAACAAAGTCAGAGGACTCATTCCCTGATTACAAACCTTACTATAGAGCTACAGTTATCAAAACAGTGTGGTACTAGCTTAAGGACAGATGTATAGACCAATGGAATAGAATAGAGAGCCTTGAAATAAACCATTGCATATATGGCCAGATGATTTTTCAACAAAGGCACCAAGATCGTTCCATAAGGAAAGGATGGTCTTTTCAACAAATGGTGCTAGAAAAATTGGATACCCATGTGTAAAAGGATGAAGGTGAACCCTTACTTTACACCATATACAAAAATACAGTTGACCCTTGAATAACACAGGTTTGAACTGCATGGGTCCATGTATGTGTGGATTTTTAAAATAAATACAGTACTGTAAATGTATTTTCCTTAAGATTTTCTTAATAACATTTGCTTTTCTCTAGCTTACTTTATTGTAAGAATTCAGTATATAATACATATAACATACAAAATATCTGTTAATCAATTGTTTATGTTATTGGTAAAGCTTCTAGTCAACAGTAGGCTATTAGTAGTTAAGTTTTGGGGGACTCAGAAGTTACATGTAGATTTTCAACTGGTACCCCTAACCCCCATGTTGTTCAAAAGTCAACTGTAACTCAAGGCGGATCAAAAACTTAAACATAGGAGCTAAACCTATAAAGCTCTTAGGAGAAAATATAGGAAAAAGGCCTCATGACATTGCATTTGGCAATGATTTCTCAGATACTGACATCAGAAGTGCAGGCAACAAAAGAAAAAAAGTAAACTGAACTTCATCAAAATCGAGAACTTTTGTGCATCAAAGGACACCATCTACAGAGTGAAAAAGCAACCTACAGAATGGGAGGAAATGTTTGCAAATCATTTATCTGATCAGAGCTTAACATCTAAGAATATGGAAAGAACTCCTACAACTCGAACAACAACAACAAAACAAACAACACAATTCAAAAATGGGCAAAGGACTTGAATAGACATTTCTCCAAATAAGATACACAGATAGCCAATAAGCACATGAAAAGTTGCTCAAAAACATTATTAATGAGGGGAATGCAAATAAAAAACACAGTGAGTAACCACTTCACACTCACAAGAATAGCTATTATCAAAAACAAACAAAACCCAGAAAATAACAAGTGTTAGTTTTGGAACCCTTGTACATTGCTAGTGGGAATGTAAAATGATACAGCCACTATAGAAAACAGTATAGAAATTCTTCAAAAAAAAAATGGAAAAGAATTGGGGCGCTGGGTGGCTCAGTCGTTAAGCGTCTGCCTTTGGCTCAGGTCATGATCCCAGGGTCCCGGGATCGAGTCCCACATCGGGCTCCCTGCTCGGCGGGAAGCCTGCTTCTCCCTCTCCCACTCCCCCTGCTTGTGTTCCTGCTCTCGCTGTCTCTCTCTCGTCAAATAAATAAATAAAATCTTTAAAAAATAATAATAAATAAATAAATAAGAAAAGAATTACCATAATACATAATCCATACATAGTCCAGCAATCCCATTTCTGGGTATATACTATTCAAAAGAATCGAAAGCAGGAACTCAAATGAATGTTTGTACTTCAGTGTTTGTAGCAGCATTATTCACAATCGCCACATTGTGGAAGCAACCCAAATGTCCATCTATATGTGAAGGGATAAACAAAATGTATATATATATACAATGAAATATTATTCAGCCTTAAAAGAATAAAATTCTGGCACATGTTACAACATAGATGAACCTTGAAGATATTATGCAAAGTGAAATTAAGCTAGACACAAAAAGCAATGATTGTAGGGGCGCCTGGGTGGCTCAGTTGGTTGGGCGACTGCCTTCGGCTCAGGTCGTGATCCTGGAGTCCCGGGATCGAGTCCCGCATCGGGCTCCCTGCTCGGCAGGGAGTCTGCTTCTCCCTCTGACCCTCCTCCCTCTCATGCTCTCTGTCTCTCATTCTCTCTGTCTCAAATAAATAAATAAAAAAAAAAAAAGCAATGATTGTATGATTTCACTTAATAGGAGGTGCCTAGACTGATGGGGATGGAAGAGAGAGATTGGGAGGAGGAGGGAATGGGACGTTATTGTTTAGCGGGTACAAAGTTTCATTTTGGGATGCTGAAAAAGTTCTAGAGATGGATAGTGGTAATCGTTGCACAACAGTGTGAATGGACTTAATGGCACTGACCTGAATGCTTAAAAGTGGTTAAAAGGGTAAATTTTATGTTACATGTATTTTAACCACAACAGAAGAAATTTGGGCTTTAGGCACATAAGTACATTGAAAATAATTTTTAAGAGCCAGATTTGCTAATTTGTAGGATTTTTTGGGGGGGGGAGGGTCAAGCTTTAGTAGGTTCTTTGGAGTTCCATTCGTTCATTTTCAGTATATGCTTTGAAGTTCCATTCATAAATAGTCATTGACAACTTGCTGAGTTTACAAAAATGAGCAAAGCAGACATCATTGCAATCACAACAAGCTTACAGTTTATCGGGGGAAACAGGTAAAAAGAAAGTAAACAAACAACTAAAATAATGATGAGTTGGAGTGCCTGGGTGGCTCAGTGGGTTAAGCGTCTGCCTTTGGTCATGATCCCAGGTTCCTGGGATCGAGCCCCACCTCAGGCTCCTGCTCAGCAGGGAGCCTACTTCTCCCACTTCCCCCTGCTCGTGCTCTCTCTCTCTCACTCACTATGTCTCTCTCTCAAATAAATAAAATCTTTTAAAAAATAATGATAAATTATGTTAAGTGTGAAGAAGTAAACATCATGGGAAGATGCAGATTAACGGGAGTGAGGGAAGACTTGCTTTAGATGGATCTGATGGTGTCTTTGTCTGCTAGTGCTGAGTGATATAATGAAAGTATTTGGTCTTTGTCCCTAGTTCCTGGCACACTGCTCCTAAAACCCTTAGAATCTCTGGCGTGATAAGAGTGTCTTCTGTGTGCTAAAAAGATTACTGGTGGCTGGGGTCCCTAGATAGCTTCGGGATGGGGGTTGGTTGCCAGAAAGACCAAGGCATGATTAGGGCGCCTGGGTGGCTCAGTTGGTTGAGCGACTGCCTTCGGCTCAGGTCATGATCCCGGGGTCCTGGGATCGAGTCCCACATCGGGCTCCCGGCTCAGCGGGGAGCCTGCTTCTCCCTCTGACCCTCTCCTCTCTCGTGCTGTTTCTCTCTCGCTCGGTCTCTAATAAATAAATAAATAAAATCTTTAAAAAAAAAAAAAAAAGACCAAGGCATGATTAGAGGGTTGGAACTTTTCAGCCAAGCTCCCAGAGAGAAGAGGAGCTTGGTATTGAATTAATCACCAGTGGCCAGTGATTTAATCAACCATGCCTCCATAATGAAACCTCCATAAAGACCCCTAACTGGTGGGATTTGGAGAGCTTCTGGGTTGGTGAACACATGGACATACTGAAAGGGTGGTGCACCCAGAGAAGGCATGGAATCTGTACCCTTTCCCCCATACTTCGCCCTATGCCTCTCTTCCATGTGACTGTTCCTATGTTGTGTCTTTTATAATAAACGAGGAAGAGTAAGTAAAGTGTTTCCTTGAGTTCTGAGAGCTATTCTAGCAAACTGTAGGAACCCCTGATTTTTAGCCAGTTAGTCAGAAACACAGGCGGCAACCCAGGACTTCCAAATGACATCTGAGGAGAGAGAGGGCAGTCTTATGGGACTGAGCCCTTTAATTCCAGGGATCTGATGCTAACTCTAGGTAGATAGTGTCAAAATTGAATTGTTGAACACACAGTTGGTGTCTGGAGAGTTGGAGAATTGGTTGGTGTGAGGGAAAAAAAGCTACACATTTGCTGTTAGAAGTATTGTGAGTAAAAACAGTTCAGAGGCTGCCAGAACAAAATACCATAGACTAGGTAGCTTAAAAACAGAAATTTATTTTCTCACAGTTCTCGAGGCCAGAAGTCCAAGATTAAGATGCCATCAGGGTTGCTATCTGGTGAGAGCTCTCTTCCTGGCCTACAGACAGCTGCCTTTTAGCTGTGTTTCCAGTGGCTTTTCCTGTGTATACAAGGAGAAAGAAATATCTGGCGTCTCTTCCTCTTCCTATAAGGATACCGACCAGTCCTGTTGGATTAGGACCCCACAGTTATGACCTCATTTAACCATAATTACCTCTCTAAAGACCCTATTACCAAATACAGTCACATTAGGTTTAGGGCTTCAACTATGAATTGGGCTGGGGAAGTGGGGGGGGGACACAATTCAGTCTCTGACAGAGGGATGATCAGAGAAGGCCTTTCAGGGAGTTGACATTTCCACTGAGACCTAAAGGCTATAGGAGCTTGTTATGGGATGAGCCAGAGGAAAGTCACTCTACAAAGAAGAAACATATACAGAGGTATAATGTGCATTTGTTGCACTGTTGGAGAATGTTGAGTTATGGTGTAGAGGAAAAGAGAAAATACAGGATCAATGGAACTCATAAAATATGTTAAATATAGAGAAGTAGTTAGTGGTAGTAGAGCACATGTGTGTTAAATGTAGATAGAAAGAAATCAAGGACCTTGAATAATATTTGAGAGGCACTAAATATACATGAGACACCTAAGCACTAAATATTCGTGACAAATTAAATATATATGAGATATTTAATGTCCAGGATACACTAAATATACATGAATACTTAATATTTAGGAGGTCATAATCCAGTCACTCATTAGTGACTTCCGCCCAAAACACATAAACCCATGGCTCAAATAAAACCCATATAGCTGTTTAGCAGGTTAATTGGCAAGCTATAGCTATTGACAAGGTGTACTTGGCCCCATGTCTTTCTGGTAGCGCAAATGTAGGTCATTGGCCTAGGACACTTTCAGTTTGTAGGCTCCCGTGCTTGAACTTCAACTCTGGTCCATCAGCAGAGAAGGCTGATGCAACCGAGAGATGTAGGATATACAAACATTACATAACCCAGGATTTAAGTAGCATGATCTTTCACTTCTCTTGCACCCTTTCCTAATAGTGTGTTAATTTATCCCCCACCCCATCTCTTTTCCCTTGCTTTGCACTGTGTATTTTAAGTAAATAAACTGTGTGACTCAAGCATTTTAATTTGATCTGTGAGCGCTTCTGTTCTATAATTTTTGGGATACCCTGCCTGATAGTATAATTGATACTATCAAAGTAATTTGCCATCAAAGTAATTTCACATACAATAAAAGGCCTTAAAATGGGAAAAGCTCAGGGGTGCCTTGGTGGCTCAGTCACTTAAGTGTCTGCCTTCAGCTCAGGTCATGATCCCAGGGTCCTGGGATTGAGCCCCACATCGGGCTCTCTGCTCAGCAGGCAGTCTGTTTTTCCTTCTCCCTCACCCTGAAGCTCTGCCTGCTTGTGCTCTCTCTCTCTGTCAAATAAATAAATAAAATCTTTTTTTTTTTTTAAAGAAAAGCTCAGTGTGTTCTAGAACTGCACTGCCCAATATGGTGGCCACTAGCCACATGTGGCCATTTAAATTTAAAATAACTAAAATTAAATAAAATTTATTTGTTTTTAAAAAGACTTTTATTTATTTATTTATTTGAGAGAGAGAGAGTGTGTGCGTACAAGAAGGGGGGAGGGGTAGAAGGAGAGCAGGAAGTCTGATAAAAGGCTTGATCCCAGTGTCCTGAGATCATGACCTGAGCTGAAGGCAGACGCTTAACCGACTGAGCCACCCAGACACCCCCTAAAATTAAATATAATTTAAAATTCATTTCCTCAGTTGCACTAGCCATATTTTAAGTGCTCAATAGCTACATGTAGTTGGCGGACACCAATGGCAACTGGATATTGCAGAAGAACACTTCTGTTATTGTAGAATGCTCTGTTGGGCAGTGATGTTTTAGAAACTTAGAGGAGGCCTATGAAGTCAGAAAGTAATGATGAGGAAGGCGGCCAGAGATGAGTTTGTGGGAGAAGGAGGTGTCAAATCATGCAGGGGACTTATGGATCATGTTAGAGTTTGAACTGTAGTCTAAGTACAATATACATAATTTGGTTTATATTTTCAGATGATTCCTTCTGGTTATTGACTGGAAAATGGATTGGAAGATGTGCAGAAAAGAGCATAGCCAGCCTGCTATCTTTTGAAAGTCTGGCTTACAAGATTGATCCTTGGCTCATGTTTGGCAACTCAGATTTTGGAAGGGTTCCCACCACCCAAATGGTAAGAATGGCTCATTTTGCTTAAATTGTTTGTATAAACTATGTGCCTTCTGCTGGACACCTGCTTTCCTTTGAGGACTCTGGAATTTGTACCTGCTAGGCAGAGGATGCCTATGTGACTAGCCCTCAATAAAATCCCTGGTCACTGAGTTTTGTTTTTTGTTTTTTTAAAGATTTTATTTATTTATTTGACACAGAGAGAGATAGCAAGAGCAAGAACACAAGCAGGGTGAGTGGGAGAGGGAGAAGCAGGCCTCCCGCTGAGCAGGGAGCCCGATGCGGGGCTCGATCCCAGGACCCTGGGATCATGACCTGAGCCGAAGTCAGACGCTTAACGACTGAGCCACCCAGGCGCCACCCTGGGTCACTGAGTTTTAAACAAGCTTCCCTGATTGACAAAATTTCACATGTGTTGTCATAACCCATTGCCAGGGGAATTAAGCACATCCTGTGTGACTCCAGTGGGAGAAGACTCTTAGAAGCTTGGGCCTGTTTTCCCCTGGACTTTGTCCCATGGCCTTTTCCCTTGGCAAACTTTGCTTTGAATTCTTTCGCTGTAATAAATCATAGATAGTCATGAGTACGACTATATTCTGAGTCCTGTGAGTCTTCCTAGCAAATTATTGAACATGGGGGGTGGTAGTCTTGGGGATCCCTAACTCAGAGGAGGAGGAGACAACATTGAGGGGAAAAACCATTTAAGAAGCAATTTCTTTTTTTTTTTTTTAAAGATTTTATTTATTTATTTGACAGAGAGAGACACAGCGAGAGAGGGAACACAAGCAGGGGGAGTGGGAGAGAGAGAAGCAGGCTTCCCGCAGAGCAGGGAGCCCGATGCGGGGCTCGATCCCAGGACCCTGGGATCATGACCCGAGCCGAAGGCAGACGCTTAACGACTGAGCCACCCAGGCGCCCCAAGAAGCAATTTCAATCATCCATCCGGGTGAGATATAATGATGACTTGGACTGGAATGGTGGCAATTAATACAGAAAGAATCAAATCAAAATTTCAAAATGTTATCTTCATTGCAGAAATACAGACTTAAGGAGGGAATCCTCAGCTGATAATAATGTTGGGAAATTTGGTTCTTTCTCCCCAGTTCCCCACTTCTTTTTTGTGTTTTAACTTAGAATCTATTTACTAAATATGTATGTATCTGTCTATAACTTTCAGAGGGTGAAACCAGCTATATGTAACTCATGCATCTTCTTCATTATCCATATCCACCAAAATTTGTAAGTTTTCCCCTTAAATGATTTTTATTTCTGTCCCTTCTGTCTCTTCTTTCTCACTGCTGATCCTACCATTGTATCTCTTGAGTTCATATTAATGCATCGATTTAGGAAGTCAGTCTTCCTAATATCAGGTTCACCCACATGATCTAATCTTCCTTAATCACCAATCCCTTCCTACTCTCATTACATTAAATTCCTTTACCTCAGTTTCACAACTCTCCCATAACCTATCCCCACCCTATCTGGCTTAACTGCCCATTCGGATCCTCTCTGACACTTGTCCTCTCCTAAGGGCTCCACTGACCCAATGTGCTCATTCCTAGTCCAAGGCTTTAGTCATGCACTTTCTCTGTTTTCTCTCTCCTTATCTCTTTCTGACTTATTCAAGCTCGCTTTTATTCATAAAGACTTCCCTGATTGGCCCTGCCCCAATGGCACTCCTTAGTCCCTCTCAACCAAAACATTTAGAGTAGGTACCACATAACTTAGAATGTATGTATGTATCAGTTAGGACTTTTTTGTTTGGAAGTGACAGAAAACCCAATTCAAGTGGATTTATTAAACAATAAAAAAATTTAGTAATTCATGTAACTTAAATTTCAGGGTATATCTTCCTTTATTGGAGCTCCACCCAAAGGTTCCAACAATATCATCAAGATTTGGTTGTTCTCCATTTTTGGGTTCTACCTCCCATTGAGTTGGCTTTATTCTTGAGCTTTATCTATGTGATTTCCCTCCTCCTCCCCCAACACACCTCAAGCCTCCAACTTCACATTTTCCCAGGTTCAAGTTCAACGGAAAAATAGCATTTCTTCTTGAAATTTTCAAGCTACTCTTGGAATTCACCTTTTCTATCTTGAATTGGTAATACCCATGCCAGAACCAATACTGTGGTAAATAGAATTCTGGGTGACAGTTGGTCAAACCTGGGTCACATGCTCCACTCCCAGAACTGGGAGAAGAGCCCTGTCTGAATCAAGTGGACTCAGAATGAAATAGGGAGAGTTTCTAAAGGAAAATTAAGATAGGGTTATCAGAAGAAGGGACACTGAGAGGCAAAAAAATTATGATCACCAAAATTCATGTAACCTTATGAACTGCTTCGTAACATGCAGACATTTCACCCCTTTTTATTTTTTTAAATCAAATTAAATTTGGCACTGGCTTCACCTGCCTGGCTAATATTAATGACCAATCTTCAGGTGCCCCTCCCCACATGAACATATATAAATCTTGGAAATTATGGAATTCAGGAAAATTGAACCAAGAGCTTTGGCCTTGGCTCATCATGATAGCTTGGAGATACTCACTGCCCTCATTTTCCATTTGAATATAAGCAGCTCTACTGAGGCCATCTGCTCTTTCTAGACCACTGGAATTTTTACTGTAGATCCTAAGGCTAAAGTGAATAGTGTTGAAGCATCCATACTCTTTTTCAGTGGTCTTGCACCTCCCTGGACAGAACTGTATGGGATCAAAACTCACATGTCTAGTAGTCATATGCTTATATACTCTTTTAGAGTAATTGCTACAGTTTTACATAAGTAATATTTTTCTTCCAGGCTAACCTCTTTGTTTGTAATTTATGCTTTTGTGTGCCTTACTTTGCTGAGCATAGAGAACAATAAATACTTGTTGATATGTACAAAGAGGAGAATACACAGTTTCTGCCTGAGGGGATTTACAACCAGCCAAGGAAGTACAACTCAGAAGAAGACACCCAGATGTGACCACAAGTCAAGGAAGAATAAGAGAGGGGCACCTGGGTGGCTCAGTTGGTTGGGCAAACAACTCTCAGTTTCTGCTCAGGTAACGGATCTCATGGGTTGTGAGATCGAGCCCTGCTCTGCAGGGATTCTGCTTGAAGATCCTCTCCCTCTGCCCTTCCCCCAACATATGCATGCACTCCCACTCTCTTAAACTCTTTCTCTCACTCTCTAATAAATAAATAAATCTTAAAAAAAAGAATAAGAGAATTAGAAAACAAGAAAAGGACCGATGCAAGGCAGGAAAGGGCAGGCCGGGCAAGCAGGTGGACGGGCCGACCAGACAGCCGGCTGGCAACAACGAGCTAATTAACCTAGCAACCTACCGCTTACACCTCTAACCAACCACCCACCAAGTCAACTCAGGTTCTCCCGGCCCGGCCCACGTGCCACAACCGTGGTGGCAGCCCCGGGAAGTGCAATGGTGTCCGTTTCCTTCGATTCTCAGGATTTGAAGATAGCTGCACAGTCAGTGCTGAAAGTTGAGCTAAAAAGCACCACCAAGATGTCTCTAAATGAACGCTTTACTAATATGCTGAAGAACAAACAGCCGATGCCAGTGAATATTCGGGCTTCGATGCAGCAACAACAGCAGCTAGCCAGTGCCAGAAACAGAAGACTGGCCCAGTAGATAGAGAATAGACCCTCTGTCCAGGCAGCATTAAAACTTAAGCAGAGCTTAAAGCAGCACCTGGGTAAGAGTAACATCCAGGCATGGTTAGGCGGACCCATAGGGACCCTGGCCAGGGGAGCAATGGGAGGACGAGGCCTGCCCATAATCCAGAGAGGTTTACCCCGAGGAGGAGTATGTGGGGGACGTGCCACCAGAACCCTGCTTAGGGGCGAGATGTTGCTCTGAGGACAAAACCTGCTCCAAGGGGGAAAAGCTGTAGCTCCCCGAATGGGCTTAAGAAGAGGTGGTATTCGAGGTTGTGGAGGTCCTGGGAGAGGGGGCCTAGGGAGTGGAGCTATGGGTTGTGGCGGAATCAGTGGTAGAGGTCGGGGTATGATAGGTTGGGGAAGAGGGGGCTTTGGAGGTCGAGGCTGAGGCCCTGGATGAGGGAGAGGTGCCCTCACTCTCCCTGTACTGACCAAGGGTCAGCTGGACAACCAGTTGGATGCATACATGTCGAAAACAAAAGGACACCTGGATGACGAGTTGGATGCCTACATGGCACAAACAGATCCAGAAACCAATGATTGAAACCTGCCCACCCTCCTATGAGAGACTCTTGTTCAAAAATCACCACATCTGTAAATGACCTTGAGATAACAGATGGAGAAGAAACCTGATTTATGCTGGAAGGACCTATCACAATAGGCTATGGACCTAACTTGCCACCAGTTTGTGCATTTAGTGTGTTCCTTTTACTTTTTTGAAACTGTGTTGTGTGAAACGTTTTTTCCTCTGAAAAAAAAAAAAGAAGAAAACAAGAAAAGGAACCACTATAGGGGCTCTAAAAGGATGAAATTGATCTTGCTGAGGGTTCAGAAAAGGTTACATACAGATAGACTCATTATAGAATACCGTTGAAGTCTTGAACCCTTTTGAGAGAGAAAAGAGACTTTTGTTTTTGATTTTCTAATTTTTTGAAAGAATGATTTTTTAATCTAAAAAAACACTGTTGGGGGTGGATACAAAAGTTTGGAATACAAATTATTCTCTCTTTCTCATTCCAGGTCCCTCTTCATTAAGATTCAGACTTCATTTAAATTTAATTTGCAAGAGGTGTCATTTTTATTAATTTAACATTTAATATCTATTAATGAAGATTCTAACTGTGTAATTTAATTTCATAATAGTTATGCAACCATAGTGCTACCATTCTTTCACCCACTCTATTTGACCTTCATGTCACTGGTAGGAGCCTTGATATGGTCTGTAGGGATAAGGAGGTAGACCAGCAAACTGCAAGCACCAGGTACCTATTTCAGCACTTGTCTCTGCCCCTTAGTTCCCAGGCCCTGGAGAATGGTATAGTGTTCAGGTATATAATATCACTAACTGGTGAGTAATATACCTGCCATTCCTCCCTTGCTTTTCCCAGGCACTCTTCCAACAGGATTGACTATGAAACTAGCTGGCCTGATATAAGATATTGGTGAAGAGGAACACAGTGACTTAAAGCATCAGACACAAGAAAACCATTCTCTTTTATTACATAAGAAAATACTAAGGAGCAGAGAAATAAATATTATTTGATAGGAACATCTACATTTCATTTGTCTATTAGTGACTGATAACCAATAAAAAATGAAATTCTGGAATGCTATTTGTGTACTTTAAAAAAAGAGGTACCAGAATAGCATTTGTGTGAGACCTCTTACAGAATAGCATGAACAATAAGGTCGTTACTGCATTTCAAATAACCCACTGCAGGATTGGACGAGAGAGTGGGATCACAGCTAGAAAGAGAAGTCAGTATGGAGAAGGCGAGCTAGTAAAGTCAGAAACTGCATTCATTCCTGCCACTGAGTGTTCTCTGATTGTTCTTTGATGGTTATTATATATCAGATGTTAGTAGAAAAAGTGATTTACACATCCCCTAAAGAGTCAGATTTAACAGAATTAAGATGGGGGGCAGGAATCTGCATTTTTAACAAACCCTCCAGGTTATTGAAATGTAGGTGATTTGAGAATTGTACCTTGAGAAACACTGCACATTCAAGCAGTCAATGCTTCAGATTTTCTATACAGAAAGTCAAGTGTGGGAAGCTCTCTAGTTGGAGAGAGTGGTTAGGGAAACTCATCCAGAAAGATTGTTTAGAAAACAGACACCCTGTATGTTTATTTAAGGTGATGAGGGACTTCTGAGAGATGCTGGTGCAGGCATTGGTTAAGGAATGCTTAAGGGTAGTGCCTCTTAAACTCTAATGTGCACACAGATCACCAGGGATCTTGTTAAAATGTGGATTCTAATTCAGTGGGGCTGGGTGGGTCCTGAGGATTCTGTACTTCTAACAAGCTCCCAGGTGATGCCAGTACTGATGGTCCCAGGATGGCCCTTTGGCAAGATTTTAACTGAAAGTGAGGTTATGTAATGGAGAGAGACATGGTCAGAAATTGCATGTGAAGTGGAAAAGTAAGACATGAAACACAGCCAAGGTCTGAAGAAAACTTAATCCAAAGGTTAAGCAAATCAGAATCACGAAAGAGGAGGTAGCTGGCAACTCAGACTGGCTAAGAGTGAATCACCAAGGCTTTTTTCCCCACATGGAGCATATTTTATGTGTGCATGAAAAGAGGGTGTTCTTAGATAGGGTCGCAGGCCAGGTCTTATTGGCCTATACCTCCCAAAACTTCAGCCAAATTTCTTAAAGAAACTCATTGTTCTCTCTGATTAGTAAACCCACCTCACACAAGCTAGAAAATGCAGCTTTGCAACACAGGATAACTGATTATCACCACAGGTTTCATAAACCAATATCTTATATCATTCTTTGCTGAAAATCTTGGATGGTTTCCCACTGTTAGGGACAAACCTAGGCTTCTGAGCTTTGAGTTCAATTTCCTCTGCATTCTGCCCCAACCCTGCATTTCCAGTCCTATCTCTCACCAATATCCAGTTTTCTCACGCACTTTTAGTGCAGGTTACACCTACCGCTGGAGTATTTCCTATTTACAGGCCTCTTATCTAGTCAGTTCTTTCCTGGAATGCCTTTTTTCTAATCTGTTCTTCAAAGCCAAGTTTAAACATAATGATGATGATGATGATGTATCAACAATCTATTTACTTAGTCTTTACTGTTTGGTAGGTACTGCATTATCAGAATGAATTCCTACTGTGACTCTGAAAGGTAATGATTATTATGATTGTCCATTCATTTATTTAGCAAATATTTATTGAGCCCCTAAGGTGTGCCAGACACTACTCTAGGCACTTTAAAAACTAGATAGACAAATTCCTTCCTTCAACAGGTTTACATTGCAGTTTAAGAGACAAATAATAAACATACAGTATGTCAGTGGTAAGTGCTATGTAAAAAAAAAAAAATGAAGTAGGGCATGGGGATACTGGTAAAGGGAATGGTTTGAGCAAATGCCTGAATAAAGACAACTGCTACCCTTGAGGATAACTGGAAACAGAGAAAAAAGCAAATGCAAAAGGTTTGCTTGACATGATTTGCCAAGGAGAGAGTGACTGAAGAAGAAGATGGTTGGAGTTGAGGAGAGGTGGGGCTAAATCCTATAAGAGGGCTTTGTAGGTTAGTCTAAGAATTTTGCCTTTTCCTCTAAGTTAGATCTAAAACCATTGTCCTTTTTCAAGGAGTTAGGGGCTATTGCCTTGAAAATTGATCACAGGGGAACAAGAGCAGAATCAGGGAGATCTGTTAGGAGCCTACCACAAAGATCTAGGTGAGACATGACAGAGGTGTGGCTCAGGTAGAAGCAGGGGAGGTGGGGAGGA
The DNA here is from genome assembly GCF_002201575.2 of Neomonachus schauinslandi. Lineage (NCBI taxonomy): Eukaryota > Metazoa > Chordata > Mammalia > Carnivora > Phocidae > Neomonachus > Neomonachus schauinslandi. The sequence continues at coordinate 189,293,309 of NC_058403.1, read as the reverse complement.
GTGGTCAGATTCTGAATCTATTTAGAAGGTTCAGGAGGCAGAATATAGGAGGCAGTGAGAGAATGAGAGGGGCTAAAGACAGCTAGGTGTTTTGGCCTCTACAATTGGTGGGATGGAGTTGCTATTTGTTGCTATCTTATAGATAAAGAGTTTGAGGTTTAAGGAGGTTCAGTAACTCCTCCAACATCAACTGTCTAGTTGTCTGTTACAGGTTTATCTGAAAAGATTGAGTGGAAGTTCTCCGTTTTCCCATCTCTTCAAGAAAATAGACTTCTTATGTAAAGAAGCACTGAGTATAGGAAGAGGTTGTGGGATTTTATGATTTCCAAGTGTTTCCCTTTCCCAGAACGCCCAGCAAAGGACAGTACTCAGGCTGGGACAGTACTGCAGGATGTCCTAGAAACAGGTTACAAAGCACTAAGACCCTAAATGCTGCACTGCTTTGCCACCTGGAGTGGAAAAGACCTCTGGGGAGGGCTGTCTCTGGCCAGATGGAAGAGAATTAATAGCATATCCCCAATTCAGTGTCCCAGGATCATCAAACCCCAGAGGTCTTGTACAGTTCACTGCAATGCGGAAAAGAATACCAGAAATAAATCTTGCCTACCTTGATGAGTGGGGACTCTGAGCCATGTTTTATTTGAAGGAAGGAAGGAAGAAAGGAAATAATGAAGTATAATAGGGATGTTCATTATGGCATTGCTAACTAAAGGAAAACCTTGGGAACAAACTAAATGTTCAACAATGTGCGAATAGTTGATTAAATTATGGTATTTATATAGAGTATAATACTATGTATCTGTTTAGAGAGCTGGAACAGATCTATATTTATAGATGTGGAAAGGTGTCCACAATGTGTTACAGAATGAAAGGATCAGTTTACAGAACAGAATGTAGAGTATGATTCTATGCAAGTCAAACCATGTGTACACATAAGCATACACAAATACATGAAGAGACGGTTGGAAGCAAGTTCACAAAATGTTAATAATGCTTATCTGTGGCTTGTGAGGTTTTTGTAATTTAACTTATTTCCTGCTTTTCTGGATTAACTGAATTTTTTTTAAATGAGCATGTCTCAGTTATGTAATCAGTAAAAACATTTTCATTTTAGGAAAAATCTATTAAGATTCTGCAATTTTACCTTTAATTATGCTGTAAAACAGTTTTATCTAAAGCTAAATTTAAAATATTAATTAGACATTTTGTTCCTTGAAAAATTTTTATTAAGCCTCCATTTTTATCAATTAAATGTTGAAAAGTTAGGTACAGGGGTGCCTGGGTGGCTCAGTCGTTAAGCATCTGCCTTCGGCTCAGGTCATGATCCCAGGGTCCTGGGATCGAGCCCCGCATCCGGCTCCCTGCTCTGCGGGAAGCCTGCTTCTCCCTCTCCCACTCCCCCTGCTTGTGTTCCCTCTCTCGCTGTGTCTCTCTCTGTCAAATAAATAAATAAAATCTTAAAAAAAAAAAAAGAAAAGAAAAGCTAGGTACATTAAGCGGTGTCTCTTCATGCTAACTGCTAAGCACTTTGGTAAAAACACTCAGCTCCATTTACTCATTTTTAGCATTACTTTCCCTGGGCTTCCTTGCTAGCAAAAATTAAGTGGTTATTTTTTTAAAACCACAGTTATTTCCACCAATAAGATGACATGAATTCCACTGATACTAATTTTTTTACCGAGGCAGAAATATTTTTGAAACAACCAAAGAAAAAAGTACTGTTCAAGGTCTGGGATTTTATCACATTTTTCACAATAGTTCTTCTTCCCAACCTGATTACAAGACTATTTGACCTGTAAGTTATTTTTCTATAATCCTTAAAATGCTAAGGATATGGACACTGCATTTATCTACATGATATTTCTAAATACATGGTTCTTGGATAAGTAGATCGATGAGGTCAAATCAGGTGAACTGGTTGAAATCCAACTCTTAGAGTGTTTGGTTCAAGACCATAATTAGGGGGCGCCTGGGTGGCTCAGCCGTTAAGTGTCTGCCTTCGGCTCAGGTCATGATCCCAGGGTCCTGGGATCGAGCCCCACATCGAACCCCACATCGAGCCCCACATCGGGCTCCCCGCTCGGCGGGAAGCCTGAGTCTCCCTCTCCCACTCCCCCTGCTTGTGTTCCTGCTCTCACTAACTCTCTCTGTCAAATAAATAAATAAAATCTTAAAAAAAAAAAAAGACCGGGGCGCCTGGGTGGCTCGGTTGGTTGGGCGACTGCCTTCGGCTCAGGTCATGATCCTGGAGTCCCTGGATCGGGTCCTGCATCGGGCTCCCTGCTCAGCCGGGAGCCTGCTTCTCCCTCTGACCCTCCCCCCTCTCATGTGCTCTCTCTCTCGTTCTCTCTGTCTCAAATAAATTAAAAAAAAAAAAAAGACCATAATTAGGTGTTAAAGATGAAAATCACTATATTAGTTGAAAAACAATTTCAGAGAATTAAAAGGCTATTGACAATGAAATCAAGACCTGTACCATGCGTGAAAAATACTGAATAAAGGAAATCAAGCCACACCTGTTATATATTTAATAAAGAGAGACATTTTATTTTCTTTTGTTCACAAAAAACAGGAAGAGGAAAAAGGAAGTAGAAAATCATGAAACTGATACGAACTTACTGGTAAATAAGCAAAGTAAACAGAAACATAATTAAATTTGAAAACACATTTACAACAGTGATACAGATGAGGCATAGACCAAAAGATATTAGAAATGATGAAACAAGTAGATCTAAATAAAAAGGAAATTTATTTGGAAGGGCAAATCGTAATTTTTTAGACTTTGCCCTATCCTTCAATCTCTATACCTAATCGGTCACCTGGGTCTGCTGATGGTTGAATTCCCAGCAAAACTGGAAGATATTCAAAAAAATGGTCTTCAAGGGGCTCCCACCTGGCTCAGCCAGTAGAGCATGCAACTCTTGATCTTGGGGTTGTGAGTTTGAGTCCCACATTGGGTGAAGAGTTTACTCAAAAATAATGGTCTTTGAGTTAACTCTTACTACCTGTACCTGGTTCTAACTCTCTTCCTTCAATCCTATCCCAGGTTCTTACTGTAGATCTTGTTTCTAAATAGCTTTGCTATCAGTGAAAACTAAACTTAAAACTCTGAATTTTATTGAGATTTTATTCCACCCATGGGCTTATTCATATTTTTATTAAGGGATGCTGGCATGAAAAAGCCTTCAAAACTTAAGTGTCCATCTTCAGCCTGACCTTGCCTTCTTTTGGGTTCCATGCCAGATCAGTGTTCCCAGTGGCCCACTGTACATACTTACCTGGACCACAGACCACTCAAACTCACCGACTCAAAACTTGCTCCTCCTCCTAGATTCCACATCTTCCTTCATCCCTCACATTCTAAAAATTATACCTCCTACAAGCCCTCTAATCAATTCCCCCGTCTCTGTTCACAATGCTAAGGCCTTAGTTGAAGCACTAATCACTTAGTGCCTGGACTTGCAGTAGCTTTTTAAGTGGCCTTTCTGCCTCCAATCCACCTTCCATTTGACCATCACTCTAGAATGTACAATTTAGAATTGTAAATTTAAAAGTGATCATGTCAGTTACCTGCTAAAAAATTCTTCAATGGCTCTTCATTGCCTTCAGGATAAAAAGACAGACACCTGGGCCTAGCATATAAGGTTCTTTGTGAACTGGTTCCTATCTACTCTTCTAATCTCTATCTCATTCTTTAAACATACTGCACCCCAGTCATGCTGAACTGATTACTGTTTTTCAAACAAGTCATGCCCTCTTACATCTGGCCTTGTGGCCAGGCTGTTCCTTCGGCCTTAAATGACTCCCCTTTACCTTACATCCACCTGCAAGCTCCTACTCATGCTTGAAGACTCAACTCATGTCCCTTTTTCTGAAGACTTTTCTGATTCATTTAGGCAGAGTTTCATATAGACATTTATGAAATGTATAGTATAGTGTTTTATTTATTGCTGCATAACAAATTATTCCAAAACTTAGTGGCTTAAAACAATAATAAACATTTATTATCTCTCATAGTTTTTACAGGTCAGGAATGTGGGAGCCACTTGGCTGGAAAGCTCTGGCTAGGGGTTTCTCATGCGGTTCAGTAGATGTTAGCTGGGGCTGCAGTCACCTGAGGGCTTGAATGGAGCTGGGCGATCCACTTCCAATGGCTTACTCACATGGCTGGCAAGTTGATGCTGGATGTTGGTGGAGGTCTCAGTTTCTCCTCTTGTGGGCCTATCCACAGAACTGCTTAAGAGTCTTCATATGACTGAATAAAAGGCACTTAAAGTTAAAAAATTAAAAAAAAGAGAGAGTTTTCCTATGACTGCTGGCCTTCCCCAAAGCAGGCAATCCAAGAGACCAAAGCAGAAGTTACAAGTCCTTTACAACCTACTCTTGGAAGTCACTGACTATGACCTCTGCCATAGTCTGTTGTTCACATAGACTAGCTCTGATTCACTGCAGGAAAAGACTAGCAAAGGACATGAATACAACAAAATGAGGATCATTGGGAGCCATCTTGGAAGCGGGCTAAGGCATACAGAGTAACAAATATAGATCCTATCTCACTAGCCAGCGATGACAAAATATCATACATACTTTCAGTGTTCAAATTATGATGGCAAAAGCCTGCATAGAAACCTGTTCCTCCTCTGCATTTCTGATGTAGCTCTTGTGTTCCCAGGATCAATCCTTTCTGTTCTTATGCCCCAAGTTTCTGGACCTCTATAGCCCTGCTGTGTCTCATCCCTATGAGGATGCAGCCCCGCTGGGCACCACTGTCTTGTACAGATGACTGTCACCATTGCTTCTACCACTAACTTTGGGAAACGCTTGATATTCCTCAGAGAAAGTGGAACAAACTTAAGGGCACAACTAAGAGCTGGCTGTGACGTTAACAAGTCCTTTTAGAAGGCTTGGGAAATACTTGAAAAGAAATGTAATAGAGTAACTTACACTGCTATGAGCAGGGGTAACTCTGAGAAGTCTACTGTCTAAACTTACCCTCAAATAGCACAAACCTAGGTCCTCTAGAAACTCTATCACTGCCAGATGATGTTCTTTTGCTCTATGTTCTACAAAAGACAAAGGACAACATAATTTGTCACCAGTCCAATTCTTAAGGTCCTGGATTTTCAGTCTTTAAATAACACAACAGGTGGAATGCAAAATCCACACCGTGCCATGCTGGGCCGAGCACTCTTTGTTTTTTGTTCATAGTCTCTCCTCCAGCACTGGCTAAAGGAAATAAACCTGCGCCCTCTCCCACCTCATCCCACTTCCATGACCCTCACAAACAATTGCCCAAAGAATAGTTCTCTCAACTCTGCAAAGATACTCAGTGATGCACAAGCATTGGACAGTCTAAATTCACACTTACAGGAATAATAATCTGTAGTGGCAGAGAACTGCTAAGAGATGTCTTATTAACAGCTCAAAGCATCTACATTTGCTTTACCTTAATTATTCTGGGCCTTTCCCAAGAACTAGACATGGGTGAGTGCTTTACATTTACATAGCCCAAGAGATCATTTCAAGGTGTTTCCCAGAACTAAAGAAGAGTTAGTACCAAAGGGAAACTGGATCTTTTGCTCTTAGAGGGTAGTGTTTCCAGCTGCTTTACTCATCAAGGTTAAAAAATAAAACCCTGGCTACAGCCAGCCTGGTTATGTCACCTGCTGTAATTACTTCTTGGAAAGCATGCCTCCTCTTCATTAGAGAGCCCGGAGGTCAGACAACAGAAATAGGAGCTGAAAGAGATACTAGAGGAATAAGTGGTGCCTAGAGACAGAAAATAATGTCAAGCAGATTGTCATGTGAAAACAGTGGGTTTCAGTGAAATGATGAGAGATTTTGGAGTAGGGCAAATGTAGGACCACATCACGGTGATGGGGTAGCTCATACTTAACTTCTCTGAGCCTTGGTTTCTTCACCTATAAAACGATGGTAACAATTATACCTTCCAGGGTTGAAGATTAAATGAGAATATATATATAATCAATAAAAAAAAAGAAAATGTGTAATCAAACCTTGGCAGGCAGCCAGGCTGTGCTCCAGGTACAGCACTGGGTGCTGGGAATAGAGTGGTGAAAGCGAGCCACTGTCTTCACTTAGCTTCCAGTCCGGAAGGGAAGACAGGCATTAAAAAAAGAACTACCTAATTACATGTGTGATGAATGCTGTAAAGAAGAAGCCTAGGGTATAATAAAAAGAGACCTGACCTAAATTAGGGTGTCAGGGAATGTGGCCTTGAAGTAGTAATGCCAAAGGTGGGAGTGTGGATTGGGGAAGATCATCTCAGGTTTCAGTAAGAGCATTCTAGGCTCAATAAATGGAAACCATTATTATTATTATTTATCCAATAAATACTTATTGAATATCTACCATGTGTTCTGCACTGCTATGTATAGTGAGGGTACAATAAATCTGTGAACTTGAGCAAATAATTAATTTCTTTGAGCCTGCGTATGTTCATCTGTAAAATGGGGATATTAATAGTACCTACGTCTTTAGTCCTTTTTTGAAGATTCAATGAGATAATGTATGTAAAGTGATTGACAGAATGCTTGACATAGGGAGAAGATAATATGTGTTAGTGATATTATTATTCTTCATTAGTCAAGACTGGCTACATAATTTGCAGGGCCCAGGGCAAATGAAAACGCAAGGCCCCATGTTAAAAAATTGTTAAGAATTTCAATACAGCAATAGCACAGCATTAAACTAAGCGTGGGGCCCTGGGTGACTGTACAATGAATGCACTCATGAAGATAGCCCTGTCGCTAATTATGTCATATGTACATATATGTATTTATATAGCTTATCTATCCAAAAAGGTTGAGTTTTTCTTGGGGGCAACTTCCAGAACTCAATTTGCTGAATTCACTTTACAAGGATAAAATATATACCTATTCCGTATATTAATAGATGATTGGTGCTTATATTTTTCTCAACATTTTATTATGAAAAATTTTCAAACAGCAAAATTATAAGAATTTTATTATGAACACATGTATACACCCCACCTAGATTCTACAACTAGTGTTGTATTATAGTTGTGTTATTAGGTATCTATCCATCTATCCATTCTTCAAGCCATCTATTAATCTATCTTGTTTTTGGTGCGTTTCAAAGTAAATTCCAGACATCAATATCACTAACTGAAATCCAATTTATTTATTTTTTTGTTATAAAATTAACATACAGGGGAATGCACAAATCTTTTTTTCCCTCAGTGTTAGTAGGAATGCACAAATCTTGAGTGAATTTGTTGAGTTTTGACAAACGCATATTATCTCTGTAACCCAAACCTCCAGAACATACCATCACCCTAACATGTTCCTTCATACCCCTTCCCGATCAATCTCCATCCCAACCTCTCCAAGAGACAACTATTATTCTGATTTTTCCTGATGCTCAAGTTTTTAAAACTTAAAGCTACGTTTATTATTTTTTTTTAAGGTTTTATTTATTTGAGAGAGAGAGAATGAGAGACAGAGAGCACGAGAGGGAAGAGGGTCAGAGGGAGAAGCAGACCCCCTGCTGAGCAGGGAGCCCGATGCGGGACTTGATCCCGGGACTCCAGGATCATGACCTGAGCTGAAGGCAGTCGCTTAACCAACTGAGCCACCCAGGCACCCAAAGCTACATTTAGTAACTACTTAACTTCAATATCTTCTCACATGGGCATATAGAAAATTCTGCAGACTGTAAAAGAGGAAAGATAAGTCTAGGATACTCTGGTGTACTCAACAAATATTTATTGAATCAAAGAGTAAAACTAGGGAAATCACTTGAGCGCTTTTTATTCTTTAGTAGTTTCAGTTTTTGGTAAAAGTGATACAACGTGGGCTCCAGAAGAAAATGTAAGTAATATGAAAAAATACAGAGAGAAAATTAAAAATCACTCATCATAGAGGAATAAACATTTTTAGTATTTTGATAGAATTTCTCCCAGGTATCCATTTATATATAAATATAGTGAAATGGTCTATGTATGAAATTTGATAAAAATGGGATCATACACATGTACAGTCTATCACTTAACAATATGCTATAGATATCTTTCCTCATCAAAAAATATACAGTGGAGGGGCGCCTGGGTGGTTCAGTTGGTTAAGCGTCTGCCTTCGGCTCAGGTCATGATCTCAGGGTCCTGGGATCAAGCCCCACATCGGGCTCCCTGCTCCACGGAGAGCGTGCTTCTCCCTCTCCCTCTGCCTGCCGGTCCCCCTGCTTGTGCTCACTCTCTCTCTCTCTGTCAAATAAATAAATAAAATCTTAAAAAAAAAAAAGAAATATACAGTGGAATCATCATTTTTAATGGGCAGCCTAGATGGACATACCATTCTTTAATTAACCACTTATCTGCCCATGAACATTTGAGATTGTTTCCAGATTTTCAGTACCAGCAGCAGCACGGCTATGAACATCCTTGTGCATACATCTTTTTCTGAACTGTGTAATTGTTTCCTTAGGATAAAATGCTAAGGATGGGATTACTGGGGTTACAACCTGAACATGTTTTACATGCTGGTTTATGATACCAAAATGCCCTCCAGAAAGGAGGCAGAAATTTACATCCACCGGCTGGCTAATCTTTAAATTCTTAAGAATACAAAATGAATATTTTATCTTTTTTCCTTTAGGATAGAAAAGAGGAAAACACACGAAGGGCTAATAAACCTAGATTTAAACCAGCAAGTAAGAATGTATACAGAAGTGCCCCTAAAAGCCTACAAATCAATCCAATTAAACTCATTTCAATGAAAAGATTACTGGGATGCCTGGCTGGCTCAGTTGGGGGAGCATGTGGCTCTTGATCTCGGGGTTATGAGTTCAAGCCCCACATTGGGTGTAGAGATTACTAAAAAAATAAATAAACTTAAAAAAATAAAAAAGATTATTAAGTGACTACTACATGCAAAGATAAGGCTAGCTTTTGTGGGAGCAAAAAGATGAGAAGCCATGAACTCAGTATTCAGAATACTCACACCCTAATAGCACAAATTCCTTGGCTATTTATCTTCACTTAAGCCTATATGATAAGAATGGGCCCTAAGGATTTACTCTTTTTTTTTTTAAGATTTTATTTATTTATTCATGAGAGACAGAGAGAAACAGAGGGAGAAGCAGGCTCCCAAGGAGCGGGAAGCCCGATGCGGGACACGATCCCAGGACCCTGGGATCATGACCTGAGCCGAAGGCAGACGCTTAACCATCTGAGCCACCCAGGCGCCCCCCTAAGGATTTACTCTTAAAGGGACAATGACTCCTACATTAAATTTGGTACAAAACTCAAAAGATGTTAAGTGAAAAGCAAGTCTCTCTCCCATTCTTATTCCCCAGTTCCATACCTTCACCCATTGCTCTTCTCTTCAGAGGTTACCATTGTTATTAATTTCCTGTGTATCTTCCCAGAAAATGCTCTGCATATGTATATACAGGAATATGCTGAGCAGGCAAAAACATTGTCCACTCATCGCTTACTCATTCAAGCAGATTTTTAATACAATAGTATTATACTCACACATGATTTTACATGTTGCTTTTAAAATAATACCTTGGGGATTGTTCCATATTCACTCATATAGAATTGCTTCATTTATTTTTAACCTGAAGATTGTTCCATAGTCACTTTAGGGAGCTGCTTTGTTCTTTTTTACCATCAACACAATTTTTCATTGCATGAACATATTTAACCAGTACTCTATTTAATGGACCACTAGGTTGTTCCCAACATTTTGCTGATATAATCCTGCAATGAATACCCCTTTAGATACTGAAATCATTTTGGAATAAGAAATGACTGTGTGGGGGGCGCCTGGCTGGCTCAGTCGGTAGAGCATGGGACTCTTAATCTCACGGTCATGAGTTCAAGCCCCACGTTGGGCATGGAGATTACTTAAATTAAAAAATAAATAAATAAATAAAAGAAAGCAATGACTGTGTGAAGGTAGTAATATTTGGCTTCAAATCAAATTGGTAAGTACTTGGTAGAGACATTTGTTGGGTTATAAATGAGTCTTAAAGGAACAAAGCATTAAAGATATGCTGTGTCTGAAATATGTTCCCCCCAACAATTGTTACAACAACAGAAAAGCATAAAAGCCAACAGGAAATCTCCACCCACTTAGACTCCTCAGGTGGAGTAAATAGATAGGCCTTACCCAGTGTCTTCCAGGTCCACAGTGGAGCTTTGTCCCACTAACAGTGGGGACTCCCTGTAGAATCCATGTCTTGGCACTAACAACTTTCCTAGAGAGTTTGGATCCAGCAATATGGACACACAAATATTCATTTGTCACACAAATAATTCATCAAAAGGCCTTTGGACTTGCAAGTGGAGGAGCAGAGTTCCTTTTGCCCTCCCCATTGGCTTTTTTTTTTTAACTTCATTTTGAAATAATTACAGTTAGAGAAAAGTTTTAAGAATAGCACAAAGAACTCCCACTTTATTCAAAGTCATTACTTTTTTAAAAAGATTTTATTTATTTATTTGAGAGAGAGAGAGAGCGAGCATGTGAGAGAGCATGAACAGTGGAGAGGCACAGGGAGAGGGAGAAGCTGACTCCCCACTGAGCAGGGAGCCAGACCCAGGGCTCGATCCCAGGACCCTGGCTAGGATCATGACCTGAGCTAAAAGCAGATGCTTAACCAACTGAGCCACCCAGGCGCCCTTCAAATCCATTACTTATAAAAAGTTTGGTCACATTCTCCTCTTTTTACATATATGTATATATATATTTTAATTTATATATATATTTTTTTCTGAATTATTTAAGAGTAGCTTGTATACATACTGCTCCTTTACCCCTTAATACTCCAGTGTGTGTTTCCTGGAAACAAGGATATCCCACTGATTTTATTGGGGGAAAGACTAACCTGGCTACTCCCATCTAAGAGCTAGAAGGAACCTAAAGGGGTCTACTTTATTTTACACAGGGAAACCCAAAATTGGCAAATAAGTCAGCCAAGGTCACATTGCCAGTATCTGGGACGACACCCTCTCTTCTGGCTCTTTCCACTCTACAAGCCATTAGGAATCATCTGGTCCAAACTGTTCAATAAATTTTATAAATGAGGAAACTATGGCTCAGAGATGGTTTATGATTTGTCTAAGGTCACATAGGTTACAGGCAGCTAAACCTCTTTGCTAAGGGGCTCAAAGACAAGACTAATTTTCCTGAATGCACAGTCACTGAGTAAACTGGTAAGTGGACATCAGGAACTTTTGCCTGTCTAGCAATCCGTCCCCTTCTCCTGACCACAGCTTTGGAAAACCATCCCTCTTTCATTGGATACAGAGTTAGTGGGATGGTCCTTCAAAGTGCCCCACCCTTCTGGCCATGAAATGGGCATGTAACCTAACCTGGATCAGTGGTCTCTGTGGCATTTGGATCTCAAGAAGAGGGACTCAAGGACTGAGAAGAGGGTGAGTTGATTTCTCCTGAAGTTGGTGCTGAAGAGGCCTCCTAAAGACAGGCTGCCTATTGGCTCTGTTGCTGATTAGCTTTGCTTCCCATCCTTCCTGAGATTTGCTTCTTCAGCATTTAGTTCCATTTTCTGAGCTTCCCCCATGTCTTTCCAATAATTTCTATACGTTTAGGTTGGCCAGGGTTAGTTTCTGTTGCCTGCCTAACCAGTAAGAGCTGACTAGGAAGGAAAAAAAAAGTGCTTTCAGAAACACTTGCTCAAACAGAACTGTGACTTAGGTTGTATATAAAAAAAAAATGGTGCCCGGGTACACCCTTCCTTCCTCGAAGCTTAGCGTGGAAGTACTTTCCAGGCTCATCACACTGCTGTTCATTCTCACTAATGACGCTCCACTTTCACGCCTGCAGAAGTGGCTGTTCCTGGAAAAACAGAGCAACCTCTCTGTTAGTTGTGGCTCTTAGAAATGTCTCTAGCAAGGGGGCTCCACTTAGCAGTTATTTTAACTCCAGTGCCCCCAGACTGCTCCATCTGGGTGTTTAGCATGGTGAAATACAATCTGACTGGAGCACCGTAGCCCAGGGTCAGCTCCCTGCCTGATGGACTCTAGGGCCTGCTGCCAGCTGGAAGTGAAGACACCACTCTTTGTCTTTCCTGAGAATCTGTTCCTAACCTCCTAAGAGGACTTTTGGAAGGAACTCACACATACACAAGAACACACCGATGTCTCCAGAATGACAGACAGTGCAGTTTGAATCTGTATCCAGGAAAGAAATCTCCATAAAAGCATAATCATTGGCAAAGAGGTTCCCAAGCTTATGTTGAAACACAGCTTTTTTTTTTCTAAAAAAAAAAAAGTTATTTTAATGTTATATATAATTTAACATTATTTTAAATACTATTATGCAGAGCAGTTTAGCTGTACATTAGCCACTCAAGAACCAGATCTTTCATAGCCAAAGATCCAATCATTTCACAAATATGTTTGTCCTTTCTATGTGCCAGGCACTGTGCTCAGTGCTGAAAAAACAACAGAAAGCAAAATCTGACAGACTCATTACTCTTAAAATGCTTACAGCCCAGAGGGAAAGCAAACATTAATGAAGATGTTATACTCGTACCTCATTACAAGTTGTTACAAGTGCTATGGAAGACAAGTACAAAGATCCATGAAAGAGATTAAGAGTAAACTGTTTTTCTTAAAACAAATAGTTTCCATAATTCCAAGTAAAAAATTTTAAGTAAACTCTACACCCAACATGGGGTTCCAATTCACAAGCCTGAGATCAAGAGTCCCATGCTGTACCAACTGAGCCAGCCAGGTACCCCTCCAAATGAATTTCTTAGAAGGACTATAGAATAATCCCTCCCCCTATTATATTAGTGTGTAAATGGACCAGCCTAGCCCTTATCAGAATCACCATAGGAGATTTAGTTGTCCTGTCAGAGCAAAACCAAGGGGTTCTGCCTTTTTTTTTTTTTTTAGTATTTTATTTATTTATCTGACAGAGAGAGACACAGTGAGAGAGGGAACACAAGCAGGGAGAGTGGGAGAGGGAGAAGCAGGTTTCGTGCGGAGCAGGGAGCCCGATGCCAGGCTCGATCCCAGGACCCTGGGATCATGCCTGAGCCGAAGGCAGACACGTAATGAGTGAGCCACCCAGGCACCCAGGGTTCTGCCTTTATTTTTCCATTGCATTAATCATTGCCGTTTTCAAAGCCAAATGGTAGAGGAAAATCACTCAGACAAAAATGTCCTAAAGAATAAATGATTATTATTTCAAAGCAATTACAAATGGGGATATGTATTCATTTTCTACTGTTGCTATAATGAATTGCCATAGATTCAGTGGCTTAAAACAACACAAATTTATTATCTTAAAATTCTGTAGGTCAGAATTCCAACTGGGTCTCTGTAGGCTAAAATCACAGCATTGTTAGAACTGAGGTCCTTTCTGGAAGCTTTAGGAGAGTATCAGTTTCCTTGCCTTTTTCCAGCTTCATTCTTTACTTCATGGCCCGGTCCTTCCTCCATCTTGAAAGCCAGCAAGAAGGTGAGTCCTCATGTCACATCTCTCTGACCTACTCTTTGCCTCCCTCTTCTACTTTTAAGGACTCATGTGATTAAAAGTAGATCCACTCAGATAATCCAGAATAATCTCCCCAGTTCAAGTTCTGTACCCTTAATCATACCTGCAAAGTCTCCTATGCCATGTACTGAACATATTCATGAGTTCTGGGGATTAGGACATGGATATCTTTGAAGGACCATTATACTGCCTAGCACAGAAAGCATGAAAAATGTTCTTGTGAAGGGTGAAAAAAAGTAGAGGTGCTTCGTTCTGTGTGGACAAAGCAATGGGTACAAGATGATGCCATTTTTCTCGATAGCACCAAAGTGCTTATAGTGGTTATCTCTGGGCAGTGGAATTATGGGTGGTTTTTCTTTATGCTTATGTTTTCTCAGTTTTCTACATTAAAGATAAGATAATTAAAAGAAAAACCCAACCTCATATATTGTGATTATTTAGGATAATGTCTGTATTGTTAGGAAATGCATGCTGATCTATTTAGGAGTAAAGTATATTGGTGTCTGCAACTTACTGTCAAAAAGTTCAGAAAAACACATAAATAGGTAAAGACAATATGGCTAAATGGTAACAACTTTGAATCAAGGAAGGATATATATGTGTGTTCATTGTAATTTTATTTTAATTTTCCTGTACATTTGAAAATTTTTATAATAAAAAGTTAAAGTGCAAAATTTTAATGGGCAGAGATTCTATATTGATTCTATATTATTCTCATTATCATTTCCAGAATAAGTTCAGAATCTAACCTAGAGTGAGAAGATAAGTTATAAAATCAAGGCAAATTTTCTTCTGTAACCATCTTCACCACTGATACCAAGTTATATAGTTAGATCTCAGGAAATGGGGAGATGGACCTGTCTGGCTTCACTTAAAAAGGTCTCATTCCTTTAGGGATACGTCTTCACTAATTTCTCCTACAGCATTTCATGTGTTGTGCTAGTCAACATGCTAGACTTGTAGAGAGGAGACTGGGGGCAGGACTAGCTCCATAATTTGAAGGGCCTAATGCAAAATGAAAATGAGGGCCCCCTTTGCTTAAAAAAAAAAAAGTATTAAGAATTTCAAGACAGCAGAGTCCTTCTAAGTGTAGTCCCTGTGTAAGGGGAGACACCCATGAAATTGGCCCTGCACAAAGCCAGCAGGTTCCACAAATGGTCTCCCCACCAAGCCTTGGGCATACTTGGTGGGAATGACGGTGGAGGAGAAGCAGGCATTCTAGATTCATCCTCCTGCAAGGATCTCTTCACTGCATTTCCAACAGTGTTCTTAGAGCTGCTTAAGACCAAAGATCTCTGAAGAATCTATGAATTCCCCAAATTATAGCCATTTGGTAAGATGCTGTTGATCATTATGTGTGACAGTGTTGGACAGTGGTAGGAACAATGCATTTGCCTGAAACAAAAGCTCTAATGAAACTTATTAAAAGGAAATACAAATAATTATATTACAAATGGTGATTCAAAAGTCATAGTTTTCCCAGAATAAAGTATATACTTAAAATATTTTTTAAAAAATCACTAGGTGAACAAAAACACCATGTATAAAGCATCTCTGATATTTTAATTGGTAACTAAGCTATTTATTATTTTTTATTTTTTTATTTTTTAAAGATTTTATGTATTTATTTGACAGAGAGAGACACAGCGAGAGAGGGAACACAGGCAGGGGGAGTGGGAGAGGGAGAAGCGGGCCTCCCGCTGAGCAGGGAGCCGGATGCGGGGCTCGATCCTAGGACCCTGGGATCATGACCCGAGCCGAAGGCAGACGCTTAACAACCGACCCACCTAGGCGCCCGTGGGTTTGTTTTTAAATAGCTTAGTTACCGGGGCGCCCGTGGGTTTGTTTTTAAATAGCTTAGTTACCGGGGCGCCCGTGGGTTTGTTTTTAAATAGCTTAGTTACCGGGGCGCCTGGGTGGCTCGGTTGTTAAGCGTCTCCCTTCGGCTCGGGTCATGATCCCAGGGTCCTAGGATCGAGCCCCGCATCCGGCTCCCTGCTCAGCGGGAGGCCCGCTTCTCCCTCTCCCACTCCCCCTGCCTGTGTTCCCTCTCTCGCTGTGTCTCTGTCAAATAAATACATAAAATCTTTTAAAAAACAAGATAACATTCTCTCTCTCGTTTTTTTTAAAGATTTATTTATTTATGTTAGAGAGAGAGGGGGGCATGGGGGGGGAGGGGCAGAAGGAGAGGGAGAGAGAGTCTTAAGCAGACTCTATACTGAGCGTGGAGCCCATTGCCGGGCTCAATCTCACCACTCTGAGATCATGACCTGAGCCAAAACCAACAGTCAGTCGCTTTAACCAACTGCACCATCGAGGCACCAGCCAAGGAACATTCTTAAATTGATAATAAAAAGCAAGAGAACACTTTGAGTAATCAAAAAGGGACTTACACAAGATTGAGAAAATAAACATTTCTTCCCTTCCTTACCCCGCATCCCCCACCACACAGACTTTTTACTATTGATTTAAAGTATTTATCACTTTTAGGAATAAGGCTCCTAGTATTGCTGTTCCCATTTCTTTTTTTTTTTTAAAGATTTTATTTCTTCTAGAGAGAAATAAAGAGCATGAACAGGGGGAAGGGCAGAAGGACAGGGAGAGAGAATCTTAAGCAGGCTCCATGCCCAGCCCCAATGCGGGGCTCCATCTCACCCCTATTATATGGTACTCTTAAAAGGCCATGCAGGGGCTCCTGGGTGTTTCAGTCAGTTAAATATCTAACTCCATGTCGTGTCAGCTTATGATCTCAGGGTAGTGAGATCAAGCCCCACCTCAGGCTCCGCGCTGGGTGTGGAGTCTGCTTGGAATCCTCCCTCTCCCTCTGCTCCTCCACCCCCACTTGCATGCTTGCTTGCTCTCTCTCTCTAAAAAAAAGGCGGGGGAGCATGTGTTGTGTGGCTTAGAAAAATATCTGGAAGGATATAGTTAATAAACTGTTAACAGTAGTTGGCTCGAGACTGAGGATTTGTGATGAGTCTAGAGAGGACTTTTATTTTCCTTCCTTTGCTTATTTGAATATATGCAATGAATATGTATTACTTTTATCGATCCAAAAAAATCAGTAAAGATATTTTTAAAAAGAAAAAGAAAAAAACCCAGCATGTACTTCACATTTAGCATTTAGGATCAGTCATTTAATCTTTTTGAGCCTCACTTTCCCTATTTATAAAATGTGATTAATACCACACAAAGATGTCATCAGGAAAATGCCTTACCACATGGTAAATACACATTCAATACAAGTCTCTTTTCTGAGCCTCAGGTTCTTTGCCTACAAACTTAGGGAGCTGGATAAGTTGTCCATAATCCTTTTGAGAGTTATTCTGATTCCCTCTATTTATATTCACAGAAAGAATGCTAAATGAAAAATAAATGTATTTATTTGTCATTAGGCAATTATTTTTCTTCTATTTCCTGAAGAACCAAAAACAGATGAGCAGTACCTCTGGAATGTCTGGGCCACTCCACCCTGGGCACCTGGGAAATGACAGGGTATTTCCACTCATTAGCATCTCTCTAATGAGGAGAGCCTTCCTTATTGAAAAGAGGATGAAACTTTAGTTTTAATAAGCCATTGTGTGCCATAAAAAAATATTATATACTCTCAATTTTAATTTTTGACTACTCCAGGCCTCCTCTTTAATTAGTTTGCCTACCGATATTTGCAATCTAGATACGCTGTTTAACCTGTTATGCAAATTTTCCATAATTCATTATATCATGTGTCATTGGTTAAAGTCTAATTAGATCACTATCACTTGGGAGGGTTGTATATTAAGTCAGTTTACCGAGTTGTCTCCTACACGTCTGAAATACTAATAATGGCTTATCTTTCATGGTACCAGGGTAATGATTTTACAATTCTGTCTTTGCTTTTCTAAGATCGAAAAGTATCGGGGCGCCTAGGTGGCTCAGTTGTTAAGCGTCTGCCTTCGGCTCAGGTCATGGTCCCAGGGTCCTGGGATCAAGCCCCGCATTGGGCTCCCTGCTCGGTGGGAAGCCTGCTTCTCCCTCTCCTACTCCCCCTGCTTGCGTTCCTGCTCTCGCTGTCTCTCTCTCTGTCAAATAAATAAATAAAATCTTTAAAAAAAAAAAAGATTGAAAACTATCACGGATCATGGATCATAGCAGTGCTAATAGTTATCAGTCTATTAAAAAGGTAAAAATTTTAAAAAAGAGACAAAGCTACAACATTGAGAAATACTACCATTCCAAATTTCTCAAAACATTATATATATATATATATTTTTTTTTTTATTGTAGGCTCCATGCCCAACATGGCGCTTGAACTCACAACCCTGAGGTCATGGGTAGCATGCTCTACTGACTGAGCCAGGCAGGCACCCCAAAACATGACCTATTTTTTATTTAATTAAAATATTGTATGGATACAGAATCAGAGAGAGGAACACCCACATGGCTTAGAATTCAAAATATCTCATGTATGAGATTTCTTAATTTAAGATTTTTCTGTGCCTGCCGAATACCAGTGGGTGAAGAATGCCTTCAATGTCATTTTGGCATTTCTAGTGCCCTGCATAGCTTGGTAGGATTCTTTACCCTTCCAGGTTACAGCAATCCCAGCTTTTCTCACAGAAAAAAAAACCCTATTCTTTTTGTTTAACATTAATTTTAAGACATACTGTAGTAGAACTTAACATAAGGAGATACTTTTTATTTCTACATTTACGAACATGTTTCTCCATCTATGAATTAGTATAATACAACTTGCTCCTTACTGTACGTGGAAGGCTGGGGGAATTCTTACTAGTAATAAGAATTAAAAAAATAACATTGATTTAAAATAACTATTTCTAGGCATCATGGAAGGATGGCACTTTGTCTTGCATTATCTTACTTAATCCTAACAAAACTCTGTGAGGTTTGTTTGTTTCTTTGTTTTTTAAAGATTTTATTTAGGGATGCCTGGGTGGCTCAATTGGTTAAGTGTCTGCCTTCGGCTTGGGTCATGATCTTTTTAAAAAAATTTTATTTATTAGAGAGAGACAGAGAAAGCACAAGCAGGGGGAGCGGCAGAGGGAGAAGCAGGTTCCCCACTGAGCACTAGATCCCAAGACCCTAGGATTATGACTGAAGCCGAAGGCAGACGCTTAACCGACTGAGCCACCAAGGCATCCCAAAACTCTGTGAGGTATTATCTACTTTTTTCAAAAACTTAGAGAAGCTAAAAAAATTATGGTTTACAGTGCTGGTAAATGGTAATGCAAGGTCTGGTTCTGAAACCTTGATTTTCATTACTCTACTTTAACTTAGGAGAAAGATGAAAATGTTGTGAAGTCCTTTATTTGCCCTCAGGTCCTTCAACAATTGAAACCCACTTCTGTGCGCCTCTTCTTGACCAATTCCTGCCCCTTATGCTTCAGTAATATAGGCCCACATGTAATTTCTGTAAAGTCCTGTTCTCTCAAGTTTCTGGGTCTTTGTTTATGATGTTTTCTTGGCCTAAAATTTCATTATCCCGCTACTACCAGAGTAGCTGCCCTACTCCTACTCATTTTTCAGGTCTCAGTTTAAACTACTCCACACTATTACATGGTCAATTAATCTTTGACAAAGGAGGCAAGAATATGCAATGGGAAAAAGACAGTCTCTTCAACAAATGCTGTTTGGAAAACTAGACAGCCACATGCAAAAGAATGAAATTGGACCACTCTCTTACACCATAACAACAACAAAAAAAACCCTCAAAAATGGATTAAGGACCTAAATGTGAGACCTGAACCCATAAAAATCCTAGAAGAAAGAACAGGCAATAATTTCTCCAACATCAGCCGCAGCAACATTTCTCTAGATATGTCTCCCGAGGCAAGGGAGACAAAAGCAAACATAAACTATTGGGACCACATCAAAATAAAAAGCTTCTGCACAACAAAGGAAGCAATCAACAAAACTAAAAGACAACCCACTGAATGGGAGAAGATAGTTGCAAATGACCTATCTGATAAAAGATTAGTATTTAAAATATATGAAGAATTTATATAACTCAACACCAAAAATGAAATAATCCAATTAAAAAATGCGCAGAAGACATGAACAGACATTTTTACAAAGAAGACATACAGATGGCCAACAGACATGAAAAGATGCTCAACATCACTCATCATCAAGGAAATGCAAATCGAAACCACAATGAAATATCACCTCATACTTGTCAAAATGGTGAAAATAAAAAACACAAGAAACAAGTGTTGGTGAGGATGAGGAGAAAAAGGAACCCTCGTACACTATTGATAGGAATGCAAACTGGTACAGCCACTGTGGAAAACAGAATTGATATTCCTCAAAAAATTAAAATAGAATTACCCTACAATCCAGTAATCCTACTACTGGGTAAATACCAATAGTATTTACCCAAAGAATACGAAAACACTAATTCAAAGGGATATAAGCATCCCTATGTTTATTGCTGCATTATTTGCACTAGCCAAATTATGGAAGCAGCCAAAGTGTCCATCGACTGACGAATGGATAAAGAAGTGATATATGTATGTGTATATATATATATATGCATATACACACACAATGGAATATTATTCAGCCATAAAAAGAACGCAATCTTGCCATTTGCAACGACATGGATGAATCTAGAGAGTATAATGCTGAGCAAAATAAGTCAGTCAGAGAAAGACAAATACCATATGATTTCGCTCATATGTGGAATTTAATAAAACAAATAAAGTAAAAAAACTAAAAAACAAACTCTTAAATATAGAGAACAAACTGATGGTTACCAAAGGGGGATGGGTGCAATAGTGAAGGGGATTAAGAATACACTTATCTTGATGAGCACTGAGTAATGTATAGAATTGTTGATCACTATATTGTACACCTAAAACTAATATAACACTGTAGGTTAACTGTACTGGAATTAAAATTTAACAAATAAACTACTCTGCCATGTTCCCATCACTCTTGATATACTCACAACAGCAAGTATCTTACTATGTCATCACCTAAATTGTGAGCAGCTTGAGGGAGTCAGGGTTATTTTCACTGTTGCAGGGCTTTTCAAAGTAGCTGTTTCCCAGTTGGCATTCAATTAAATATTGATAGAATGAACAAATGAAAGTATGCACAAATAACTTATGAATTCATTCACAGAACTCATTAAGGATTTGTGGAGGGACCTGTATTACTTTATTCCACATAAGCCTAAAAGTGACCAGAAATGAAAACTTTTCATCCTCTTATATTAAAACTTTTCAACATATCTTTATTATTTTTTTTCCAGAATAAAGTATCTGGAACACAGTAGTAGTTAAATACATATTTGTTGAGTTAGTGAAGAGTCCTAGAAAAATACACAAATATACAAAGTCTTTATTTTATTTTATTTTTTTTAAAGATTTTATTTATATATTTGAGACGGAGAGAATGAGAGACAGAGCATGAGAGGGGGGAGGGTCAGAGGGAGAAGCAGACTCCCCGCTGAGCAGGGAGCCCGATGCGGATGCGGGACTCGATCCTGGCACTCCAGGATCATGACCTGAGCCACCCAGGCGCCCCAAAGTCTTTATAATCTAATGCATATTCTTCCCTCCAGACTCACTTTGTGCCATTTCTACTTTATCCTATAATAATGAGTAACAGTTTGTAATTTTCATTCATGCATCAAATATTTATTGTCACTATTATGTGCCAGGCACATTGGTCCACCGTTTCAAATAGCTTTGTTCCTTTCTTGCTATTCTCTCTTCCTGGAAATTTAAGAAGCCATTCAGCAAATACGTCATTTATTGTGGTTTTCCTACCTTCCTTCCTTAAGTTCAGTTAGTTACCTCCCCTAGAAGGCTGTCCCTGACATCTTTAGTACTCAGTGCTTGCTTCCATCTTAGCCCTCATTACATCAAAGTGAAATGATCTGTGTCTATGTTTGTTCCCCGCCCCCATCCCTATCCCACAATACCGAGGTATTGCTTTTAGAGGGCAGGGATGGAGGTTTTGTTCACCTATGTGTCCCCGGGGCCCAGCACAGAATTTAGGACAGGTAGGACAGGGCCAAAACCCTGTATGTAAGTATTGAAAGAATTCCCACAATAAGTGAGTTATGTATTATCTCCAAATTATAGATGATAAAAGGAGGCTTGAAAGGATTTAGAAAAGTTTTAGAAAAGCCCAAGTTCACACAGTGGTAGAGCCTGTTGTCAAAGGAATTTGAAGAATGAAGCCATCATTGGTTCTAAATGAATAAAACTCCTTCCCACCATCTTTTCTTGAAATTTTCGTTTAGATTTTGTATTCGTTCCTTCTATAGACTAATGACTCCTCGACCACCATAATATTATGAGTGGGGACAATACCCCCTTTTTTTCATATTGAAAATTGTTTGACCTCTCTCTGGAAGCAACGTGATTTTAAACTTTCTGAACTCACACTCTTTCCGGGGTAGAATCTGCATTGGAGTCCTGGGGGGACGTGATAGGTCCCATGAGAAGGGTCATTCGAAATGGAATGCGGGGACTAAGAGTTTTTCTCTGGACAGGATTCACAGAAGTAGCAGGGGGAGGATGGATCTCATTTTTGATGCACAAATCCTGAGACTTGTGGGAATTTGGTTGTTCACACCTAAGGCGGCGGTAGGGGACTGTGTTGCCCACAGTTAAGATGACTGCAAATGAACATCTCCTTCGGATGGGTCTGTTCTCTTCGTTCATTGGTATTTTCAATGAGAAGTATAGTGAATAAAATTTAGTAAAAGTTGGTGTCTTCTTACCAAGATGGTAACGTAGGAAGTTGGCATGTTTTGTTTGGAAAACCTTCAACAGGTCAAATTTTCTCTTGCCCTTAACCAAAATGGTCGTAAAGGTTGTCCTATGGTTTGAAGCTTCCAGCCCTTAACTAACATGGCGTCTGGAGCCCGTGAAAAATTAGCTTGCCCTCTTTATACCCTTAACCATCATGGCCTCCACGGCGTCTAACACGTGACGACCCCGGACTACGGCGCGGGAGAGGGGGTAGGAGGGCCCTTGAAGGGTGCGCGTTCCCGTGGCGGTGCACCGGGTAGGTTTCAGTCAGAGTCACTATGGCGGCCGGCGCTGGCAAGGTAAGGTGAGGCGGCGGCAGCGGCGAGGGAGGCTGGACCCGTCGTGGTGTCCCGGTTCTAAATCCCCGCAGCTCGTCCGCGGAGAGGTTGGCCGAGGTCGTGGCCAGTCGCGGAGACTGGCGGGGGGCGGGTTGAAGGGGGTGCGGGCTAAGGCGGGCGGGCACCGGCGCCTGACGGCCGTTTGTTTTCATGTTTTCCCCACCAGGTCGGAAAGTTTCCTGCCTTGTCGGGCACAGCCTGAGCGTGTCCCACCGGCCGCGAGTGGTAGAGGCTGCGGCGGACCCAGCCCGGGGCCTCCAGGCCTCTCCCCTAATCTCCGGGCCAGCCTCCCTCCCCCACCTCCTCGTCCGCTGGGAGCTGTGGCTGCCGTCCCTGAGATGCGACCCTCGCGGGGGCGACCCTGAAAGAAGGCGGCCGGTGTGCTGAGCAGCAGCCAGGAGCCCAGGCGTTCAGGGACCAACTTCCTGCGGGCCGAGACCCCTGAGCCTCTCCGGGGTTGTGCCTCGCTCGGTCCGCACCGGCCTGCCGAGCCAGATCTCTGCCCTGGGCGCGGGGACGCCCGCCAGGTGCCCGGGAGTCCCGACTCGGCCGCTGCCCGCGCCTCTGTCTGTCCCCGCTCCTCGCGCCAAGGACCCCAGCTACCGCCGTCTCGGCTCGTGCCAGGGACCTCGTGCCACCTTCCGGGCGGCCTCCGCGCAGCAGGAGCAATGCAGACTGTCCCGCTGGCGGTCTAGACCCTCTTGCCGCCCCCCTCGCCTCTGCCGTTGCACTCCCCGAGGCCTTCGAAGAGGGGCGGTGGCTGCCCAGAGGTGCTCGGCTACACCTTCCTTCGGCCCGAGAGGACCTTCCTGGCCGCACGGAACCGACCCTTCCTTCATGCTGCAGTGCCGCAACATTTCCGCCACCGAGGGGGAAAAGCGGCCGCGATCCCAAACAAAACACAAGAATTGGTGTGTGACTCATCTGCTTGGATACCTCCAGTCCCCAAACTGTCTTCCAGGAGTTTTCTTGGCCGAAGCTGGCCGATGTTTGAGCCTTTTCTTCCCAGGGAAGAAGATGGACTGAAAGCTGCCCGTTGGGGACTTTGTGCGATCCGGGCGCTGCTGGGTTTTAAAGGAGGTGATGGGGCTTGCGCTGGCTTGTCTTCCCACTCAAGTGAAGAGTTGTTGATGTTCACTGGTTATGCTTAGACAATGCGCAGTTTGTTTTAATTTAAAATTTTGGGGGGGATAGGGGGATAGGCTTGTGAAGGGCAGTCCGGATCCGGTGGAACTCCTCTTTGTACCTTGGTAGGAGAGACACCCCCAGTCTGTCCTCGATGCCGTCAGCCTTGGCCATCTTCACTTGCCGCCCGAACTCGCACCCATTTCAGGAGCGCCATGTCTACCTGGACGAGCCCATTAAAATCGGCCGCTCCGTGGCCCGCTGTCGACCAGCGCAGAATAATGCTACCTTTGATTGCAAAGTGCTGTCAAGGAACCATGCTCTCGTCTGGTTTGATCACAAGACGGGCAAGGTAATGTCACTACGTTATCTAACAGTCTTTACTTTTCGTTTCCCTTTGCTCTTTTTGCATAATGTATGCAGGATCCCAGCGTTTGCACCCAGAGGAGACTTTCAGCAAGGCCATGGACCAACTTTTTGTGTCTGGTTCTATTGGAGATTAAGTTGAGGTGGTTGAATGGAAAACAGAGAAGGTATTGTAATTAAATGCCTCAGGAGGGCGATGGCATCTTGATAATGTGGTCATTCCCAGTGAAATCCCAAACCCTAATTCATTTCGGGAAAACTAGATAGTGAAACTTGGCTTCTTGCTTCCAGTCTTTTTAGAAAGGTGAATTTGCCGTTCAGTGCTTGAATAAGCAAGCAGCAGTTCCCAAAGCAATGCTGGGAATCTGTGGCGAGTATTACACTGGGGCTCAGGTGTCTCAGTGGTGAGATGTAGTTAACACAGCTTTTAGTTGAGTTCATTCAGATCAGGGTCTTTCTAGTAAGGACAGTTGTTTGTGTAAATTTACAGTTTTGAAAGATTTGATACATATTTACCCATGAAGGCGTAATTTGCAATTTTCAAAGCCAATTTCATTAAGCATGAACAACTGTAACTTTATGTTTTCAGAGTTTTGTTTGCAAGTTGGGTGAACATATATGTATTGCTTTTGAAAATCACTTTTTGATGTTCCCTGCAAGAACTTATTAAAAATACTTAATGCATACTTACAGAGGTGATATTTAAAAATCAGTGTTAGGAAATTAATTTACTTTCTGAAATTATATCCAATTCTATCAAATATTGCATTACCTAGATGTGATAGGATGAATTTAATGCCCTTTATTTTAAGTGTGACCCTTTTGCATTTTTAAGTTGGCACCCTAATTTACTATACATGTGGGTGCTTATATTTTAAGAATACAAGAAAAAAATTAAATAAGACCCTTTCAATTTTTAAAACCTTATGTGTGTGGAGAATATACTGAAGAACTCATTTTTGTGCTTTTACCTCAGGTTTTCATTGAGATACTGAATCAGTTCCACCTTAGAGTAAGTTATGTAAGACTAATAGGAATACCTTGGGCTTTACCTCATGACTTTTCTCTCCCTCTTCCTGAGTTAAATGATTAAGTCTTTTTTTAAAAGAAGAATTTAAGTTTTCAGTAGTAGTATTTTGAAATGGAAGAAACCTGAGCCTCAGAGAAAAGAGAGAAAGCAATACTTCTGTTGCTACAGAATTAAAGAATTACTACAGAAATCATTTTTCAAAGAAAGGAGGAAAAGATTGCACTTGCATAATACCTATGCCCTACTCTGTGTGTAGGAAGAGAACTGAAAAATATGTTAATTTTTCTGTGTAACACCAGATGTTCATTTACCTATGGAACAGACCCTTTTTTTCTCCCTAGAAACTAAAGTTTGGGTGTCTGAAAGACTTCATAGATTACCCATAATCATTTAAAGTGAGTATTCATAGAACTCATCTTTCCAGCTATCGAATTCAAACATCAGTTAACTGCTAGTGCCTTAACTCAGCCAGCTTTGATCTTTTTGTCTAAGCTAAGGTCCAATTAATCAAATAACAGGTTTGCTTAAAGTACATAATCTGCAAATGCACCTGCTTTACTTTGGTACACTACTCAAAGGAGACTCAGATTTTTTTCTTCTACTTATTTAAAAAATAGTGATTACATGAGCACTGCTTTTCATGGCTATACTAAAACCCCCACAGTAGGTTATTTTGAGATGGCTAAGGGTAGATCCATAGTGAGTATTGTATGAATTGAGATGACATGTTAAAATTTTGAATGGAATTTGTAATTAGAAAAACTTATCTTTAAAAGATACACAGCTTATTTCTACCATTTTCACTTTTTTTCCTGCTTTAGCTAAAAACAGGATTTGAGGCCATTACTTAGGTATAGATATAATTATTGATTATTGCACAACCTAATCTAGTAAAAACAAATCACCTGTCAGATTTTGCCAGGTGATCAAATTGTTTTAGGAATAAAATTATTTAAAATTTAGGTTTGAACAGACAGGTTTTTATTGAGCACCTATTATGTGCCAGGTATCCTGAGGCACAATTCCAAAGAAAACCCACAGTTTGACCAAATATCACTTATTGTTTTCTATGTGTGAAATTTCCAGTTTGAGGATTTCTGCTACAATTGTCTCGTGACAAGTCATTGAGCCTAATATATATTCCCAGCAAATTCCTTTATACAATAATATAATCCCTTCCTATAAGCATCACCTCAGGCAAGCTTTTATTTTTCAAACATCTCATCTCTAAGCTTTAGTTTTCTGGGGATAATAGTGGTACCTACTATTGTTTTGAGGATTGAGATAATCATGTAAATTACTTAGCACCCTGTTTGTGGCCCTTATTAAGGGCTTAGTCCTTAGGGAGGAGGGTGTTTGAGGTGTGGGGAAGAGCGAACCATCTAGGCAGCTCTTTGCAATTTCTATAGTGCTGTGGAGTCCTAGGAAGGTAATGAGAATTGTTTTTTCTTTCATGTGATGGCATATGTAGAAGTAATCTTTTAAATGGAAACATATGAAGTTGAAAACTTTGTTCAAATTGGCACTTTCCCTGGGCAGTGGAGAATTGGAGTAATATATACCCTTTGGTTGACTTTTACCTTGTGATTTTTGCATTCTGCACTGGCCATTAATAGGAGACCCATTAAAAGCTGGAAAAAGTAATAAACACTTGAAACTTTCTGATTATTCAAGTAATACATACTCATTGTAGAAAATCTGCAAAACATAGGCACGTGGAAATCTAGGTGACACTTTTTTTTAAGATTTTTTTATTTATTTGACAGAGAGAGACAGCAAGAGCAGGAACACAAGCAGGGAGAGTGGGAGAGGGAGAAGCAGGCTTCCTGGCAAGCAAGGAGGCCGATGCGGGGCTTGATCCCAGAACCCTGGGATCATGATCTGAGCCGAAGGCAGACACTTAACGACTGAGCCACGCAGGCGCCCCTAGGTGACACTTTTTAATGCTAAGTTTGTGGAGTGTGTTATGGTACTGAAAACCTGCAGTTTGGAGGGTGACAGGTTTGCCATAGAGTGGAATTTAATACGTTTTCCCAAATCATCTACTCAGGGGTGTAGCAGTCCGTTATTGCCCTGCTTGGATGCTGACCCTGTGTATCATACTTCACTTCTCTTTGGAGGTCAAGCTCTTCAATTAGATGGCATATAATAGAATGGTTATTAATCCTTCTTTTGACCAAGGTACCACTGAACAAGCAAATCTACCCATATGGTGGTTACATAGGAGTAGTGAGTGGACTGCCTCCTTCTGATTTGATTTAAGTCTCTGTGGACACGTGATAGTCTAATGGTTGATACAGTAGTCTATTTCCACTCTCACTATAGTTTACTTAGTAATTAGTTATAAGTGATAGTAGTATTCTACTTCCATTTTCACTTTTTTTACTTAAATTCAATGCATATTTTTGAGCACCTGTTCTATAATGATCTGTTTTAATGGAGGGCACAGTGGTGAGAGGGAAGAAAACAACTGGTTAGAAATTGTTATTCTTTCTGGGAGCTTATATTTTGGATACAGAGGGTGACTATACACCTTAATAACAGTTGATTGAGAAGGGTGCCCGGGTGGTGCAGTCTGTTAAGTGTCTGCCTTTGGCTCCAGTCATGATACCAGGGTCCTGGGATCAAGCCCTGTGTCAGACTCCCTGCTCAGCGGGGAGTCTGCTTCTGCCTCTCCCCCAGCTCATGCTCTCCCTCACTCTCTCTCAAATAAATAAAATCTTAAAAAAAAAACAACAACAGTTGATTGAAATGAAATAGTATTAAGTAAGTTTAAATGGCAAGGGTGATGGTGTTTGAATTAGACTTTACAATAGAAGTGGATAGGTACACCTTAAGAAAAGGTCTTTTTGGGTGGTTTTTGTGTGTTTTGGGTGGACGAGAGTAGAATAAAACAGACAAAAACAGGTAATTTTGAATGAGTTTGACATCTTCCAGTCACTGATGAAGTTGATTTTGTTGGATTGGAGTTTTTTGGAGAGTATCTATGTGTGAACATCCATTCTGTGTGACGTTTTTATGTTTGTATCTCTTTTTTATAAGTAGTTGTCAGACTCTGGAAGAGAGGGTGTCTGCCTTATATGTCTGTTTCTTATTTTGTATAAAGCAGATGCTGAGTAGCTTAAACGGAGGAGATAGTTGTGAGTGCCTTGATTACCAAGCTAAGAGCATGGACCCATGTACTGTGGAAGGCCAGGGAAAGTTCTTTGCAGGGGACTGACACAGCAGAACCACCATTTAGAAGTGATAGAACAACAATATGTAGGGAGGCCTTGGAGCAAGGACAAATGGGTAACAGCTTAATTAATACTTGTTGTGCGCTATGTACCATACCCAGTTCTGAATGCTTTACATGTTAACTTAATCCTTAAATAACTATTTAAGATAGCTGCTTATTTTTCCCATATAAACCTATGAGGAAATTAAGGCACAGAGATATTAGATTAGATTAACTTGCCCGAGTTCACATAGCTAATAAATGGTAGAGTTGGGATTTGAATGTTGGTATTCCAACTTTTGACTCTTAAGAGTCTAGAACCCAAGCTCTTAACTACTCTGCTACTGCAAGGCTTTTAACAGTTTAGATCTGATGTCATATTGTCAGGGCATTGACCCTATTCACAGTGGGAATAAAAATGATTAAATGCCAGAAAGTGAAAAAAGATAAGAATATTAACTTGCTCATTAGGACTTCAGCAAAAAGAGAGGTTCTGTAAGTACTGGAGATTTTAGGATGGTTCATGGATAGGATACAATTTAAGTTAGACCTTACTTAGGACTTTTAAAATAAGGCAGTTGTAGGGCGCCTGGGTGGCTCAGTTGGTTAAGCGACTGCCTTCGGCTCAGGTCATGATCCTGGAGTCCCGGGATCGAGTCCCACGTCGGGCTCCCTGCTCGGCAGGGAGTCTGCTTCTCCCTCTGGCCCTCCCCCCTCTCATGCTCTCTCTCTCTGTCTCATTCTCTCTCTCAAATAAATAAAAATCTTTAAAAAATAAAATAAAATAAAATAAGGCAGATGTAAATAGAGTCAGTCAGGGGAAGGAGTTTTGGGTGGGAAGAATTGCTGAAGTAAGGGTATGAAAGCAGGAATGATATGTCACATTGCAAGGAAGTCATTGCAAAGGAAGAATCTTCAGAATTTGTCAGTCAAGTGCTCGCTTCGGCAGCACATATACTAAAATTGGAACGATACAGAATTTGTCAGTCAAGATAGTTTTTTTTTTCTTCCCATATCTAAACATGACAGCAAAGATCCTGGCCTCAGCTTTTGGGACAATAGCAGATTATTGATTTTATTTGTTTGTGTATTGTTTTACCAAATTTTTTTTGTTGATAGAAGTAAAAGTCATTAAGAGGCGCTGGTTTTTGTGAGAAAGTAATATAATTGACAAATGTTATGTTTAAGGCACATTGATGTAAACATGTTCAGAAGGCCAGGTTGTATATCCAAAGCACACTTTCATTTCATACTTTTCACAGTAGTGGAAAATTAATGAAATCTTTTACCTATTCAAGTTAAAAATGT
Source organism: Neomonachus schauinslandi (assembly GCF_002201575.2). Taxonomy (NCBI): domain Eukaryota; kingdom Metazoa; phylum Chordata; class Mammalia; order Carnivora; family Phocidae; genus Neomonachus; species Neomonachus schauinslandi. The sequence goes on along the minus strand of NC_058403.1, from coordinate 189,263,646 downwards.
GGATGGTGTATATACTTAAAGCTTTTTTTTTTTTTTTTCCTGCTTAGATATTTGACTTTTCTCCGTAGGTTGAATTTACTCTGCCTTCTCAGGCTCCTATTTGGTTTTCTCAAGTGGTATTTATGTTAGAGCTTAGTATCTATTCTCTTTGGTAAATAGGGGGGAGAGTGTCTGTCATTTAGACTTTTAAGTGAAAAGACTGTGAGATTGGTTCTTAATGTGTTGTCAGTTACTTGAATCAAGAAAAATGATGGCATTTGTTAGCTATGGAAATGTTCTAAGGACTCTTCCTGTGCATGTTTCTCTCATTGCCACTATAAGTAAATGAACAGTTTACATCTGCCCCCAGATCTTGGTTGTTGCCCCATTAATTTTTAACATGATGTACAAACCCCTTCAAAATCTCTTATTTCCCTTTTTTCCAGCTCCATCTTCTATTACTTTTTTTTCCTTTGCCCCAAACTGTGCAGTAGCTGTGTGACAGTGCTCTCTGTTCCTAGAACAAGTGCCTTTTTTGCTGTTTTGTCTTCCAGAATGACCTTTCCCCTTCATCCCTTGAGGCCCAGTTTCAATGTGAAACCTTCCCCAACTCCCACTGACTAAAGAATTAATTGCTTCTTCCTTTATACCCCCATAGAACTTTGTATATAATTTCATTATGGGACAGACAACAAATAACTATAATGCAATAACTATAATGCAAATGTGCTTGCCCTGCCAGATGTGAGCTCTTGAGAACAAGAGGATAGGCACTACATAAATGTTTGAATGAGTGAAATGTGAACAATGGAGTGGTCTGTACTTCTGCAAACCCTGAGGAGGGTCAAAGGGCAGAGGTCATTTGAGTTAGTCCTTAATTTGAGATCATGGACTCAATTACCAATAGGTAGTCTTTGTAAAAATCATTACTTATTGAGAATTTGCAGTGTGCATGACAGTTTGCTAAGCATTTTGGGACTATAGATTATCTTGTGTTTAGTGACATAAATTTTGAGCTATTACATATATATCCATTCTCATGCAAAATAGTACTTTTATTTTAAGGGTTTTATAGTCAGAGTGCTTTCTTCATTCACTTGATCTGTATAACACGCTTAGGAGGTAGGTAGAGCAGCTACAGGCTGGATACCTTTTTTTTTTTTTTAATTTTTTTATTGTTATCTTAATCCCCATACATTACATCATTAGTTTTAGATGTAGTGTTCCATGATTCATTGTTTGTGCATAACACCCAGTGCTTCATGCAGAACGTGCCCTCCTCAATACCCATCACGAGGCGAACCCAACCTCCCACCCCCCTCCCCTCTAGAACCCTGAGTTTGTTTTTCAGAGTCCATCGTCTCTCATGGTACGTCTACCCCTCCGATTTCCCCCCCTTCATTCTTCCCCTCCTGCTACCTTCTTCTTTTTTTTTTTTCTATTAACATATATTGCATTATTTGTTTCAGAGGTAGAGATCTGAGATTCAACAGTCTTGCACAATTCACAGCGCTTACCAGAGCACATACCCTCCCCAGTGTCTATCACCCAGTCACCCCATCCCTCCCACCCCACCCCCCACTCCAGCAACCCTCAGTTTGTTTCCTGAGATTAAGAATTCCTCATATCAGTGAGATCATATGATACATGTCTTTCTCTGTTTGACTTATTTCGCTCAGCATAACACCCTCCAGTTCCATCCACGTCGTTGCAAATGGCGAGATCTCATTCCTTTTGATGGCTGCATAATATTCCATTGTATATATATACCATTTCTTCTTTATCCATTCATCTGTCGATGGACATCTTGGCTCTTTCCACAGTTTGGCTATTGCGGACGTTGCTGCTATAAACATCGGGGTGCACATACCTTTTCGGATCCCTACTTTTGTATCTTTGGGGTAAATACCCAGTAGTGCAATTGCTGGATCGTATGGTAGCTCTATTTTCAACTCTTTGAGGAACCTCCGTACAGTTTTCCAGAGTGGCTGCACCAGCTTGCATTCCCACCAACAGTGTAGGAGGGTTCCCCTTTCTCTGCATCCCCGCCAACATCTGTCATTTCCTGACTTGTTAATTTTAGCCATTCTGACTGGTGTGAGGTGGTATCTCATTGAGGTTTTGATTTGGATTTCCCTGATGCCGAGCGATATTGAGCACTTTTTCATGTGTCTGTTGGCCATTTGGATGTCCTCTTTGGAAAAATGTCTGTTCATGTCTTCTGCCCATTTCTTGATTGGATTCTTTGTTCTTTGGGGGTTGAGTTTGATGAGTTCTTTATAGATTTTGGATACTAGCCCTTTATCTGATATGTCATTTGCAAATATCTTCTCCCATTCTGTCAGTTGTCTTTTGGTTTTGTTGACCGTTTCCTTTGCTGGTGCAAAAGCTTTTTATCTTGATGAAGTCCCAATAGTTCATTTTTGCCCTTACTTCCCTTCCCTTTGGCGATGTTTCTAGGAAGAAGTTGCTGCGGCTGAGGTTGAAGAGGTTGCTGCCTGTGTTTTCCTTTAGGATTTTGATGGACTCCTGTCTCACATTGAGGTCTTTCAGCCATTTGGATTCTATTTTTGTGTGTCGTGTAAGGAAAGGGTCCAGTTTGATTCTTCTGCATGTGGCTATCCAATTTTCCCAACACCATTTGTTGAAGAGACTGTCTTTTTTCCATTGGACATTCTTTCCTGCTTTGTCGAAGATTAGTTGACCATAGAGTTGAGGGTCCATTTCTGGGCTCTCTATGCTGTTCCATTGACCTATGTGTCTGTTTTTGTGCCAGTACCATACTGTCTTGATGATGACAGCTTTGTAATAGAGCTGGAAGTCCGGAATTGTGATGCCGCCAGCTTTGCTTTTCTTTTTCAACATTCCTCTGGCTATGCGGGGTCTTTTCTGGTTCCATACAAATTTTAGGATTATTTGTTCCATTTCTTTGAAAAAAGTGGATGGTATTTTGATGGGGATTGCATTGAATGTGTAGATTGCTCTAGGTAGCATTGACATCTTCACAATATTTGTTCTTCCAATCCATGAGCATGGCACGTTTTTCCATTTCTTTGTGTCTTCCTCCATTTCTTTCATGAGTATTTTATAGTTTTCTGAGTACAGATCCTTCACCTCTTTGGTTAGATTTATTCCTAGGTATCTCATGTTTTGGGTGCAATTGTAAATGGAATCGACTCCTTAATTTCTCTTTCTTCTGTCTTGTTGTTGGTGTGTAGGAATGCCACTGATTTCTGTGCATTGATTTTATATCCTGCCACTTTACTGAATTCCTGTATGAGTGCTAGCAGTTTTGGGGTGGAGTCTTTTGGGTTTTCCACATAAAGTATCATATCATCTGCAAAGAGTGAGAGTTTGACTTCTTCTTTGCCGATTTGGATGCCTTTGATTTCTTTTTGTTGTCTGATTGCTGTGGCTAGGACTTCCAATACTATGTGGAATAGCAGTGGTGATAGTGGACATCCCTGCCGCGTTCCTGACCTTAGGGGGAAAGCTCTCAGTTTTTCCCCATTGAGAATGATATTTGCTGTAGGTTTTTCATAGATGGCTTTTATGATATTGAGGTATGTACCCTCTGTGCCTATACTCTGAAGAGTTTTGATCAAGAAAGGATGCTGTGCTTTGTCAAATGCTTTTTCTGCATCTATTGAGAGGATCATATGATTCTTGTTCCTTCTTTTGTTGATGTATTGTATCATGTTGATTGATTTGCGGATGTTGAACCAACCTCTCAGCCCAGGGATAAATCCCACTTGGTCGTGGTGAATAATCCTTTTAATGTACTGTTGGATCCTATTGGCTAGTATTTTGGTGAGAATTTTTACATCCATGTTCATCAGGGATATTGGTCTGTAATTCTCCTTTTTGATGGGGTCTTTGTCTGGTTTTGGGATCAAGGTAATGCTGGCCTCATAAAATGAGTTTGGAAGTTTTCCTTCCATTTCTATTTTTTGGAACACTTTCAGAAGAATAGGTATTAATTCTTCTTTAAATGTTTGGTAGAATTCCCCTGGGAAGCCATCTGGCCCTGGGCTTTTGTTTTTTGGGAGATTTTTGATGACTGCTTCAATTTCCTTAGTGGTTATAGGTCTGTTCAGGTTTTCTGTTTCCTCCTGGTTCAGTTTTGGTAGTTGATACATCTCTAGGAATGCCTCCATTTCTTCCAGGTTATCTAATTTGCTGGCATAGAGTTGCTCATAATATGTTCTTATAATTGTTTGTATATCTTTGGTGTTGGTTATGATCTCCTCTTTCATTCATGATTTTGTTGATTTGGGTCCTTTCTCTTTTCTTTTTGATAAGTCTGGCCAGGGGTTTATCAATCTTGTTAATTCTTTCAAAGAACCAGCTCCTAGTTTCATTGATCTGTTCTACTGTTCTTTTAGTTTCTATTTCATTGATTTCTGCTCTGATCTTTATTATTTCTCTTCTCCTGCTGGGTTTAGGCTTTACTTGCTGTTCTTTCTCCAGCTCCTTTAGGTGTAGGGTTAGGTTGTGTACTTGAGACCTTTCTTGTTTCTTGAGAAAGGCTTGTATTGCTATATACTTTCCTCTTAGAACTGCCTTTGCTGCATCCCAAAGATTTTGAATAGTTGTGTTTTCATTTTCATTGGTTTCCATGAATTTTTTTAATTCTTCTTTAATTTCCTGGTTGACCCATTCATTCTTCAGTAGGATGCTCTTTAGCTCCGTGTATTTGAGTTCTTTCTGACTTTCCTCTTGTGATTGAGTTCTAGTTTCAAAGCATTGTGGTCTGAAAATAGGCAGGGAATGATCCCAATCTTTTGGTACCGGTTGAGACCTGATTTATGACCTAGGATGTGATCGATTCTGGAGAATGTTCCATGGGCACTAGAGAAGAATGTGTATTCCGTTACTTTGGGATGGAATGTTCTGAATAGGTCTGTGAAGTCCATTTGGTCCAGTGTGTCATTTAAAGTCTTTATTTCCTTGTTGATCTTTTGCTTAGACGATCTGTCCATTTCAATGAGGGGGGTGTTAAAGTCCCCCACTATTATTGTATTGTTGTCGATGTGTTTCTTTGCTTTTGTTATTAATTGCCTTATATAATTGGCTGCTCCCATGTTAGGGGCATAGATATTTACAATTGTTAGATCTTCTTGTTGGATAGACCCTTTAAGTAGGATATAGTGTCCTTCCTCATCTCTTATTACAGTCTTTAGTTTAAAATCTAATTTGTCTGATATAAGGATTGCCACCCCAGCTTTCTTTTGGTGTCCATTAGCATGGTAAATGGTTTTCCACCCCCTCACTTTCAATCTGGGGGTGTCTTTGGGTCTAAAATAAGTCTCTTGCAGACAGCATATCGATGGGTCTTGTTTTTTAATCCAATCTGATAGCCTGTGTCTTTTGATTGGGGCATTTAGCCCATTTACATTCAGGGTAACTATTGAAAGATAGGAATTTAGTGCCACTGTATTTCCTGTAAGGTGACTGTTACTGTATATTGTCTGTGTTACTTTCTGGTCTATGTTGCTTTTAGGCTCTCTCTTTGCTTAGAGGACCCCTTTCAAGATTTCTTGTAGGGCTGGTTTCGTGTTTGCAAATTCCTTTAGTTTTTGTTTGTCCTGGAAGCTTTTTATCTCTCCTTCAATTTTCAATGACAGCCTAGCTGGATATAGTATTCTTGGCTGCATATTTTTCTCATTTAGTGCTCTGAATATATCCTGCCAGTCCTTTCTGGCCTGCCAGGTCTCTGTGGATAGGTGTGTTGCCAATCTAATGTTTCTACCATTGTAGGTTACATATCTCTTGTCCTGAGCTCCTTTCAGGATTTTCTCTTTGTCTTTGAGACTTGTAAGTTTTACTATTAGATGTCGGGGTGTTGACATATTTTTATTGATTTTGAGAGGGGTTCTCTGTGCTTCCTGGATTTTGATGCCTGTTTCCTTCCCCAAATTAGGGAAGTTCTCTGCTATAATTTGCTCCATTATACCTTCTGCTCCTCTCTCTCTTTCTTCTTCTTCTGGGATCCCAATTATTCTAATGTTGTTTCATCTTATGGTATCGCTTATCTCTCGAATTCTGCCCTTGTGATCCAGTAGTTGTTTATCTCTCTTTTTCTCAGCTTCTTTATTTTCCATCATTTGGTCTTCTATATCACTGATTCTCTCTTCTGCCTCATTTATCCTAGCAGTTAGCACCCCCATATTTGATTGCACCTCATTAATAGCCTTTTTGATTTCTACTTGGTTAGATTTTAGTTCTTTTACTTCTCCAGAAAGTGTTTCTCTAATAACTTCCATGCTTTTTTCAAGCCCAGCTAGTATCTTTAAAGTGATGATTCTGAACTCTAGATCTGACATCGTACTAATGTCTGTATTGACTAGGTCCCTGGCAGTCGGTACTACCTCTTGTTCTTTTTGTTGAGGTGATTTTTTCCGGCTTGTCATTTTGTGCAGAGGAGAATAGATTAATGAGAGAACAAAATGCTAGCAGGGTAACAATGTCCCCAGAAAATATACTCTAAACAAATCAGAAAAGACCTGAAGCAGTGGGAAAAGAAAGGGAAAGAGAGAAAAAAGAAAAAGAAGAAAAGAAAAAGATAAAAACAAACAAAAACAGAACAAAACAAAACAAAAAATAGAATGTGATCAAATATGATCAGGCTGGTATATAGATCAGTGCCACACACTAGATTTTGGGTGTATTTTGGTCTGGTCAAAGAAAGTGCCTCCCAAAATTTTAAAGAAAGAAAAACTTATATATGTACAAAAATAAGGGTTGATATGATGAAGGGATGGAATATGACTGTAAAGATGGAAATTATAAAAAATTTTATACAAGGAATTGATAAGAAGTTGTTTGAAAAAAGAAAGAAGAGGATTTAAAAAAAAAAAGAAAAAAAGGGAGAGAATGTGATCAGGCAGGGGAGTAGGAAAAAACCATACACTAGAGATTTAGGGTATATTTTGATCTGTTAGAACAAACTATCTCAAAATTTTAAAGAGAGAACAACATATATATATGCCAAAAGTATGGGTAACTACTATGAAGGGATAGAATATGACTCTAAAAATGAAAAATAAAAATGTTTTTTAAAAAAGGGATTGATAAGAAGTTGGTTGAAAAAGGGAAAAAGAAAAATTAAAAAAAAAAAAAGAAAAAAAGACAGTTAAAAAAAAAAATTAACCTTGAAAGACTAAAGAATCATGGTAAAAAAGCCATGAATTCTGTGTGCAGTATTCCCCTAGCGCTGGAGTTCTGCCGTTCTCATTGATCGGTAAACTTGGTCTTGGCTGGCTGTTCTTGCTGATCTTCTCGGGGAGGGGCCTGTTGCCGTGGTTTCCAAATGTCTTTGCTGGAGGTGGAATTGCCCCGCCCTTGCCCGGTCTGTGCTAAGTAATCTCCTCGGGTTTGCTCTCCGGAGCTTTTGTTCCCTGCAAGCTTTCCATACAGCTTTGGAGGAGGAGAGTGAAAATGGCGGCCTCCCAATCTCTGCCTCGGAGGAGCCGAGAACTCGGGCCCCGCTCCTCAGTGAGCCCCCAGAGAAGAGCCATCAGTCACTCCCGTCTCCCCAGTCTCCGGCTGCACTCCGTGCTCACCTGGCCTGTGACCGCCCGTTTCTATCTCTGGCACCCGACCCCGTGTGGGGTCTCCAAACCCAGCAGATACCTGTGGTGCGCTCCCACGCTGCTCCTCCCGGGGGAGGAAGGGGAGTCTCTCCGGATCTGCCGCTTGTTGGGTCCCTGCTGGAGGAGCAGTGGCCTGACTGTGCCACGGATCACGGTTTATGACAACCCCAAGCTGAGAGCCCGTGCCTGGGCTCCGTCTCTGCAGCTGGCTTCCCTGCTCTGATACCTGGGAGCTCTGCCACACTCAGGCACCCCTGGTCTTTCTGTGACCCCGAGGGTCCTGAGACCACACTGTCCCACGAGGGTTCCACCCCCCGCTTAGCCACCAGAGTGACGTTCCTCAGTGGAGCAGACTTCTAGAAGTTCCGATTCTGTGCTCCACGGCTCTATCACTTGCCAGAAGCGGCCGACGGAGGCCCCTCCCCCGCTGTCTGTCCTCCCAGATATCCCCTCGGATTCACTTCTCTGCACGTCCTACCTTCCAGAAAGTGGTCGCTTTTCTTTTTTTTTTTTTTCCAAAGATTTTATTTATTTATTTAAGAGAGAGAATGAGATAGAGGGAGCATGAGAGGGGGGAGGGTCAGAGGGAGAAGCAGACTCCCTGCTGAGCAGGGAGCCCGATGTGGGACTTGATCCCAGTACTCCAGGATCATGACCCGAGCTGAAGGCAGTCGCTTAACCAACTGAGCCACCCAGGCGCCCAGTGGTCACTTTTCTGATGAGAGAGTTGTTGCTCTTCTTTTCTTCGATCTCCTGTTGAGTTTGTAGGTGTTCAGAATGGTTTGATCCCTATCCAGCTGAATTCCTGAGAGGAGACGAAATCCAGGTCTCCTACTCCTCTGCCATCTTGCTCCGCCCCCTCCAGGCTGGATACCTTTTATCCAAAAGGAGTTGGATGTTTAGAGGTTATTTGTACAAGGTCATCTATTAATAACTATGGGAGTTGGGACCAAAATCTAGATTTTTTCCCCCTTGAAATGAAAGCCAACTATTAGACATTTATTCTAAGCTATCTTACTATGGACTGAACAATTACTATAATGCAAATCTGTCTTTTGCTCTCTTGAAAGATAATCTAAGCTGTTATTTTCTAGGTGCATAACTAAAATGCTTGTCATATGACAGGCTTCCAAAGACTGCAAGAACCTGAGTTAATTATTTCTCTGAGTCAACTAGCATTTTTTTAAGCATACCTCTAATACTTCCAGCAATAAATAAATTTTTTCTTAGGCTTGCATTCAGGCAACTGATTCGGATTTGAGTGTTTCTGCAAATGAATGAAACAGCCTTGGAAAAACTTGCCTCCCATGTAAATTTTTTATCCTTTATTTTTTTTTAAAGAATTTTTTTTTTTTTTAGATTTTATTTATTTATTTGAGAGAGAGAGCACGAGAGGGAAGAGGGTCAGAGGGAGAAGCAGACTCCCTGCTCAGCAGGGAGCCTGATGTGGGACTCAATCCCGGGACTCCAGGATCATGACCTGAGCCGAAGGCAGTTGCTTAACCAACTGAGCCACCCAGGCGCCCAATTTTTTATCCTTTAAAGAGAATAGCTGTGGGGCACCTGGGCAGTGCAGTTGGTTAAGCCTCCAGCTCTTGATTTCAGCTCAGGTTTGTCTCAGGTCGTGATGTCCAGGTCGTGAGATCAAGCCCCGGATGGAGCCCTGCATCAGGCTCCGAGCTTGGTGTCGAGTCCCCTTGTCCTTCTCCCTCCCCTCTGTTCCTCCTCCTGTGTGCTCACTCTCTCTCTCTCTCTCTCTCTCAAATGAATGAATAAATAAAATCTTTTTAAAAAAAAAATAAAGAGAATAGCAGATAGATATAATGAAAAAAATTTAAAAAGTTTATGTAGGCACTTGAAAACATGGAAGTTTTTGGTGATTAGTAATGTATCCTTTGTCAAATACAATTTGGGTTAGATTTGAATTTAAAGATCTAAGAAACGTTTTCTGATTTATTTGAATTAAGGATTTGTCAATACTTGCAGGCTTATAGTTTTTATCTGCATTTATAACTACTGACTTGTTCTAGCTGTGGGTCAAACAAATGAATTTCCAATATGGACTTTTAAGCTGTTATTTTTTATTTTTTACTTATACAGATAGCAGGAATATATTCTCAAAAATTCAAGCAATAGGAATATAGAGAATAAGAGAATATATATGATCTGAACACAGATACCTCTCTTCCTCTTCCCCTATTCCAGAAGTAACTGTTGTTATTAATTTGGTATGTAATTTTCCCAAAACTTTTTCTGTGGATTTACTTACTAAGTATGTAGATAAAGAAACAGTTTTTTGTTGTTACTTTTTTTCATAAGTGATTGGATCATAATTTAAAATGTACTTTTTAGCTGATGATATCAAGTGAATTGTGGTAAGCTTCTCTGAAATATGTTAATATGCTCTGAGTTCTGACCAGCATCAAGACTGCTATAAAATTATCTCATTTAATCCTCACAACAAACTTTTGAAGTAGACAGTGTTATTGTCCTGTTTACAGATAAGAAGACAGGTTCAGAGAGGTGAAGGAATTTTAGGGTAACAAAGATAGATAGTGGTGGAGTCAGGATTCAAATTCCAGTTATCTAATTGCAGAATGCACACTTTTGGCCACTGTATTTTTTGCTACCTCAACACTCTTAGTCATTATTAATCTCATCACCAACCTGTTAGTGAAAAGTATATCAGAAGAAAAAAAATGCATTGAAATAAAAACCTTATTGTCTATTAACTCTAAGATATTCTAGAGTTGTTTTTTTTTAATTTTTGTTAGACGATTTTATTTATTTATTTGATGGAGAGAGAGACAGCGAGAGCAGGAACACAAGCAAGGGGAATGGGAGAGGGAGAAGCAGGCTCCTCATTGAGCAGGGAGCCCGATGCGGGACTCGATCCCAGGACCCCAGGATCATGACCCGAGCCGGAGGCAGACGCTTAACGACTGAGCCACCCAGGCGACCCTATTTTAGAGTTTTAATTGAAGATTAGTTCCTCAAACAGTATTTATTTATTTATTTTATATATATATATATATATTTTTAAAGATTTTATTTATTTATTTGAGAGAGAATGAGATAGAGAGCATGAGAGGGGGGAGGGTCAGAGGGAGAAGCAGACTCCCTGCTGAGCAGGGAGCCTGATGCGGGACTTGATCCCAGGACCCTGGGATCATGACCTGAGCCGAAGGCAGTCGCTTAACCAACTGAGCCACCCAGGCGCCCTCAAACAATATTTATTAATCTTTTAACATTTTACAGGTTGAATAAAAACACCTCTTTACATGAAAAGATATTGGAGTATCACTGTTCAGATACTATAATATATGAAAAAAGATATTTTTTTCTAAGTTTAGTATGTTTGGAGGTTCTGTTTTAAGTAAAATGTGTGTATATATAAATATACGTATGACCCCCCATACATAAAATCTAATGTAGAAAAAATGACTATATTTTGTTTTTTAATTGTTTATTGAAATACTAACTATATTATTAGATGCTAGTTATAAAATTCCTTACATTTCAAAAATTCGGGGATAGAAAATAAGACCATGCTGTATGTTACCAGTATAGCTATGGTAGTTATGCTTGTAGAAGAGACAAATTTATAGTTCTGAATTGGTTCATCTTGCTTGGTGAAAAGGAATGTTATAGAGTTACTATATAACCCAGCAGTTTTACTCCTAGATATATACCCAAGAGAAATGAAAGCATATGTCCGTACAAAAACTTAGATGTTTTAATGTTCATAGTAGCATTATTCATAATAATAAAAAAAGTGGAAAGAACCCAAATTTACCATCAACTGATGAATAGGTAAATAAATTGTGGTATACCATATAATGGAATATTATTCAGCAATAAAAAGGAATTAAGTACTTATACATACTACAACGTGGATGAACCTTGGAAACACTATGCTAAGTGAAAGAAGCCAGACAAAAAAGGCCACATGTTGTATAATTCTGTTTGTCTGTTTGTATGAAATGTGTAAGATAAGCAAATCCATAGAAAGTAGTTTAGTGGTTTCCAGGGTTTGGGAGTAACAGTGAGTGTGATAGTTAATTTTATATGACAATTTGGCTAGGCCATAGTAGCCAATTTTTGGTTAAATGCCAGTTTAGATGTTGCTCTGAAGGTATTTTTAAAAATGTGATTAACATTGGGGTGCCTGGGTGGCTCATTTGGTTAAGCATCTGCCTTTGGCTCAGGTCATGATGTCAGGGTCCTGGGATCAAGCCCCATGTCAGGCTCCCTGTTCAGTGGGGAGTCTGCTTCTCCCTCTCCCTCTTCCCCCCCCCACTTGTGCTCTGTCTCTACCCCTCTCTCTCAAATAAAAAAAATCTTAAAATAAAATAAAATGTGATTAACATTTAAATCAGTAGACATTGAATAAAGCAGATTACCCTTCAGAATGTGGGTGGGCCTCATTCAGTTAGTTGAAGCCCTTAAGAGAAAAAACTGAGGTTCCTCTGAGGGAATTCTGTCTTTATAGAACCATCATACTCAAGACTGCAAGAGCAGTTCTTGCCTGTGTCTCTAGCCTGCTGGTCTGCCCTGCAGATTTCAGACCTGACAGTCATGTGAACCAGTTCCTTAAAATAAATCTCTCTCTCTATATATACACGCATCCTGTTGGTCCTGCTTCTCTGAAGAACCCTGACTAATAGAGGGAGTGACTGGTAAATAGGTATGGGTTTTTTTTCAGGTGATGAAAATGTTATAAAATTGATTGTGGTGATGGTTGCACCAGTCTGAAATGTATACTTTAAATTAGTGAATTGTGTGGCATGTCAATTATATCTCACAAAAGCTCTTCTAAAAAAAAGAATGTTAGATGGAGTAATAGCTTAGTGAAAGCAGATTAGGGTGTAGGAAGTAGAAGCGTGCGGAACAACCGTTCAAATGTGGGTGAGATTAGCAGAGCCACTTTTGAACTACCTGTAGCTTAATATTTGTCACTACTTCTTAGTGACAGATATTCTTAGTATCTTATTGGTTAGATGTTCTAAAAAATTTAGTAGATGGAGAGTGTGTTTCCAATATTGAAATGTTTGTGAATAGGCACAATTTTGATATTACTGAGAAGCTGTAGTGCCAAGGTCTTAATGTGGGAGTTGGGAAATGGTGGAAAGATAGAGTTGAAAAGCCCCAATCTGAACCTGGGGAGCTTAAGATAATAATTTTATTCACCAGTGAATCTTTTTCTTTTTAATTGAAGTATAATTGACACACAATGTTACATTAATTTCAGGTGTACAGCATAATAATTGTACCACTCTATGTATTATGTTATGCCCACCACAAGTGTAGCTACCATCTGTCACCATACAATGCTCTTATAGTACTGTTGACTATGTTCCCTTTGCTGTGTCTTTTATCCACATGACTTCTTCATTCCATAACTGGAAGCCTGTATCTCCCACTCCTCTTTACCCATTTTACCCATCCCTCCACACTCCTCCTCTCTGGCAACCATCAGTTTGTTCTCTGTATTTATGGGTCTGTTTCTGCTTTTTGTTTATTTGTTTATTCATTTGTTTTGTTTTTTAGATTCCACATGTAAGTGAAATCATATAGTATTTGTTTTTCTCTATCTGGCTTATTTCACTTAGCATAATACCCTCAAGGTCTCTCCATGTTGTCACGGATGGCAAAAGCTCATTCTTTTTTTTATGGCTGGGTAATATTCCACTGTGTGTGTGTGTGTGTGTGTATGTGTGTATGTATGTGTGTATATATGTGTACATATATCTTTTACATCTTCTTTATCCATTCATCTGTCAGTGGACACTTGGATTGCTTCTATATCTTGGCTGTTATAAATAATGCTGTAATAAACATGGGGGAGTGTCACCAGTGAATCTTTTGGGTATGTAGGCACATAGAGGGTAGTAAAATATTATAAGAATGAATAATGTTGTCTTGACTAGCAAAAAGTGTTCACTTGAATTATAGTCGAACTTAAACTTGGACCATTATGCATTCCTACTCTTTAACAAGTATCTGAGTGTCACATGCTTGCATTGTGGTATAATGTCCAGTAGGTAGTACTGAAAAATAGAATTATAACACAAGTCCAACAATAGAAGTATCCGTGAATCATTGTTTCAAAGTAACTAAGGGAGTGATGTATTCCTTCCCCCAGGATTGGAGGCAGAAAATGTGGAAGGAAGGAAGAGGGCTTCACAGAGAAAGTTGTTTTTAAAAAACACTGCTGTTTGAAGAGTGAATAGGGTTTTGCTAGCTGCATAGAAAAAGAGCAGGGCATTCCAGGGGTGCCTAGCTGGCTTATTTTGTGGAGCGTGGGACTCTTGGTCTTGGGGGGTAAGTTGGAGCCCCACGTTGGGTGTAGAGATTACTTAAAAATAAAATCTTTTAAAAAGTGGGGGGCAGGGCATTCCAGCCCAAGGGAACAGTATGTATTTGAGGCAGAAAAGCCTAAAAGAGAATGGTGTATTCTGGGAAATGCAAACCCAAAGTTAATGGAGTTGGGGAGGGGAAAATAGAACTATCACGTCTTTGGGGTAGTTGAGCCCTGCTGGCAAGAGGGGCTAGGGGAGGCAGTGTGGCTAAAGGTTAAAGATTCTGGAGCTGGACTACCAGAGTTGGAATCCTGGCTCCATTGCTTGCCAGATGTGTGACCTTAGGGAGTCTCTGTGCTTCACTTTCCCCCATCTGTGAAAGTAGGCTAATACTGGGATTCACCTCATAGAACTATTGTAGAGATTTAATGAGAATTCATTTAAAGCAGTTAGCAGAATGCCTGGCATAGAATGAGTACTCAATAACTTGTCGCTGTTGTAATTTTTCTTTATTTTAGTTGGTGTGTTTGCACAATAAGACCTGTATGCCTTTTTTCTGTAAGTGGGCTTTTTCATTGCTAAATAGTTTTGTCCTTTGAATGTCTGTCTTTAGAGTCTCCTGAAGTAACTAAATTATTTGCAACCTTGGAACTCTTTTTAAGGTGTTAAAGAAATAGTGTGATATAATAAAAAAACAAATATTCGATCTTCATCCCAGGTTCTTGGTGTACTACTCCTAAACCTCTTGCAGTCTCTGGAGTGATGAATGTCTTTTGTATGCTGATAAGATGACTGGAGGCTGGGGGGATCCTAGTAGCTTCAGGATGGGCCTGGTCACCAGAAAGACCATGTGATCAGAGGATTGGACCTTTCAGCCCCATTTAACAATCTCCAGGAAAGAGGGTGTGGGCTGCAGATTGAGCTCTATAAAAACTCTTAACTATTGAAATGCAGGGACCTTTGGGTTTGGTGAACAATATGAGGTGCTGGGAGGGTGGTTCACCGGGAGAGGGCATGGAAGTGCCTTCCCCCAGACCTTGCCCTGTGCATCTCTTCCATTTGGCTGTTCCCGAGTTGTATCCTAAGTATAGACTTAATAAACCAGTAATACTGGTAATAAACCAGTAATAGTAAGTAAAGCACTTTCCTGAGTTCTTCGAGTCATTTTAGTGAGTTTAGTGAGGCGTGAATTAGGAATCCTCTGAATTTATAGCCAGTTGGTTGGAAGTATCAGTGACAACTTGGGACTTTCGACTGGCATCTCAAGTGGGTGCAGTCTTGTTGCACTGAGCCCTTAACTTGTGGAATCTGACATTAATTCCAGGTAGATAGTGTAAGAATGGAATTGAAGGACATCCAACTTGTATTGGAGAGTTAGAGAAGTGATATTAGAAGACACATGCATTTAGTGTCAGAATTGTTGTGTATAAAAATAGTTCAAATAGGGGTGCCTGGGTGGCTCAGTTGGTTAAGCATCTGCCTTTGGCTTAGGTTATAATCCTGGAGTCCTGGGATTGAGACCTATGTTGGGCTCCCTGCTCAGCTGGGAGCCTGCTTCTCCCTCTCCCTCTGATGCTCCCCCTGCTTGTGCTCTCTTGCTCTCTTTCTCTGTCAAATAAATAAATATTTTTTAAAAATAGTTCAAATAGTCTTATAATTAATATCCATTATCCAATACTACCAAGTTTGTAGAGTTTCCCTGTTAATAACAATAAAAATCAGTAGCATACTTGGTTTGCCTTACTTGAAGATTTGAAATGAAAGGCGCTGAATAAGTAATATGATGAGAATCTAGTCAGTCATCAGGGAATATGTAAAAGAACACATGTCCTATATTAGGCAACGTGGGACATAATGAAGGATTAAGATGTTACTTCAATCTTTAAAGAGGTTAGAGTTTAATTTGGAAGCCAAAACTAACTTCCATAAACAATTAGGAAAGAATTAAGTTCTAAATGGAATTAAGTGCTCTATGTGATTAAGGTAGGGAAGGCTTGTTTAGGAAGGGGGACTTGAACTAGATCTTAAAGATTTAAGGTAGAAAATAACATGTCCTGGGTGCATAAAGGTCTACATAAAAAGGCATAAGCTCAGAAAGATAGTCAGGAGACAGTTGTATTTTTTTTTTAAGATTTTATTTATTTTTTATTTATTTGTCAGAGAGAGAGAGTGATATTAGGGTGATTGGAAAGTGGTGAAGATTGGATTCATAGGTATAGTGAATAGGCAAGATTTAAAGGCTCCAAGGTATGAGTTATTATTTTCAAGATTGTTTCTCTCTTGGCACATGAAAAGATTGCGCTGTGTGCATCATTTTAAGGTGTAGTTCTTTTGTCAGTCATTTTAAATTCTGGAATATGTTCATTTAAATACCATTTCTGATTATGCCAAAAGTATAGATTTAATATTTTGAATGAACAATAAAGGAAGTTACAAAGATAATGATGAAAAAAACAATGCATGTGAATGTCAAAGTCAGAGGCAGGTGTAAAGTGATAGACCCTATATCAGACTTCCAGTAGAAATATGTTTTAAAGCATAAAACTTATGTGGAATTACTAGTCTTGCCATTTTAAAGATTTTAAAAAGAGAGAATGGGGGGGAGGGGCAGAGGGAGAGGGAGTTGGAAAGAATCTCAAGCAGACTCTGTGCTGAGTTCGGAGTCCAATCTGGGGCTCCATCTCACAACCCTGAGATCATGACTTGAGCCAAAACAAGAGTCATACGTTCAACTTACTGAGCCAGGCACCCCTTTCCATTTTAAATTGATACTCTAAGCTGAGTTTTTGGTTCATAGTTGCCAGCTGTGTGGAGGTGGTTTTCAGAAAAGCATCAGTCAAGTTTATTGGCACTGTACTTGGTTTGAATAATTCTTCCCTCACTAGTGACCTGATTTGAGAATTGTATCAAAATTTTATCCTTTGTTTTAGCTGCAGCTATTTTGAAAGCTCATATAATGATAGGTAAACTGTTAATGTGTGAGAAAGTGACTAAAAAGCACTTTCAAATATTAGGTGTTATGTTATAAAAATTAGTAAATATTCCTTCCTACTTTTACTAATTTTTATTTATTACTGCTTTGTCATTGTAGCGGTATGGAGGCTTAGTTGTGCTAGTAAATTATAAATTTTGAGAATTATTTTCTGAAATGAGTGTTTTGTTGTAGTCCTGCTGATTAACTGCTACGTTCTATGCTTCATATATAAAGTAATTGTGATATTTAAGTCCTGCTTCCAAAATATTATTCCCCTGAAACAAAATATTTGTAGTGTTGGTATCTGAATGTTGGGGCTGGAGAAAAACTCTTCAAGTTTTAAGTTCAGTTACTTTTAAAAAGACTTGCAAGAAGAGGGTCCTCTTTCTTTTTTCTGGAATCAGTGTCATAGCTCCAGTTTTATGACTATATAATACTCTGATAGTAGCAGTTAATTCTGTTATCCAACTCATTTAAACTGCCAGCTGTCTTTTGCTTTTGAATTTTGAATTTTCTGGTTGTGTGCAGAGTTGGGCTGGTTAAATCTGATTTATGTAAGACCCTAAGCACTATAATGTTTATGTGTGTTTTACATTGTTACTTATATTTTCCATTTTCTGTTACTGTCACATGCAAGCTTGCATTAATTCAGACTTTGTGGTTTTTATCTGTTGGCTATTTTATTATTTTATTTTATTAATGATTTTTTAAAAAATACTTTAATCTCTATGCCCAGTGCAGGGCTTGAACTCACAATCCCAAGACCCAAGCGTCGCATGCTCCACAGATAGGCGCCCCCCTGTTGACTATTTTATTTTATTTTATTTTTTTAAGATTTTATTTACTTAGAGCACAAGCCGGGGTGGTGGGCAGGGGGAGAGGGAGAAGCAGACTCCCAGCTGAGCAGGGAGCCCGATGGGATGCGGACTTGATCCCAGGACCCTAGGATCATGACCTGAACCGAAGGCAGATGGTTAACCAACTGAGCCACCCAGGCACCCCTAAAATATGGATATGTTTGGTTAAATTCTTGTTATTCTAAGTCAGAATTATTAAGTGAAGGTTTAATGCTTTTCTTCATGTAATTTTACTGAATGCCACAATTCTCACCGATTTATCCCTTTTCTTACTATTTTGAACGTTGATCATGTTTATCACAAAACTTAGCCCTTTATTATGTATTATTCTGGGTTAGCTCTTTAATTATTATTTAGTTTACAGTCTTCTTATAACTAAGTGTAACAGCCTATGCTGCCTTATGACCCTACAATATAGGTGCAGTGCCTAGTATTTAGTAGGCAGTTAAAAAATTTATTGCCAACACTTTCTCCAAAGGAATTATAGAAGTACTAACTTAAGAAATTTGTCTTTTATTTTTTTAAGCCTCTTAGAGTATGGAGTATCTTTATGACCTTGGGGTAGGGAAGGGCATAAAGAATTCACAAAAAGTGCACATTGGAGTAAAAGATTGATAAATTCAAATATGTTAAAATTATTTTTTTCATTAAAATGAAAAAAGTGAAGAAGAAAAACAACTAGGGGAAGAAACTTGTAAAACATATGACTTGCAAAGGATTACTGTCCAGAATATAGAAAGGATTTGTTCAAATTAATAAAAAATGCAACCCAAGGGGAAAAAAATGGCTTAAAGACGCAAAAAAGAATTTCACAGAAGAAGAAAGAAGAATGACCAATAAACTAACACCAGCTGTTCAACATAACTAGGGGACTGTAAACTTAAACCTTCAGATACCGTTTATGCTCACTTACAAAGTTGAATAGGGGCACCTGGGTGGCTCAGTCAGTTAAGCATCTGACTCTTAATTTTGGCTCAGGTCATGATCCCAGGGTTGTGAGATGGAGCCCCAAGTCAGGCTCTGTCTGTTGGGCATGGAGCCTGCTTAAGATTCTCTCTCTCCCTCTGCCCCTGCCCACCCCCGCTCATGTGGGCTTTCTCTCTCTCTCAAAAAATAAATAAATAAAGTAAAACAAAAAAAGTTGAGTAATATTGGGGTGCCTGGCTGGCACAGTCAGTAAGGCAAGAGACTCTTGATCTCAGGGTCCTGAGTTGGAGTTCCACGTTGTATGTAGAGATAACTGGAAAAAAAAACAAACAAAACCAACACCTTAAAAAATTGGATAATATCAAGTGTAGATGACACTATAGAGCAATAGGAACTCATGTGCTCTGTTGTTGATTTGATGAGTTACAGTGATTGATTTTTGAATATTAAACCAACTTTACATTCCTGGGATAAACTCCACTTTATACTGTATTTTTTTTAATATACTGCTAGATTTGATTTGCTTATATTTTGTCAAGGATTTTTGCATATGTGTTTATGAAGGATTAGTTTTAAATACCTGGTAGAATTCACTAATGAAGCCATTTAGGTCTGTTTGTATTTTATTTATTTTTGTGTGGAAAGTTTTAAACTATCAGTTGAGTTTCTTGATAATCGGGACTTTTCCAGTTACTTCTTCTAGAGTTAACTTTGGTAGTTTGTATCTTTCAAGAAATTTGCCTATTTCATCTAAGTTTTTGGGTTTATTGGCATAAAATTATTCATAACGTTACCTTATTATTCTTTTTTTATAGTTTTTTAAAAAGATTTATTTACTTATTTGAGAGAGAGAGAACACACGAGCAGGGGGAGGGGCAGAGGGAGAGAGGGAATCCTTAAATACACTCCCTATTGGGCACGGAGCCCGATGTGGGGCTTGATCTCTGGACCCTGAGATCATGACCTGAGCCCAAATCAAGAGTCGGACGCTTCATCAACTGAGCCACCCAGGCACCCCTTATTAGCCTTTCAATGTCTATAGAATCTTTAGTGATAGCACCTCTCTCATTTCTGGTATTGGTAATTTGTGTCTTTTCTCCTCTCTCTTTTTTTTTATCACTTTGGCCAGAAGTTTATCAACTTTATTGATCTTCTTAAATACTACATTATTTTAAATAGAGCTTTCTCAGTTATTTTTGTTTTCTATTTCATGGATTTCTGATCTTACCTTTATTATGTTTCTTTTTTTTTAAGATTTTATTTATTTGAGAGAAAGAGAGCATGGCGGGGGGGGGGCATGGGCAGAGAGAGAAGGAGAAGCAGACTTCCTGATGAGCAGGGAGCCTGATGTGGAGCTCGATCCCAGGACCCTAGGATCATGACCTGAGCCGAAGGCAGTAACTTAACTGACTGAGCTACCCAGGCACTCCTATTATATGCTTCTTTCTGCCTGTTTTGGGTTTAATTTCCTCTTCTGTTTTCTTTCTTTCTTTTTTTTAAAAGATTTTATTTTTTTGAGAGAGAGCGAGCAAGAGAGAGCATGAGCGGGGGGAGGGAGAGGAAGAAACAGACTCCCCTGCTGAGCAGGGAGCCCAGTGTGGGGCTCGATACTAGGACCTTTGGGATCATGACCTGAGCTGAAGGCAGACACTTAATTGACTGAGCCACCCAGGCGTCCCCCCCCCCCCCACCATCCGTTTTCCACTTTCTTAAATTGGAAGCTTAGATCATTGATTTAAACCCTCTCTTCTTCTTTTTTTTTCTTAAAGATTTATTTATTTACTTAAGTAATCTCTACACCAAACATGGGGCTTGAACCCACGACCTCAAGATTAAGGGTCACATGCTCCATCAACTGAGCCAGCTGGGCACCCCAAGACCTCTCTTTTTTAATGAAAGCATGTAATGCTCTATAACCATTTTGATAAAAAAGCTGACATTGTTAATATGCTAAACTGTGTATACCTAAGGAGACAGTAGTTCTTCACCTAAGTGTATACTCTAGAAAAACGTTTTTATATCTGCATCAGGAGACATGTTCAAGCAGTTTTTAGTAGTATTTTCCGTAATAGCAAAAAACTGGAAGTAATCCAGATGTCCCTCAACAAGAATATATAAATAAATACTTCTGTTAATTTATATCATGGAATACAGTACAGGAATGAACATGAATAAACAACAGCTGTGTATATCAATGCAGATGAATCTCAGAAATGTTGAATGAAAAAAGCAAGTTGTAAAGGAGTACTTAGACTATGATGCCAGTTAAAATAAAACTTAGAAATCATGATACTTATTCATATATATATGTTACTTCATGCATAGTAATAGAATAATAAATTCTTTGAGAGCGAAGCAGAGAGTGAATACAAAAATAGCTAAATTTTACATAATATATGCTGGAAAGTGTTTTAAATACTTTACAAATATATATTTATTTAATTCTCATAATTAAATGAATACCTGCTATATGAAGCAGGCACTATTATTGTTCTCATTTATGAATAAAGGAACTTATAAATAAGAGTGCAGAAAATCTTAACTACTCTAAATCACTCTGCTAATAAGAGGTAAATCCTGTAATCAAACCCAGGCAGTCTGGCTCCAAAGTCTGCAGTCTTAATCATTAAGCCATACTGCTTACCCTTATGGCAGGGGCAGGGGTCTTCTCAGGCTGGCTGCTAGGTACTTAGAAGTTTATTTTAATACTCTTTAGTTCTTATTCCTATGTTTCTGTTTATTTTTGTATGTATGATACTTCATTAAAATTTTAAAAGAGGGCGCCTGGGTGGCTCAGTCGTTAAGCATCTGCCTTCGGCTCAGGTCATGATCCCAGGGTCCTGGGATCGAGCCCCGCATCAGGCTCCCTGCTCCGTGGGAAGCCTGCTTCTCCCTCTCCCACTCCCCCTGCTTGTGTTCCTGCTCTCGCTGTCTGTCAAATAAATAAATAAAATCTTTAAAAGTAAATAAATAAATAAAATTTTAAAAGAAAAGTAACAGGCCAAGCTAACTGAAAACAATGTAAGAAACATAATCCCCTAAACTGTATCCCAAATGGAAGCTTAGGAAGTCAATATTACTAATTTTCTCTAACATATGTCCTAGATACTAATAGATCTTAAAATATTAAAAAATCAGATAGATGATGTATTATTAATGTTTTATATCTTGACATGGGTGGTAGTTATAAGGGTGTGTTCACTTAGTGGTGATTCATCAAGCTATACACCTTTGATTAGTTCACTTCTTTGTAGGCATTCCATACTTCAGTAAACTCTTTATAATAAAAATGTCAGTTAAGATTTTTTAAATTCCAAAGATTTCCTATTGCAGGTACATTATGTATGTCTTTGTTGGGATGATCGTAAGGGGATTTTAAGATGAGTTATAAAGTAAAAGGACTTACTTTTTGAGATTCTACTTCATTGAAGAGTCTATAAAAAGAATAAGATATATTGTCAGGTAACAAAACAAATAAGGCATAGCACAATATATACAATAATCTACCTTTTATGCAAAAGAGGGAAAAATAAGAATTCATATTTGTTATTTATGCATAATGAAATTGGGAGGGATATATAAAGAGTTAGTAACCTGGTTATCTGGGAGTGGGTAGGGTGGAAACTGGGTCAACATGAGATAAGGATGACAGGAAGACCTTTTTAGTAAACTTCTGGAACCTTGAAACTATACCTCCTACTCTAAATAAACATTAACTTATTAATTTAAAAAGAAAATGTATTCAGCATAGCTCTTTTAAGTAGATTCAGATTTATGTCCTTTTGAGACTCATATTTATTTATTTGTTGACTATAGGATATTTCCATTTTCAGGAGACTTGGTCTTGTATCTCTTGAAATAGAGAAATTTGGGGAATACTATACCATCAATAAGGGGTTATGTTCAGAGGACTTTTTCAGTTAAATTGCCAAAATCTTTTCAGAGTTCCTCCTTTTCCAATGTTACTTCAGTTCTTTTTTATCTTCTGCCTTTTTTTGGATGTTGTACATCTATAGGCAGAACTTTTTTTCTTTCCTTCTTTTTTAAAAATTATTTATTTACTTAGTAATCGCTATACCCAACGTGGGGCTTGAACTCATGACCCTGAGATTGATAGTCCCCTGCTCTTCCAACTGAAACTGCCAGCTGCCCGGCAGAACTTTTCTTTTTCTTTTTTTTTTTTTTAATTTTTTTTTTTTTAAAGATTTTATTTATTTATTTGAGACAGAGAGAATGAGAGACAGAGAACATGAGGGGGAGGAGGGTCAGAGGGAGAAGCAGACTCCCTGCCAAGCAGGGAGCCCGATGCGGGACTCGATCCCGGGACTCCAGGATCATGACCTGAGCCGAAGGCAGTCGCTTAACCAACTGAGCCACCCAGGCGCCCAGAACTTTTCTTTTAATGATAAAGTTTTTTGTTAATAATATGACCTTATATTTAAATAGTTTTGTAACTTAAAAAGTGCTTTGGTACTGTGACTTTGAGCTATCTGACATCATTTAATTTAAAGCAAAAATTAAGAGTTAGTGTTTAAATAGCCAAAGTCTTCCTTTTTTTAAAGCTTCACTTATTAAGACACATTTTATTTATTTATTTATTTTTAAAGATTTTATTTATTTATTTATTAGAGAGCCAGCGAGAGAGAAACAGCACGAGAGGGGAGAAGGTCAGTGGGAGAAGCAGGCTCCCCGGCGAGCCGGGAGCCCGATGTGGGACTCAATCCCAGTATTCCGGGATCATGATCTGAGCTAAAGGCAGTTGCCCAACCAACTGAGCCACCCAGGCACCCAAGACACATTTTATAAGCATGATAAAAATTACTGTTTAAATCAAAATCCCCAGAAGTTGAAATAGGGATTAAGAGTATAAATCTAGGGCACCTGGGTGGCTCAGTCGGTTAAGCGACTGCCTTCGGCTCAGGTCATGATCCCAGGGTCCTGGGATCGAGTCCCGCATCGGGCTCCCTGCTCTGCGGAGAGCCTGCTTCTCCTTCTCCCACTCCCCCTGCTTGTGTTCCCTCTCTCGCTGTGTCTCTCTCTTGTCAAATAAATAAATAAATAAAATCTTAAAAAAAAAAAAAAGAGTATAAATCTATACCATTTTAAGGAAATGTTTAAAGCTACTCCCTTAAAATCTGGTCCAGAATTAAATTGAAGGAAAAAAATTGTTAGTTAATTTTTTGTAGGGACATTGAAAGAAAAAATTTACAATATGCAACCTCAGCTACATATTAGAATCATCTGGAGCTTTTAAAACACATTGATGCCTGGCCCAGTCCCCCAGAGATTATGATTTAATACTACTAAATCATTCATATTTTTAAAAATCTGTAAATTGTTAATATCTATGAAGATCATGTTGGCTGCATGACTATGCTATTTTGATGGAATATTGAGAAGTGAAAATACATTAACTTAATCATACACTTCTGTATTAAGTGGAATAAGGTGACAGTTTCTGTCATAGGCATTTATTTTCCTTTCAGACTGCTGATACCAGCTAAAATCCCCTACTTAAAAAAAAAAAAAGAAAGAAAAAGCCATATACAAAAGATCCTATGTGACTTTTGGTTAATGATGTTTGTAAACTGCCTATATAATGTTGTTATTGTGAAATTTACTTGTAAAATGAGTGTATAACTCATCTTGGATTGCTGTTATATAGTTGTAGACGCCTTAAAATAAAAATAGTATAAGTGTTTAGGAAGATCACAAAGATTGAGACTCTGTAGTATGAACTTTTTTTTTTTTTAAGATTTTATTTATTTATTTGAGAGAGAGAACATGATCAGGGGAGGGGCAGAGGGAGAAGCAGACTCCCCCTCTGAGCAGGGAGCTGGACATGGGGGCTTGATTCCAGGACCTGGGATCATGACCTGAGCCAAAGGCAGACGCTTAACCAACTGAGCCACCCAGGCGCCCCTCTGTAGTATCAACTTTTTTTTTAAAGATTTTATTTATGTATTTGACAGAGAGAGACACAGCGAGAGAGGGAACACAAGCAGGGGGAGTGGGAGAGGGAGAGGCAGGCTTCCTGCAGAGCAGGGAGCCGGATGTGGGGCTCTATCCCAGTACCCTGGGATCATGACCTGAGCTGAAGGCAGACGCTTAACAACTGAGCCACCCAGGCGCCCTACTGTAGTATCAACTTAATGTTAAAATTTCTGTTCCTATCACTGTGGGTTTTGTTTTTTTTTTAGAGAGAGAGAGAAAGAGAGACCAGGGGGAGGGGCAGAAGGAGAGAGAGACTCTCAAGCTGACTCCACCCTGACTGTGGAGCCCTGAATCTGAATCTCAAGACCCTGAGATCATGACCTGAGCTGAAACCAAGAGTTGAATGCTTAACCCAGGTGCCTCTGTATGTGGTTTTTAATGCATGTACTCCGGTATAGAATAAAATGCTAGCAATATTTAGCAAACATAAGTGTTTACTTGATTTTGGGGGAATTTGAGGTACATATCAATCTAAATCAAATTTACAACTCAAATATATGGTAATAAATTAGGGATTATACCAATTAAAATTATGCCATTGTTTCCTGATACCCTGAGGGAATAAGTCAATTTAGAAAATAGGATTTTCTGATAAGTTGAAAGTGTAGACCTCTTCCAACCAAATCGTTTTTGGATGGAAATTTTTCTAAAGTGATTAATCATTTCCCTGTCACCTTAAATAGAGTAAAGGACAAAAACTTTACTTAATGACCTAATTATATTTACTAATAGATTTATACAGTTAGAGGTTATAAGTTTTTTACAACTCTGTGCTAGGTGACTTTATATTAGCATGTTTTAAAGTTACTGAATTATACATTTTTGTAATGTGTTCTTCCGGGTTGTTAATTTCAGTTTTCTAGGTCAGCCATTACTATAAGAACTGTTTAGAAACAAAATATATGTTTTAAATATATATATATATGTTTATATATATAAATGTATGTGTCTAAAACATATGTAAATATGGATCTGTGAGGAAACATGAATTTTGCAGTGCATGAACTTGGACATCTGCTCCCACACTTCTCTTCTTTCCTTCTGGTTATCAAGTGAATATGTTTTAAGTAAAGTGGTATTATTGGAATCTTTGATAAATACATTGCTGAAACCTTTAAGAAAAGTGTTAAGATATTTGACCTAGGATCAGGTAACAAATGGCCATGAAATCTCTTCAGCTTTTTACAATATAAGTTATTTGATCTCTTCAGCCTTTCTTTACAATACGTTATTTTTGTGTTACATGTTCAAAATATTTGGTAACTGTGTAGCTTCATTTATTGGAAAATACATAATGGGTACCTCTATAGTTCTTTCAGCAAATGTTTATCAGTCTTCTACTATCAGGTGCTAGAGATGAAAAAACAAATGTCGGGGTGCCTGGGTGGCTCAGTTGGTTAGGCGACTGCCTTCAGCTCAGGTTGTGATCCTGGAGTCCCTGGATCGAGTCCCGCGTCGGGCTCCCTGCTCGGCGGGGAGTCTGCTTCTCCCTCTGACCCTCCCCCCTCTCATGTGCTCTCTCTCATTCTCTCTCTTTCAAATAAATAAATAAAATCTTTGAAAAAAAAAAGAAAAAACAAATGTCTGACTTCTTGAGATCATAGGTCTATTTGAATAAAACAATAAAAAACCTTTGAGTATATATAATATTTTTAAAGTGATATATGCCTGGGTGTTATGATATTATAGAGGAGGAGCACCTAATTCAATGGACCAGTTAGTTTATGCTAGTTTTACTGTGGTAATGAACAATCCAAGACCTCAGTGATTTATTTTTTACTCATGTTACATGTTTAGGTAGATGGCAGCTCCATCCAGAGTTGTTTTCCTTTCTGGAATTCAGGCTAAAGGAGCTCCTCCTGTCTGGGCCACGTTTTAGTGGTAGAAGGGAAAGAGCTCTGCAGAGCCATGCGATTACAATTAAAGGTTCTGCTCAGAAATGGCACATGTCACTTCCATTTACATTTTATTACCCAAAGCAAGTCACATGGCCAAGTGTGACAAAATTGAACAGGAAGGTATAATTAATATTCATATAGGAAGAAGCAGTAGAATAATTGAGCACAGTCATACATTTTACTACATTCACCTTACTTCCTGACTCAAAGTGAAAATTATATAGCTTTGGGAACTATCAAATAAGAATTTATTTTAGCAAAAATAAAGTTATTTTCTGATCTCTTGTGAGCATTCTAATATCCATAAGGTAAATGGTTTGTATTTCTCTCAGAGATAAGAAAATTAAGACATAAATTATAATTTGAAGTAGTGTTTTTGTTGTTGTTGTTGGGTTTTTTTTTTTTTTTTTGGTTTTTGGGGAGAGATCGAAGACTGTATCATTGATAATACTACTTACTTAGTATCTTTTGTGAATATTTCTGACAGCTGACATTGAATTATGGGATTTAGTCATAAGTGTTTTTTTCCAAACATCTCTTCAGTCTGTCTTGCCTATTTGCTTTATCACAGACTGAATCTACATTAATCTTATTTTTGAGTAAAATACTGAGATATGTGAGTTCATAGGTCAAATATTAGAGTAGGTAGAGAGTGACATAAATTACATAGCATTTGCTTATTGAGCATCTCTTTATTAAGTATCTACTATATGGCAGGTTTGCAAGCTGATAGGGATATGGGGTGACAAGATGTGATCCCTGCTTTTAGTGATTCTACATAAGTGGACATGTATACCGATAATTACAATACAGTGAAATAATTGCTAAGAGAGATACTATTCAAGTGAACTGCAGTAGAAATGGATGAGGATGGAATGACCAATTGATAAGGCAATGAAGGAGGGAACAGAATGTCACCAGAAGTGACATCTAGAACAAGTCTTAAAAGAAGAGCAAGATTTTAGCATGCAAATGAAGAAGTACATTTTAGGCAGCACCAATAAATAGCATGGCATGAGGGAGAAAAAATAGGTGGCTTGTTTGAGAAACTTTTTTTTAAAGATTTTTTATTTATTTATTTGACAGAGAGATAGAGAGCACAAGTAGGCAGAGAGGCAGACAGAGGGAGAAGGAGAAGCAGGCTCCCCACCGAGCAGGGAGCCCGACGTGGGGCTCTATCCCAGGACCCTGGGATCATGACCTGAGCCGAAGGCAGCCGCTTAACCGACTGAGCCACCCAGGCGCCCCTTGAGAAACTTTTTAAAGAAAGTAATCTCTATGGGCACCTGGGTGGCTCAGTTGGTTAAGTGACTGCCTTCGGCTCAGGTCATAATCCTGGAGTCCCTGGATCGAGTCCCGCATTGGGCTCCCTGTTCGGCAGGGAGTCTGCTTCTCCCTCTGACCCATCCCCTTCTCGTGCTCTCTCTCTCTCTCATTTTCTCTCTCTCAAATAAATAAATAAAATCTTTTTAAAAAAAATAAAATGTTTAAAAAAATAATCTCTATGCCCAACGTGGATCTCAAACTCACTACCCTGAGGTCAAGAGTTGTGTGCTGTACCAACTGAGCCAGCCAGGTGCCCCTTGTTTGAGAAATTCTGAGTGATTTTGTGTGACATAATATGGGGGAAGGGACAGAAGATGAGGCAGAAGGGGCACCGGGGTGGCTCTGTCAATTAAGCATCTTCCTTTGGCTCAGGTCATGATCCCAGGGTCCTGGGTTCGAGCCCCATGTCGGGCTCCCTGCTCAGTGGGGAGTCTGCTTCTCCCTCTCCCTCTGCTCCTCCCCGCTCTGCTTGTACTTTTCTCTCTGCCTCTCAAATAAATAAATAAAATCTTTAAAAAAAAAATGAAGCAGAAAAAGTAGTTTAGGACCAAATCATGAAGGATTTTATTTTATTTTTTTTAAAGATTTTATTTATTTATTTGAGAGAGAGAGAGAAAAAAAGCAAGCACAAGTGGGGGGAGGGGCAGAGGGCGAGGGAGAAAGAGAATCTCAAGCGGACTCTGTGCCAAGCATGGAGCCTGATGTGGGGCTCAATCCCACAACCCCAAGATCATGACCTGAGCTGAAACCAAGAGTCAGACGCTTAACCGACTGAGCCACCCAGGTGCCCCCAAATCATGAAGGATTTTAATGTCATACTGCTTTTTCCTTTAGAATTGGTAGTAAGGAGTTCCAAAAGATTTTCAAAGAATCACATGGTTAGATCTTTTGTTTTTAGAGGAGCAGTCTTGGTGACAATGTGGAAGACATTGGAACTGTACCTAGAGTCAAGGAGACCTGGTAGAGTGATTTAGTAGAAAGGACAGTTAGAAACAGACTGGAATGCAACAAAATCATCTGCATGGAGGGAGACAGATTTGGGAGTCATCAACCAAAGTAATGAAGGCTGTAGGAAATATATTCCCAGGGAGGTTTGTACATTTCTAAAAAAGTAGAAGCTAGAGAAGAACCCTGGGGATGATAAACATTTGAACAGCTGGTAGGGAAAAAGAAAACAGAGTTGGAAGAACAGCCAGAGAAGGAGGAAGACCAGGAAAGACTGGATTTGTGAGAAACAAGGCAGGGGAGAGTTTTTGAGAAGATAATTGTTAACAGCACTCAAATGTCACTTTATAAGGAGTGAAAGTAGTAAAAACTGGGCTATTCACCGGAGTAGTGAGTATGGAAGCTCACTAGCAGTGGGTAAAGGGCTATAAATCAGTGAGTGATATAGCTCTGAAAGTGCTTGAATAAGTGGATGCAGAGGGTAATTAAGAACATTTCCATGTAGGGGCGGCTGGGTGGCTCAGTTGGTTAAGCGACTGCCTTCGGCTCAGGTCATGATCCTGGAGTCCCGGGATCGAGTCCCGCATCGGGCTCCCTGCTCAGCGGGGGGTCTGCTTCTCCCTCTGGCCCTCTTCCCTCTCATGTGCTCTCTGTCTCTCATTCTCTCTCTCTCAAATAAATAAATAAAATCTTTAAAAAAAAAAAAAAAGAACATTTCCATGTAAAAGATATGTTTCTGTACACTTCTGTGATGGTAATTTTTTTTCTCCAGTTTTAGTTGTTGCTAATTCCATGGAGCCTGTGGTGGTTGCCTACATGGGTGGGGCAGGTGATGTGGAAGAAGAAAAGCCTTAAAGGTTAGGCATTCCCTATCCAGATTAATTTTTCAATAGACTTAAATGTAAGTTGAGATCTTATTGGATTAAATATAATTTGTGCAAATGGGACATGAATCACAGATGTCAAAAATGTATAGGAATGTTAAAATGTTTTAATTCCACACATTAGAAATTCAGTAGCATAGATGATATTCTCTAGTACTTCTTTGATGTTCTGAATTTTTATTTTTTTTTTTTATTTTTTTATTTTTTTTTAAAGATTTTATTTATTTGACAGAGAGAGACAGCGAGAGCAGGAACACAAGCAGGGCGAGTGGGAGAGGGAGAAGCAGGCTTCCCACCGAGCAGGGAGCCCGATGTGGGACTCGATCCCAGGACCCTGGGATCATGACCTGAGCTGAAGGCAGACGCTTAACGACTGAGCCACCCAGGCGCCCTTGATGTTCTGAATTTTTAAAGCTAGGAATTTATCTTTCCATTTCTCTTGGTACAAAAAAAGTCTTTCTCTGCAAAGTGTGTGTGTGTGTGTGTGTGTGAGCTCTTGCTGTGTCCAAAGTATATGAATGAGAGACTCTTTGAGGACTCCTTAATCTGGGGATGATGGATAGTTATTTTATATTTGGCCAAAATGAAATTTTTAGCATAAATCCTATAATATTCAACAAAAGGGTTAAATATTTTTGTATCCACCCTGATGAACACTTAACTATTAAAGAATGGTTATAGGAACTTATAAATCAAGATTTAAAAAAAATGAAACACTGATGAAATTTGGATATTTTTGCAGTGAGAGATATATTTTATGAATTATCAAATTATTTTAGTTAATTTTATGTTACTTTGGTCACTTCTTTTCTTTTTTAATGAGTTATTTATTTATTTAGTTAGAGAGGTAGTGTGCACATGCAGAGAAAGGGGCAGAGGGAGAGGGGGAGAATCTCAAGCAGACTCCCTGCTGAGTGTGGAGCCTGATGTGGGGCTTAATCTTACAAACCTGAGATCATGACCTGAGCCGAAACCAAGAGTTGTACACTTAACTGACTGAGCCACCCAGGTGCCCCTGGTCACTTATTTTCCATTCATATAATTTTATAATAGTTTTTAAATTTTGCATTCTTGTTTTTGTGGTAGGTGCTGAGTATGTGACTTTTATTTTTTAGTTTTTGAGAGATAGAGAGCATGCATGTGTGCATGCATGTGCAAGGGGAGAAGGAGGGAGAGAGAGAGAGAGAAAATCTTTTTTTTTTCTTTTTTTTTTTGAGAGAAAGAGAGGGAGAGGGAGAGCAGGGAGGGCAGGAAGGGGCAAAGGGAGAGAGAGAATCTTAAGCAGGCTCCATGCCCAGTGTGGAAATCATGACCTGAGCTGAAATCAAGAGTTGGTCACTTAACCGACTGAGCCACCCAGGCATCCCAATATAGGACTTTTAAAAACATAGTTTTAACATTAAGTAAAAATGAAGATATCAAGCAATTATTAATTAAACATGTAAGACTAATAATTCCTCAGAATTTATACTATATAAAATGAGGTCCTGTATGTGGAAATGTTTTTATAAACTAGGTAGTTAGAAATTAAGTAGCTAATTTTGAATATAGGAGAAATATTTAAAATTCACTCTAAATTTAATAGAAAAACATAATTAAATTACTCTGGAGCAAAGGGGTCAAATGAAATATTTCCAGTTTCAGAGACTTTTATCCATGAATGTAAAGATAATAAAGATATACTGAACTGTATTTTAAAAATACATTTTATAGGAGTTCTAGGATAGAAAAATTTATTTTGAGTGGGGAGGGTAGAAGAAGATGACTTTGGAGGAATGGCTTTTTTGTGAGTTTTGGTCCACTGTAAGTATATAGCAGCAGTCTTACTTAAAAAAAAAAAAGTACGATTTTATTTAGCATGTGTTGCAGTTCTAAACCTTAGTACTCTTACTTGCACAATGTTTTCTCTTGTAAAGCATGAATGTCAAAACCCAGAATCTGCACTGTCACTTCCTTGTTGTAAATCCAGCTCTGCTACTAAGATAACACTCCTGAAACTGAGTGTAAATTTCTCAGGGTCTTGAAAAAACAGTTTGAGGGTGAAATAAAAGTTCAGGTATGATTAATTTCCTAAGTTACGGCTATTTAAAAGTTCATTTCAATATTTTCAAAAAACTACCAAATGAACTCCTGTATCATCATCACTCCAGAAACTGCTTAAGTTTTTTGGCATGGCATCTAAATTTACTTAGATTAAGTACTCAAAAATTGTAATTATAGTTAGTAATAGAGATATCTTATACTTGAACCAATTTACGCTCTTTACTAAACTTTAGAGCTGAAACTCTGTAAAGACATTTCATCTCAAATTTTGCTTGATATTTTAGATTGTAAATAAAGTACTTAATTGAGATAAATCCAAAATAGTATTCAGATGTGAGAAGTATAACAGGACTTTTTAGTGGATTATCTTTTTGGTGTGTTCAGTGGGAATTGTTTGAACTTAAACTACAGCTTTAATTGCACATCTATTGCCTGCAGGTATCTTTTTTAAAAGGAAAAGCGATGTAAACCAGTGACATTTGTCATTCTAACAATGGAGTACTTTGATTTAAGAAACAAAGTTTGTCATAATTGTGTTAATTAAATATTTAAATGCAAACTTGCTAGTGATATTTTTATATAAAATACCTTTTGTGGGTATTGATTTTATTATTTATGTGACAAGCCTAGAAACTTTCTATAAAACACCAATGCTTAACAATAGGATGTGGCTTATTTTATGCTCCATGTAAACTTGTAAGTAAATTAGCTGAATTGGTCATTGTTAGAAATTGTCCTCGGGGCGCCTGGGTGGCTCAGTCGTTAAGCGTCTGCCTTCGGCTCAGGTCATGATCCCAGGGTCCTGGGATCGAGCCCCGCATCGGGCTCCCTGCTCAGCGGGAAGCCTGCTTCTCCCTCTCCCACTCCCCCTCCTGTGTTCCCTCTCTCGCTGTGTCTCTCTCTGTCAAATAAATGAATAAAATCTTAAAAAAAAAAAAAAAAAAAGAAAGAAATTGTCCTCATCTCTGTTATGACATTATCGTTGTAGTTTCTTTTTGTCTATTATCTTGAATTGAATTCCTTTAAGGTGGGGAACTTTTGTCTTACTTCTGTGCTCCATGTTCTAGGTTTAGCTAGTATTGAATAGGTTTTAATAATAGTTAGGGTTTATATTTTTTTTCTTAGATCTTGTAGATACTGATTTTGTGTATTTTATTTTATTTAAATCGTATCTTTTGTCTTTAGAAGGTTTTATTTTCTGTATCATGTGTTTCTTTTCCTTGACTATGATGAATTCTAAGTGTCTATTGTTATTTTTGTCATTTAAATAGTTAATTCTTTAGAAGTGTATGTTGCCATTTGTATTTTCCATCATACTGTTGATGTAAAAAATAAAGGAAATATATGACTATGTTTAAACATTTAACAACGACAAAAAACCAAACATTTAACAACAAGCAAGTTATGTAGGTTCTTATCTGCCTCCAGTGTGGTATTTAAAGAGAAATTCTTTCCTTCTCTGAAACTCTAGTTTTACATCTCATATATCTCTGGCTTTTTTCATTCATTAAATTCCATTTCTAGATGTGTAGAATTCCCTAACCTAGATGTGAATTCCTAAAACATATGCATAATATTCTACAGATTTCGAAGTCCTGTTGATTCATTCAGCCATCATTATTGAGCACTTCCTATGTCCTGAGCACTATTCTAAACAAAAGTCCCTGCCTCCATGAAACTGACATTCTAGTTGCAGATACCATCAATCATCTTTCATTATCAACTCAGCCTATTTAGGACAAATGGGAGTGCTTCTGGTTTATTGACAGGGAATCCAACATAGTTCAGTTCATCGTGTCCTATAAATTTGCTGTGTGAGAGCAATGCTATCATATGGCCCCAAAGTGTTCTGGGTTAAATTTGAGTTTTGTCCTCAATTATCTGCATTTGGTGAAATCTGTACATACCTCTTTTAATTTTATAAATTTATATCATATATGTATCTTCTTGACCTTTTCTATACTACCAGGTAAACCTTACTTAAATTATTTTTGAAAGTCATCAGGGTACTGCTTAGATAAGTCATTGAATGATTTTGTTTTGGTGGTTGTTTTTTTTGTTTGTTTTCTCTCTACTCTGAAACTCACTTTTCCATCTTCTTCAATATGATTTTTTTTAAGATTTATTTATTTATTTTAGAGAGAGAGAGAGAGTAGGAGCAGGAGGGGCAGAGGGGGAGGGAGAGAGAATCTCAAGCAGACTCAGTGCTAAGTGTGGAGCCCGACTCGGGGCTCGATTTCAGGACTCTGAGATATGAGCTGAGGCAAAACTAAGAGTCAGACGCTTAACTGAGTGTGCCACCCAGGTACCTCCCTCAATATAGTGTTTACTAGAACTTTTATAACTTTTGTATGCATGACATTGTACTTTTCTAGTTCTTAATTTTTTGATAGTTTTTATATTTCTATCTTTATTTCCATTGTCTATGGTTTCCATACAGACTTTGTCTTTATTCTTTCAATTTCCCCACCAATTTTCTCAAAATTCACATATTTACAGTCTTAAATGACCACTTCTAAGAACTTTATTTCAAAATTTATTTATTTATTTATTTATTTTTATTTATTTGAGAGAGAGAGAATGAGAGAGAAAGAACACATGAGAGGGGATAGGGTCAGAGGGCAAAGCAGACTCCCTGCCAAGCAGGGAGCCCGATGCGGGACTCAATCCAGGGACTCCAGGATCATGACCTGAGCCGAAGGCAGTCGCTTAACCAACTGAGCCACCCAGGCGCCCCTCAAAATTTATTTATCATGAATTTCGTAACCATATTTTTAATTTAAATTGTTTAAAGTGTATACTCTAGTGGTCTATAGTGTACTCACAAAATTGTACAGCTGTTACCACTATTTATTTCCAGAACATTCTTATTGCCCTCCAAAGAAACTCTGTGCCCATTTAGCAGTCACTCTTCATTTCCTCCTCTCCCAGCCTCTGGCAGCCATTAATCTACTTTCTGCCTCTATAGATTTGCCTATCTGGGACATACTTCATGTAAATGGAATCATATAATATGTGGACTTGCGTATCTGGCTTCTTTCAGCATAGTGTTTTCAGGGTTCATCCATGTTGTAGCATGTATCTATACTCTATACCTTTTGTTGTCAAATAATATTCCATTGTAGGGATATACCACATTTCATTATCACATTTACCACATACTCAGTTGATGGACATTTGGGTTGTTTCTATTTTTTGGCTACTATGAGTAATACCGCTCTGAACATACATGTACAAGGTTTTGTGTGGACATATGTTTTTAGTTCTCTTGGTGATGTACCTAGGAATAGAATTGCTGGGTCATATTGTATCCATATTTAATGTTTTAAGAAACCACCAAACTGTTTTCCAAAGCAGCTGCACTGCTTTACATTTCTACCAGCAGTGTACAAAGGTTCAATTTCTCTACTTCTTGGTCAACACTTTTTTTTTTTTAGAAGATTTTATTTATTTATTTGACAGAGAGAGAGAGAGCGAGAGCAGGAACACAAGCAGAGGGAGTGGGAGAGGGAGAAGCAGGCTTCCCCCCGAGCAGGGAGCCCGATGTGGGACTCATCCCAGGACCCTGGGATCATGACCTGAGCCGAAGGCAGACACTTAACGACTAAGCCACCCAGGCCCGGGGTCAACACTTGTTATGGTCTTTTTTACTGTAGCCATCTAGTATGAAGTGATAGCTTACTGTGATTTTGGTTTGCATTTCCCTAATAACTAATGATGTTGTGAGCATCTTTTCATGTACTTACTGGATATTTGTTTATTGTTTTTTGAGGAATGTTCATATCCTTTTCCCACTTAAAATTTAGGTTATCTTTTTATTGCTGAGTTATATATTCTAGATATAATTCCCTTATCAGTTGATTTACAGATATTTTTTTTTCATTCTGTAGGTTATTTTGATGGTGCCCTTTTTTGTTATTACAGTAAAATATACATTACATAAAATTTACTATTTTTTAGCATTTTAAGTGTACATTTTCAGTGTACAATTTACAATGTTGTGCAACTATCACCTTTATTTATTTCCAGAACTTTTCCATCATCCCAGACAGAAACTCTGTACCCATTAAACAGTAACTCCCCTTCTTCTTCTCCCCCAGCCCCTGATAACTACTGTTTCTACTTTGTGGCTCTATGAATTTGCCTATTCTAGGTGCCTCATATAAGTGGAATAATATATTTGTCCTCAAGGTGTCTTTTATAGCACAAAAGTGTTTAATTTTGATGAAGTTCAACTTACCTATTTTTTATATTTGAAGTAATTTTTAATGATCTTAAAATTCTTTATTTATATTGTCATTTGTGCTTTTGATGTCATATCTAAGATGCTATTGCCTAATCCAAGGTCATGAAGATTTATTTTAATCATTTTTGAGTACTTGCTTATTTGGCTTTTTCATCCATATTCAAAACATCAGTATAACTATCAAAGGTTTTATGAGAATGGTTTATTAAATAGTCTTTTAAAAAATTTTTAGATTGGGGCACCTGGGTGGCTCAGTTGCAGGGGCGCCTGGGTGGCTCAGTTGGTTAAGTGTCCAACTCTTGATCTCAGCTCAGGTCTTAATCTCAGGGTCATGAATTCAAGCCCCACGTTGGGCTCCATACTGGGCATGGAGCCTACTTTAGAATAGAATAGAATAGAATAGAATAGAATAGAATAGAATAGAATAGAATAGAATAGAATAGAATATCTAGATATTCTTACCTAAACTACAGGTTCCTCAGAGGATTTGTACAAAACATTTGTACAAAATCCAATTTTGTACATCTGTAGTAAACTTGTAGGAGACTTCATTATGTTGAAAAAGTGTAGAAGTAAAATAGGCCAGCATAGTGATTAAGAGCTGGAACCTGACTACCTGGGTGTGAATCCTGGCTGTCATTTTCTAGCTGCATGATCTTGGGCAAGTCGCTCGTTCTCTCTGGACATTCATTCCCTCTCTTATTGGGTCCCTTGCTCTCTCTGTTGCAAGGATTAAACAAGCAAATATCTGCAAAGGGCTTAGTCAATTTGGTAATAGTGTTAACTACATACATGTTAGATACTGTCATACCCTTTAACTTTAGTAATGTCATTTCTAGGGACTTAATCTAAGACCATTATAAGAGATGTTGCATAAAGATGTAGGTATAACAGTTTCATCACAGAAATTAATTGCAAGAATTTACCATATGTACTCTAAATTTATGAAATTTATGAAATATCATTTGCTCTTTAGTCATATTTTCAAAAAATATTTAATGCCATGAAAAATAATGATGTAAGCGAAAAAGGCAATTACATATACAATGGTATATAAAGTATGTCTCTAAACTTCTTTGAAAATATGGGGCAGGGAAGCAGAGTGTTGGTGTTACAATACATATAAAGAAGTATGTTAAACTGTTGATAGTGGTTATACTTGGAAGCTTAGGAGGAGTGAATTTAATTTTCTTCTGAACTTTATTGCAGTCTCCTGCCTTCAACAATAAGTACTTTATATTCAGAAAAACAATTATTTTTTTAAAAAGACCAAATATGGGGGAAAGCCCATTGTAAAATGGGGAAAATGACAGGAAAATAGGAAAAGCCCAGTGTGAAATAGGAAAGCATAATGTAAATAGGAAACCTGAGTCCTCTTACTAGTATTGCTATTAAATAGTTTCAGGCCTTGGGGCACCTGGCTGGCTCAGTTGGTAGAGCATGTGACTCTTGATCTTGGGGTTGTGAGTTTGAGCCACACTTTGGGTAGGCAGATTACTTTAAAAAAAAAAAAAAGTTTTGAGCCTTGAATGAATTTTCTTTCTTCCTTGGGGGACACAGTTTCCTCATCTGCAAAATGAGGAGTTAGGATAAAATTAAAAAGACAGTGTGCAGAGTGGTTAAGAGCTGGGAGGTGAGAGAGGAGAGTTAGGGACTATAGTTGAAGAGAGATCGCTGTGGGTTCATGTCCTGCTTCTTCTTCCTGTTCACTTGGTGACTTCTGGCAAGCAATTTAACCTCTCTGTGCCTCAGGTTTCTTGTTTATAAAGTGGGGATGATGATGATTATTATTATAATACCTCATGGGGGATTGTGAGAATTAAATGAGTTAATAATACATGTAAAGGACTTAATAATATAGAGTCTGACACACAATAAGGACTCAATAAATGTTAACTGTTTTTACTGGTATATAAGATTCTTTCTAATGGAGTCATTTATTTCCAATAATATTGTTAGTCGAGTGAGTGATTCTTAAATTTGTCTATCATTTGGAAATTTAGCTAATTTTTTATTTAGATATTTTCGAGATGGTGGAGACTATTGATTTGTGAAATTGAATATTTTGAAGTCCCTGTTCCTCTCCCCCAGCTTTACTTGTCTTGTGTCTTATTACAGGCAACTTCTTTGGGGCCCTAAGTTATCTCATCGTTGAGATTTTGTAGACCTTTTCAGCACTAAAAATCTCATTTGATTTTATAGAGTTTTTTTCTAACTCTTTTTGTTCTGAAGCTAATGTATGTGGCTTAATATATTTGTAATTAAGTTGTATAGGCTGTTAGGTTGTACCTATATTTCTTCAACTGGTGTTTCAATTTTAAACTTAGGAAATGGCATAAAGCCCAATGGGATGTTATAGACTAGTCCATTGTAGGAAAAGCTAATGTTATAAAGTCAACTGGAAGTTGTTAGAGCATGACCTATAGTGTGACTGGATTGATGCATGGATGTTACTTAATTTAATCCCAGAAAAAGAATGTATCCAAATGCTTTAAGAGACAAATCCAAGTATGTGAAAATCACTTTCAGAGTCAGCAACCATGTTAATTCATTTTGGAACTCTGAACACAGACTACAGAAATAGATGACTTTCATAATATATCATTTTCTTTCACTGACTGAGATACTTAATTAAGTCTTCGTTGAATAGTGACTCAGCTAGTCCATTGCTTTGGAAATTTTTGTCTGTGAGCAAGTCACTGTATGGTACCTCGTTTATAATGGCAGTCATAATGAAGATGATTACATTTTTTCCATACTGGGGATAAGAATGAAAGTTGTATTTTAATACATTTATTCTTAGATCTTTAGAAGCTCTCCCCTTCTCTGCAGGGTTGTAGCTGTAGTAGGCAGCCCTACTACAGAGGTCATTATTTCTGTGTTAGAGAACAAATTAGTGAGTAACATTGCCAGGAAACAAAAGGCAAGAGTTTGACTTCCACATTTGAGGGATACAGTTTATTACTTAAAACAGATTAATTATAATAACTTTTGTTTATAAAACATACCTAGCTAATTCCCATAGCAGGAGAATTCCCATGCTGTGTCTAGATAGACAAAATTGGTTCAAGACAGCTTTGTGACTCACTGACGGAAGAGGGGAGAGTTCTTTTTGCCTTAGGGATTGGCTTTTAGTTTAGGATGAATTCTTTGTCTAAGTACAATATGAGAGAATTCCCATCCTACATGTCAAGTATCTTATTCTGTCTTCCTGAGATTTAACTCAATGCCTCCAAAGTTCCCCAAGTGTATACTTTTGTAACTTCTGCTACTTGGTTCATGTTAATTACATAGTTTTTATATTTCTCCCTCCATATTTCTCTTCCTGAATGTAAGAATTTGTGAACTTTTCCTTTAAACATTTTGAACTGTGTTTTTGTGTTTGTTGGTTTGTTTCAGTTAAAAAATCCATTTTTTCATATAGAAGAGACTGGTAACCTGTTTTCTTCTGTGGAGGGGAATTAGGAAAACTGTGGGACATAGGAAAGAAGTTGTACTTTTCACTGCACCACTGGACCTTTGGAACCCATTACATTTTTCCCCCAAAATTTTAAACTTAATTTTATAGCATGGCATAAACATTCATAAAATTTTTGTTTGTTTTATGGGGTTTATTTCTTTTAAAGTTGAGACCACAGAATTTCTTAAAGTTGATCATGAATGTTCCATTGAAGGCATAATGATAAATTTACACTCTTCCTTTAAATGATCCCCTTAAACTTGATTCACTGATTTGTACCATAATCTTTATTTTTTTTTTTAAAGATTTTTATTTATTTATCTGAGAGAGAGAGAGAGCATGAGCAGTGGGAGAAGCAGATGGAGAGGGAGAGGCAGACTCCCTGCTGAGCAGGGAGCCTGATGTGGAACTCAGTCCCAGGACCCTGGGATCATGACCGAGCTGAAGGCAGATGCTTAACTGACTGAGCCACCCAGGCGCCCCTGCACCATAAACTTTGAAAGGTGGATTGTTGGGGCGCCTGGGTGGCTCAGTCAGTTAAGTGTCAGACTCTTGGGTTTTGGCTCAGGTCATGATCTCAGGGTTGTGGGATTGAGCCCTGAGTCAGGCTCCACACTCAGTGTGGAGTTTGTTGAGAGTCTCTCTCGCTCTCTCTCTCCCCCTCTCTGTTTGCCCCTCCCCCCGCTTGTGTGCTCACACCGTGCTCTCTCTCTTGCTCAAATAAAAATAAATAAATAAATATTTAAAAGGTGGATTGTTGCTGTAGATAGATGTCTTAATTCTTCTAAAATTGGTTCATAATCCACTGCTGCAAACTGAACTGTATTCTCAGTTTCTTTACCCACCTCAACATCAGTTTCCTTTAATTCTTCAACACTGACAGTATTGCTGTCTACTATTCTATCTTTGAGAAGCATAATGAGGTCACTCTTGAATTTCTTCTTGGGTATGATAACTGACTCCAGGATCACTCATACTGTGTCCTTGATAGTGGTGAGTCTGCAGCTCCATCAGCATGGCCCCCTTTACAGATCTGTAATAGGCAGCTGCAATCTTTGTTGCTTCCTGGACACATAGAACATACATTCCATCTGCTCTTACCCCAGGAATAAAATTGTCTCTCTTGTAGTAATCAGGGCTGGCTGCTGCTCTCTCAGCAGATGCTCCCATTCCATAGCGGTTATTCTTACAGATGAAAATAAATGGTGAGGGCGCCTGGGTGGCTCAGTTGGTTAAGTGACTGCCTTCGGCTCAGGTCATGATCCTGGAGTCCCGGGATCGAGTCCCGCATCGGGCTCCCTGCTCAGCAGGGAGTCTGCTTCTCCCTCTGACCCTCCTCCCTCTCATGCTCTCTGTCTCTCATTCTCTCTGTATCAAATAAATAAATAAAATCTTAAAAAAGAAAAAAAAGAAAAGAAATGGTAATTTCCACAAAACTGCCATATCGTAATTTTCAGATATAAAGTCAAGCAGAACTCCTCTTTTCCATTGTGATTATAGGCCAGACCAATACCAGCAACCAGGGGGACCAGATCTCTGACGATGCCATTGCCCCAGTAGCAGTTCTTGGTGTACGTGTGCCTTGATCCTTCCTTTTCTTTAGTAAAACCTTCTCTTTGTCCTATAAACTCTATAGATTTCTGGGACAGAAGGTCCACAAGTAAAGTTAAAGCAGTGAGCCCAGTAAGGCTGAGATGAGATGGTCCATGATATTTATCCAATCTCAAGTTCCCCACAACCTTCCTGACATTTCACAAGTGACAAAAACCAGGAATAATGTTCTGTTAATGCTCTTGGCAGACAGTCCGTATCATTCTGTACTATTTGACTCCCTTTTCCCTGCCGAGCACTGTTGTGATAGGAGGGCCCTCTTTTAACCCATGAAGGTCACATTTCTTGATTTCAAATGTAGCATCATTTGCAAAGTTATAGGATATGCCACTAGCAAGCACTCTGCTAGCTGTCCCAGGCAGGAAATAGTGAGTATCTTCCTCTTAGAGCATCTTCCTCTTGAGTGCAGGCTGTGGTGGTAGCTGCAGTGGTGGTGATGATGTCCTTCTCTACACTGGGCCATAGGACCACAAACATTTTTTTAAGGGTGTACAATATTCATGAATGGGCTGTAATTTTCTTAACCATTCTTCCTCTGGTGAATAACTGTGTAACTACATAGTTTCAAGTTTTTGAAGATTTGAGAAGAAACACAGTTATATAAAAGAATTAAAGTGGAATGATTGGCATGGGCAAGTGAAAAGTTCAAGACATATAGTATGACTGTGTAATAATGGAAACCACTTCAGGATTTTTTGGTAGATGAGCAACTATCAGAACCTAAAGCCAAGTGAAGGCAAATAAAATCAGTGGGCGTCAAAATAACATTGAAAACTTTGGCTCCATGAAAAATGAGAAAAATGGAAATGGGACATTATTTGCATTCATTATGAGAGAAAAATGAAAATATGTAACACATAAAATACTCTTTTTAACGTAAAAGAAGGCCATTAAGTAAGACTATTGTAGATAAACAGGCCAACGAAACAAGCAGTACATTCATTCAAGATAAATATATGTAGCAAATAAACATTCATTCTTGCTAGTGATCACAGAAATAAGTATTGTACAAATAGATTATATTAAGTTAGCAAAATTGAGTGCTAGAAAGATTATGGTAGTGATGTTGCTTGGTACGTTGATCTAGTTCATGTGCAAAGCAACGTGGAAAGCCTGTCCAGATCTTTGGAATCGTAAGATTTTGAGTTAACTTTCATTTTAGCTTCCTTGAATGTAATTAAAAGTTTTTAATAGTAAATTACTAAGGGAGGGAATAAATCAAAAGATAAGAAAACAGCCGCAGATTTTCCCCATGTGCTGAAGTTGAGTCCGGTTGTGCTTTCCTCTCCACTCTGTGTCTGGGACTCATTCCAACTCTGGAGGCACTAACCCAACTCAGCTTTTTGTCTTTCTGGCCCAGAGAGCGCATGTTTGCTCTGCTGTAGTCTGAATCCTGCTTTTACAGCTTTGGCTAAATCCTGGATCCAGTTGTTCTTTAATCCAATGACTCACACCTTGGGAGTTCCCCACCCCACTGCAAGAGAAAATGCTATAAACTTTCCCATTTGGAGTAAATTTATCACGTTCTTTCTTAATTTTACTGATTTTGCTTTAGGCTCTCATATGAAAATATGCTTCCTGTTGATTTTTTTTTTTAAGTTCCTTGTGGAGTTCTTCTGTATGGGTGGGATGAAACACTTGTCTCACTCCCAGTTAGTACACTATAGTACAGTTATCCAACAATATGTGATTTTTTAGTTTGACAAATTATCTACCTAAAAGTGATAAAATCAAGAAATGGAAATTGACCCTCCCTTGCTCTATTTATTTTCCCCCTGCATCTTTCAAGTTATCTTTTTTCTTCCAACATCAAAAATTTTTTCCATTTGTGGTAAGTTTATTTATTGCATTGATAATATTTTTCCCTAATTACTAACATTATAGGTTTCTATGTCATCTATGCTTATAAATGCTTTTCCTTGTTATATAAGGCTGTAAGATTTTTATATTGTTGGTTGAGCTTATGTGAAGTCATAGGTAATGTGTAACAATCAAAAAGTTAGGAATGATAAAAAGCAAAAAAAAAATCTTAATCATTTTATTAATGCTTGACAGTGATTTTGGTTTATTAAGAAATATATTACCAATTTTCTGTATATAGAGCAACCATAAATACTCTTCTACTACAACTGGAATAGTCTCTTCCTGTAGGTAGTGGTGTAGTTGTGTTTAGTCTCTTTAGGCATTTCCACTCAAATTGGCTTGACTACTTAAGGATATCAGGAAGAGAAGGCCCTGTAGGTTCTATTAATTTTTGAAAAATTAATGCAGCAGAATCAAAAAGTTCAGACTGTTATGTGATTTGACTTCTTG
The DNA here is from genome assembly GCF_002201575.2 of Neomonachus schauinslandi. Classification (NCBI taxonomy): domain Eukaryota; kingdom Metazoa; phylum Chordata; class Mammalia; order Carnivora; family Phocidae; genus Neomonachus; species Neomonachus schauinslandi. The sequence continues at coordinate 189,220,292 of NC_058403.1, read as the reverse complement.
ATCTCTGGTTTCTGCCAGCTTATTTAGGTCACTTATAGCGTCTCTTGTTACATTGGGAGAGGTATATTTCCCTAGCCTCTTGGATGTTTCTTTCCCTGATTTTTCTTATATCTTTCTGACTGTCCTATTTGATATTCCTTCAAGCATTTTCTTCATTAATTTCTCCTTAAATGCTTGTGTTCCTAAAAGTTCAGTCATTGTTTTCCCTGTAATTGTTACTTTTGGATCATCTCATACATCACAATAATTTTAATAACCATTCAAATGCTGATGCCTTTCAGATATCTTGAGCCAGAAGGTCCAAGTTTTCTATCTTCTGCCTGCTTACGTTTACTCACTTGGATATCCTATGGAGACTCCAAAAGCAATAGACCCTAAACTGAAATGAATCATTCACTCACCCCCCCCCACTTATTTCCAAATATAGATAATGGCATTATCATCTGCCCAGTAACCCACACTAGACACTGCTGCCTTCAACACTGAGCCCATAGGTTCTGTCACTAAACTCCTTTTACTACTAATGCTGCCCTAGTTTAGAACATTATTATTTCTTTATTTTAGTAGCCTCATAACTGGCCTCCCTGCCTTCAGTCTAGTACCCCTCAAGCCATCCCCTCCCCGTGTGCAATGTCAGTTTGATCCCAGTACTTTCCTTCCTAATCCCTATAGTGGCAAGTCCCTTATACAATAAAAGTTGGTCTGCTATATATGTCTTAAAAGGCTTGGTGACTGCTTACCTCTCCAGCCTCAGTCCTGTACTTCACATGCCAGGCCCCCTCCTCAGTCTCCCCCCACCCCGTGTTGTTTCTTACCTTTCTCTGCTCACTGTGTTTCAGTCCCTTCTCTACTCATCTTGACTCACTCTTACTCCGCCTTCATGACTCAAGATGGACAGCTCCTTTAGGAAGTCACTTCTGAATCTTCAGGGTGCCCTTTCAAGTGTCCTTCCTCTCTACTGGATTATTATTTGTTAGTATATGAAACTGTGATTTTTCTCTTATTTAAAGAAAAAATTATCTTGACTTCACTTTCCCTTCTAGCTATTGCTCATTTTTTTTATAAAAATTTTTTTTTATTGAGGTATAGTTGATACACAATGTTATATTAGTTTCAGGTATGCAACATGATGAGTCAGTATTTGTATATATTGGGAAGTAATCACCACAGTAAGTCTAGTTAACATCGATCATCATACATAGTTAGAGAATTTTTTTCTTGTGATGAGAACTCTTAAGATCTCTTGTAGCAACATTCACATATACAATAGTCACTATGCTGTACATTACATCCCTGTGACGTATTTATTTTATAACGAGAGAGAGAATCTTTTGTATGTTTTGACACCCTTCATCCATTTCTCCTGACCCCCAACCCCTGCCTCTAGCAACCACCAGTCTGTTCTCTCTATGAGCTTGTTTTTTTTTGTTTTGTTTTTAAATCCCACATGTAAGTGAGATCGTATAGTATCTGTCTTTCTCTGATTTATTTCATTTAGCATAAGTGAAATAAGGTCAGTCTACGTTATCACCAATGGCAAGATTTCATTCTTTTAATGGCTGAATAATATTCCATGGTGTGTGTGTGTGTGTGTGTGTGTGTATCACATTTTCTTATCTATTCATCCATCAGTGGACACTTAGATTGTCTCCATATCTTGGCTATTGTAAATAATGCTGCAATGAACATGGGGGCACATATATCTTTTTGAGTTAGTGTTTTCGTTTTCCTCAGGTAAATACCCAGAAGTGGAATTCCTGGATCATATGGTAGTTATATTTTAAGTTTTTTTGAGGAACCTCCATACCATTTTCCATAGTGGCTGCACCAATTCACATTCCCACCAGTAGTGCACAGGGATCTGTTGTCTCTGCATCCTTGCCAACACTTTATTTCTTGTCTTTTTGATAACAGCCATTCCAACGGTATGAAGTGATACCTCATTGTGGTTTTGATTTATATTTCCCTGATGATTGGTGATGTTGAGCATCTTGTCATGTACCTGTTAGACATCTATATGTCTTCTTTGGAAAAATGTCTGTTGAGATCCTCTGTCCATTTTTTAATCAGATTGTTTCTTTTTTTTTTTTTTTGTCTTGTGTTGGATGAGTTCTTTATATATTTTGGATATTTATTCCTTATTAGATAAATGATTTGCAAATATTTTCTCTTATTCAATAGGTTGCCTTTTTTGTTGATGGTTTTCTTGGCTGTGTATGCTCATTTCTTTGCTTCCCTTTAGAGCAAAACTCCTTCTTTTTTTTTTTTTTTTTTTAGAGTTTATTTATTCATTGAGAGAGAGAGAGAGCACGAGCAGAGGGGAGGGCAGGGGGAGAGGGAGAAGCAGACTCCCCACCGAGGAGGGAGTCTGACGTGGGGCTCCATCCCAGGACCCAGAGATCATGACCTGAGCCAAAGTCAGATGCTTAACCATCTGAGCTAGCTGGGCATCCCTAGAGCAAAACTTCTTAAAGGATTTGTCTATATGTGTGGTTTCTCATTCCTCTCATTTATTTTCTCTTGAATCATCCTGGTCTGGCTTTCTTTCCTTTTTTTTTAAGAGAGGGAAAGAGAGACAGAGAGAGGTGGGGGGAGGGGCAGAGGGAGAGGGAGAGAGAGAGAATCTTAAACAGGCTCCACACCCAGCATGGAGCCCAGTATGAGACTCCATCTCACAACCCTGAGATCATGACCTGAGCTGAACTCAAGAGTCAGACATTTAACCTACTGAGCCACCCAGGTGCCTCTTTCCGGTCAAGCTTTCATTCACTGCTACTTCCATATAGTTCTTGTCAAGGTCATTAGTGGCTTCCAGGTTGCTTTTCCAGAGGTCAGTTTTTGTGTTTTTTTATCTTACTTGATTTTCCAGTATTATTTGACATAGTTGATTTCTCACATATTCTTGGAAAACAATATTCACATAGTTTTGGAGACACACCACTTTCCCTTGGTTCTTCTCATGTTTCACTGGCCAACTTTTTATTGTTATGTTAATCACCATACATTACATCATTAGCTTTTGATGTAGTGTTCCATGATTCATTGTTTGTGCATAACACCCAGTGCTCCATGCAGAACATGCCCTCTTTAATACCATCACCGGGCTAACCCATCCTCCCACCCCCCTCCCCTCTAGAACCCTCAGTTTGTTTTTCAGAGTCCATCGTCTCTCATGGTTCGTTTCCCCCTCCGATTTCCCCCCCTTCATTCTTCCCCTCCTGCTATCTTCTTCTTCTTTTTTTTTCCTTAACATATATTACATTATTTGTTTCAGAGGTATAGATCTGTGATTCAACAGTCTTGCACAATTCACAGCGCTCACCATAGCACATACCCTCCCCAGTGTCTATCACCCAGCCACCCCATCCCTCCCACCCCACCCCCTACTCCAGCAACCCTCAGTTTGTTTCCTGAGATTAAGAATTCCTTATATCAGTGAGGTCATATGATACATGTCTTTCTCTGATTGACTTATTTCGCTCAGCATAACACCCTCCAGTTCCATCCACGTCATTGCAAATGGCAAGATCTCATTCCTTTTGATGGCTGCATAATATTCCATTGTATATATATACCACATCTTCTTTATCGATTCATCTGTCGATGGACGTCTTGGCTCTTTCCACAGTTTGGCTATTGTGGACATTGCTGCTATAAACATCGGGGTGCACGTACCCTTTCAGATCCCTACATTTGTATCTGGGGTAAATACCCAGTAGTGCAATTGCTGGATCGTATGGTAGCTCTATTTTCAACTTTTTGAGGAACCTCCATACTGTTTTCCAGAGTGGCTGCACCAGCTTGCATTCCCACCAACAGTGTAGGAGGGTTCCCCTTTCTCCGCATCCCCGCCAACATCTGTCGTTTCCTGACTTAATTTTAGCCATTCTTACTGGTGTGAGGTGATATCTCATTGAGGTTTCAATTTGTATTTCCCTGATGCCAAGCGATGTTGAGCACCTTTTCATGTGTCTGTTGGCCATTTGGATGTCTTCTTTGGAAAAATGTCTGTTCATGTCTTCTGCCCATTTCTTGATTGGATTCTTTGTTCTTTGGGTGTTGAGTTTGATAAGTTCTTTATAGATTTTGGGTACTAGCCCTTTATCTGATATGTCATTTGCAAATACCTTCTCCCATTCTGTCGGTTGTCTTTTGGTTTTGTTGACCGTTTCCTTTGCTGGTGCAAAAGCTTTTTATCTTGATGAAGTCCCAATAGTTCATTTTTGCCCTTGCTTTCCTTGCCTTTGGTGATGTTTCTAGGAAGAAGTTGCTGCAGCTGAGGTTGAAGAGGTTGCTGCCTGTGTTTTCCTTTAGGATTTTGATGGACTCCTGTCTCACATTGAGGTCTTTCAGCCATTTGGATTCTATGTTTGTGTGTGGTGTAAGGAAAGGGTCCAGTTTGATTCTTCTGCATGTGGCTATCCAATTTTCCCAACACCATTTGTTGAAGAGACTGTCTTTTTTCCATTGGACATTCTTTCCTGCTTTGTCGAAGATTAGTTGACCATAGAGTTGAGGGTCCATTTCTGGGCTCTCTCTTCTGTTCCATTGACCTATGTGTCTGTTTTTGTGCCAGTACCATACTGTCTTGATGATGACAGCTTTGTAATAGAGCTTGAAGTCTGGATTTGTGATGCCGCCAGCTTTGCTTTTCTTTTTCAACATTCCTCTGGCTATGCGGGGTCTTTTCTGGTTCCATACAAATTTTAGGATTATTTGTTCCATTTCTTTGAAAAAAGTGGATGGTATTTTGATGGGGATTGCATTGAATGTGTAGATTGCTCTAGGTAGCATTGACATCTTCACAATATTTGTTCTTCCAATCCATGAGCATGGCACGTTTTTCCATTTCTTTGTGTCTTCCTCCATTTCTTTCATGAGTATTTTATAGTTTTCTGAGTACAGATCCTTCACCTCTTTGGTTAGATTTATTCCTAGGTATCTCATGTTTTGGGTGCAATTGTAAATGGGATCGACTCCTTAATTTCTCTTTCTTCTGTCTTGTTGGTGTATAGGAATGCCACTGATTTCTGTGCATTGATTTTATATCCTGCCACTTTACTGAATTCCTGTATGAGTGCTAGCAGTTTTGGGGTGGAGTCTTTTGGGTTTTCCACATAAAGTATCATATCATCTGCAAAGAGTGAGAGTTTGACTTCTTCTTTGCCGATTTGGGTGCCTTTTATTTCTTTTTGTTGTCTGATTGCTGTGGCTAGGTCTTCTAATACTATGTTGAATAGCAGTGGTGATAGTGGACATCCCTGCCGCGTTCCTGACCTTAGGGGGAAAGCTCTCAGTTTTTCCCCATTGAGAATGATATTTGCTGTAGGTTTTTCATAGATGGCTTTTATGATATTGAGGTATGTACCCTCTATCCCTATACTCTGAAGAATTTTGATCAAGAAAGGATGCTGTACTTTGTCAAATGCTTTTTCTGCATCTATTGAGAGGATCATATGATTCTTGTTTTTTCTTTTGTTAATGTATTGTATCACGTTGATTGATTTGCGGATGTTGAACCAAACTTGCAGCCCAGGGATAAATCCCACTTGGTCGTGGTGAATAATCCTTTTATTTTTTTATTATTTATTATTTTTTTTTTTTAAGGTTTTATTTATTTGATAGAGAGAGACACAGTGAGAGAGGGAACACAAGCAGGGGGAGTGAGAGAGGGAGAAGCAGGCTTCCTTCCGAGCAGGGAGCCTGATGCGGGGCTCGATCCCAGGACTCCGGGATCATGACCTGAGCCAAAGGCAGACGCTTAACAACTGAGCCACCCAGGCGCCCTGTGAATAATCCTTTTAATGTACTGTTGAATCCTATTAGCTAGTATTTTGGTGAGAATTTTTGCATCCATGTTCATCAAGGATATTGGTCTGTAATTCTCCTTTTTGATGGGGTCTTTGTCTGGTTGGGGGATAAGGTAATGGTGGCCTCATAAAATGAGTTTGGAAGTTTTCCTTCCATTTCTATTTTTGGAACAGTTTCAGAAGAATAGGTATTAATTCTTCTTGAAATGTTTGGTAGAATTCCCCTAGGAAGCCATCTGGCCCTGGGCTTTTGTTTTTTGGGAGATTTTTGATGACTGCTTCAGTTTCCTTAGTGGTTATAGGTCTCTGGCCAGCTTTTAAATTTATTTTTCTTGGTCTTTTTCTCCCTGACCTGTAAATTTTAGACTGCTCCAAAGCTCTGTCCTTGGTCTTCTTGTCTCTTCTTGCTGTTTGGTGATTTCATCCTGTCTCTTGACTTTAAATTCTTTGTATTTGCTAATGACAGTCAAATTTTTATCTCAAGCCCAGACTTCTTTCCCGAGCCGTAAGCTCATATCCAACTGTTTTTTGACATTTCCACCTAATGTCTAACAGATACGTCAAATTTAGTATGTCCAAAGCCAAAGTCCTAACCCCTCCTTCAACATCAATAAAAAAACAAAAACAATGGGGTGCCTGAGTAGCTCAGTCATTAAGCATCTGCCTTCGGCTCAGGTCATGATCCCGGGGTCCTGGGATTGAGCCCTGCATCGGGCTTCCTGCTCTACAGGAAGCCTGCCTCTCCCCCTCCCACTACCCTTGCTTGTGTTCCCTCTGTCGCTGTATCTCTCTCTGTCAAATAAATAAATAAGATCTTTAAAAAACAGCAACAACAACAAAAAGCAAAAACAAGAAACAAAAAACAAAACCTCTCACCTTCAGCCCTTCCAACTCATATAGAGGCAACTGCATCCTTCTAAGTTGCTTGAGTTAAAAACTTTGGTATTGCTCTTGACTCCTCTCTTTCATATTGTACACCCGATCTGTCAGGAAATCTTGTGCTGTACAAATTGCATTTCATTGTACAGTTACAAATTGTACAAATGTGCTGTGTTGTGTAAAAGGTTAATGTTACGCTTTTTCAGCTTTACAACACTTTTATTTTAAGGGCAGGAATCCTGAAGACCATAGTTTTACCAAGTCTCTTAGTTTGAATTACCCCAGGTAAAGAATTCTGGTGGGTTGCTGAAGCTATTCCATTCAGAATTGAATCCTATAATATGAAAGAACAAAAAGGAAGTGAGCTGCAAAAACTCTTAAATACAGTTCAAAAGTCAGTGATTTTACCTCCGAAGTCTGTTCTTCACGTGTGCAAGATATGACTAGTTTACTAACCCTTTTGAATTTATTGAACTTCTTTCCTCTTTGATCTCCCTTGATTGTTTAATTCTTTTCTTTCTAGCAGATTCTGTTTTTGTATGTTTTTCTCTCATGTAGTTGTGTATCCCTGTTTTTTTTTTCTTCTTTTTATCTTCCTTTCACTCTCTTCCCCTAAATGACTATAATGTGGAATTGAAAATTTGCTAGACTTATTTAATAAAATTTTATATCTTTCTTAATTTTAAAGTTTATTTAGGGTTCTTTTTGTTGAGATAAGCACTATGAACATTTTATATACATTCTTTCAGATTTTTGTTTTCTAATGGTGTATTACCATTAGAATCTATTCATTCTTTTTGTAAAAGTATATATCATTTTTGTAAAAAGGGATCACTGTACATCATGATATATTTTAATTTCAGTACCAATAACTCTACCTCATTTTTTGGTGATTGTGATATTGTGATTGTGATGTCTGATATTTCGTCAGATCAGCATAATGTAGTTTGGTTAGGTGTTAGCTATTTCCAGTTTTTAACTTCTATTAAACCTTGCTTAGTGAACATGCTTATGCATTTGCCATTGTACATGTGTGTGTGTGTGAATATTTCAATGTTTCTATAGGTTTTATTTCTGGATGTGGAATTACTCAAAGAGTATAAGCATTAAAAATCTTCATAGGTATTGCTGAATCATTTTCCAAAAATGTTGTAGCAGTTTATATTCTCATGCCCAGTATGTGAGACTGCTGTTTCTCCACATTCTTGCCCGAGCCAAGCATAACACTAGTTTTAATTTTTGCCAAACTGATATTGACCACTCTGTTAATTGCCCATCTTCCTGAGCTTTTAGGTCTTTTGAGAGTTTTGGAGTTAAACATGCTTATTTACCCCTTCCCATACATGTCTATCTCTCTTTTTATTTTATTTTTTAAAGAGATTTTTATTTATTTATTTTAGAGAGAGAATGCTGGTGGTTGCAGGGAGAGGGAGAGAGAGAATCCCAAGCAGACTCCTGACTGAGCACAGAGCAGGATGTGGGGCTCAATCGCACGACCCTGAGATCAAGAGTCAGACGCTCAACTGACTGAGCCACCCAGGCAACCCCTCCCCCTTTTTAAACAGAAAATTCAAATAGTGTAGGAGGGAGTAATGGAGAGACCTCTCCGCCCGGGTAGTTTAAAGGGTGTCCAAGTGGCATTTTGAGTTTTGAACTGAGTGAGTTACAGCCTTCTATTTGCATTATTCTATGACTTGACTGTGTTTCCAGCCTGTGACTCAGAGCCAAGAGTATAGTAGGGCTCTTGTTTAGAAATGGAATTATGACATCTGCTAAATATCTTGTGGCTTAACTTATTCATAAGTTAATTCACAATGTTAGTTGAATTGTATGTAGATTGCTAATCTATGTAATACTTTCTAAGTTTATTTACATATACCTGAGAGTAGTATTTTCCTTTTGATTTAATTTTGATTAGGGAATTTCCTGATCCATATTATGATGTGTGTTTTACATTTTTCATAAAATGTTTTTAGTTTATGCTGTGAGACAAAGATTTAGCTGCTTTCCTTCTGTGCACAGGTTGTGGTTATTTATGGTAATAGTCACATGTAATGGGGGCAATGGCATTCTATTTTTAACACCTGTATGTGTTAGAGTTCAGCTGTTACTGATCTATTTATATCTCTATCAGCTGTTTACTATTTAATTAATTGACAAAGAACTTTATTTTTAAGAACTTTAATAAAGGAAGGTCTTGCATCAGTTCCTTTGACTAAAGAAAGTAAAAATTGACTACATATTTATGTATCTTCTGTGGATTTAATAGTAATAGCTGCCATTTGTTTATTTTTTTATAGCTTAAATATGATTTAATGTGGTATATTAATCTATAATTATCAGAACTGATCTGGCTGGTTGACAATGTTTTATATGTATATTTTTTTCCCTCCCATTTGTTTAGTGTTTACAAATACTGTGTTTAGTGCTTTACATGCTTAGCATAACACTTAGCAAACACTCTGAGCTAGGTACTGATATTATCCTCAATTTATAAATAGAGACTTTTTATAAGCACCTTTTTATAACTAAAGGGTGGCTCAGAAAGGTTAAGTAACACTAAGTAATACTGAAGGTCACACAGTAAGTTAGAAAATGATAGAGGTGGAATTCAAATCTTTCACGTATGCTCTGTTTTCTATAGCATGTTGTTATTTGGATGTAATACAGTTTGGCCTATCCTATGTAAATCAAAACTTTTTAGCTTCCATTGTAGAGTATGAGTTATTTAATGTATTTGTTCTACATTTAAAAAAATCATTTGTGACTTGTGCCTGTGGGAACTTTCTGACAGGCAATGAATGTTATAGATTAGAAAAGATGGGATAATAGTGCTATTCCAAGTGTGATTTGGACATGAAGGTTTGGGAGTTAGCTGCTTAACTTAGAATAAAGCCTCGAGTCTCTAATTTAGGTGTTTATTTAGTGAGAAATGTTATCTGAGCAAAATCTTATTTGTTAAAGTGTTTAAACTGGGCTTCAGAAAGAAAAGGAGGCTTTTAACAAGTGAAGAGTGTGGGTGGGTGGAAGCAAGGGCTCTTCAGGTCCAAGAACAGCATAAGCAAACACACAGAGGCTTAGCGCTTGTGTGGGGAATTGCTAGTAGTTAAGCAAGGCTGGAATGGATAATACTTTTTTTTTTTTTAAGTAGGCTCCACATCCCATGTGGGGCTTGAACTCACTACTCTCAGATCAAATGTCACATGCTCTACCAACTGAGCCAGCCAGGCGCCCCTGGAATGGATGATAATTTTAGGGAGAGTGGAAGATCAGGTTGGATAGAGTGATTGATGTCATTGTGAAAGTTATCACAGCTCTTGGATTTGATTTTGAAGACAGTAGAGGGTCAACAGCCCTTTTATAAAGGGAAACAAAGTGATCAAGTTTGCATTTTAGGAAATTACTCTAGCATCAGTGTGAAGGATGGAGAGTGTAGAATCACAGTCCTCATCTTATGGGCTCAGGTTATGGGCCTGGGTTAGAGGGACGGTAATGAGAAGGAAAAGGCAGGGTAGAATTGAGAGATTGTTCTGAATCACAATTCGTAGGAATTGGTGACATATTAGATGTCTTACGGGGTTATTGGTATTATTTATTGTTACTAATAGTATTTGTTATTTCTACTGTTTTGTATTTGCTCTAAGTGGCTTCTGATAGTCACATTTACTCTATTATTAGTAGGCTGATGGCTGAATTCTTGTCCAGAGGTGCTCAGGAAATGGTGGGTAAATGATGGAATGAATCTGGGGTGTAAATATTACATTCATGAAATATTTATTTAAAATACAATTTGGTGTTGGGGCACATGGATGGCGCAGTTAGTTGAGCCTCTGACTCTTGGTTTCTGTTGAGGTCCTGATCTCAGGGTCATGAGATCGATCCCTACATCAAGCCGTGTGTCAGGCTCCATGCTCAGTGCAGGGTCAGCTTGAGATTCTCTCCCTCTCCCTCTGCCTCTCCTGCTCGTGCTCTCTCTCTCTCAAAATGAATAAATAAATCTTTAAAAAATACTATTTGGTATTTATTCAGCAGGCATTTTGTTAATGTCTAGGGATATCACTGAGAAAAAGGGATACCACTGATCCTGATCTTCACAGAATTTGCCATAGTGATGAGGAGTCTAATAGAACTTATTTGCTGTTCTTACTTTCTGTGTAATCCTTGGGCATATGATTTAACTCCTGATCCTGTCTGATCATGTGGGATACTGCTTATATCATAGTGTTCTGAAGTTTTGATGAGGTAATGTGTGTAAAGTGCCTAGCATAGTCCCTGGCATAAGCAAATGTTTGTTCTCTTTAATCTCCCATGGACACAGAAGCTAGGAAACACAATTTATTAGGATTGTTTGTTAAGTGAGTGACAATAGGTAGCAAATGCATTTTTTAAAGAAATTTTAAAAGTTTACCTGTCATGATGATTTGGTATCATAAAACCTAATTGCTGGGCGCCTGGGTGGCTCAGTTGGTTAAGCGACTGCCTTCGGCTCAGGTCATGATCCTGGAGTCCCGGGATCGAGTCCCGCATCGGGCTCCCTGCTCGGCGGGGAGTCTGCTTCTCCCTCTCCCGCTCCCCCCTCTCATGTGCTCTTTCTCATTCTCTCTCTCTGAAATAAATAAATAAAATCTTAAAAAAAAAAAAAAAACCTAATTGCTGTTTTATTTTCTCCACTATAAGTATAGATAGGTCACTTGGCTTGTGTGTCAGCCTCGATTTGCTGATCTATAAAATGATCAGAAGCATTCTTATTTCACAGGGTGATTGGGAGAAATATTAGATAGTGGATATGAAATTACCAGTCAAACGTAAGTACATAGCTGAATGGGTGAGGTCAAAGAGTTTAAAATGTACATCTCTCCCAGCTACTAGCTTGGGAGGCCCTTTGGCAAGTTACTTAACCTCTCTTAGTTCTAATTTATCTGTAGTACAGGGATAAGAAAACATGTATCTCTATAAGATTGTAAAGATTATGTGAAAGAATGCATAGGAAGTAGTTTATCCAAGCACATGGTAAGCACTCAAAAACTTGTGATTATTGTATATTATGTGGTCTCCTTTTGACACTATTGAACAGTGAACTCTTCTTTGTTTGGCTTTGCTCTGTAGTTGAGATTTCTATATAGCTGAATTCTGAGTATAAGCATGTTACCATTCATGGTAGTGAAAGAAATCAATGATCCTTTTCAAAGTAAACTTCACTTTGGCCCTAAAAGTTTCCTAGGGAAAAACATTTTAGGCCCTGTGTTTAAGTCATAAATGGAGGTAGAATTTGAATGTGATGCTAAATTTCAGTTCAAAATAAAAAAAGAATTAATAACTCTTAACTGGGGCATTACCTACCCATTTCCAGGAGCATGGATGTCATGAGGGATATTGGGAGTAGATGGAGTTTCAACATCTGAGTCATGTGACAGCAGACAAACTAGAGCCTCTGGGTTATACTCAACCCTGTAAGGGGTTTATTTTCTTCGGTCCCAATATTATTTCCCATCTTAGTCAAAATGATTGTTCCATAAATTACATTGTTCTTATTTCTATTTATTCACTTAATCCTCAGTTAGCGACTTTGTTTTCTTTTCTCTTTCCAAGTAGAATTATTATAATTTTTAAAGAACTCAACTGCGAATGTGTGACTTGTCAAAACCTTGAGGCGATAAATCTCTGGAAGAATTAATTATCACTAAAAATGAAGAGACAAGGGGCGTCTGGGTGGCTCAGCTGGTTATGTGTCTGCCTTCTGCTCAGGTCATGATCCCACCATCTTGGGATGGAGCCCCACATCAGCCTCCCTGCTCTGTGGGGAGTCTGCTTCTCCCTCTCCTTCTGCCCCTCGTGTGTGTGTGTGTGTGTGTGTGTGTGCGCGCGCGCGCGCGCTTTCTCTCTCTGCACTCTCTGTCTCAAATAAATTAAATCTTTAAAAAAAAATGAAGAGACATGACTAAAGACCAAGGTGTTCTGAACGTTATAATTATATGCCAGGGCACCTGCTCAGTTGGAAGAACATGCGACTTTTGATACTGGGGTTGTGAGTTTGAACCCCATGTTGGGTGTAGAGATTACTTAAAAATAAAATCTTTAAAAAAGATTATATGCCAGTCTGAGTGGCTGTGTCTAAAGGATGGAAAAGGCCATCGTGGTTCTTTTCATTACCTTATTAAGCATTTTAAAAAGCTATAAATGGGGGTGCCTGGGTGGCTCAGTCAGTTAAGTATCTGCCTTTGGCTCAGGTCATGATCCTGGGTCCTGGGATTGAGTCCTGCAGAAGTCCTGAGTCCTGAGAAGCAGAAGGAGCCTGCTTCTCCCTCTGCCTGCCACTCCCCCTGCTTGTGCTCTCTCTCTCTGACAAATAAGTGAAATCTTTAAATAAAAGTAAAAATCGAGGGGCGCCTGGGTGGCTCAGATGGTTAAGCGTCTGCCTTCGGCTCAGGTCATGATCCCAGGGTCCTGGGATCAAGCCCCACATCGGGTTCCAGGCTCAGCGGGGAGCCTGCTTCTCCCTCTCCCTCTGCCTCTCTCCCTGCTCATGCTCGCTCGCTCTCTCTCTCTCTCTCTCTCTGTATCTCTGTGTCTCAAATGAATAAATAAAATCTTTAAAAAAAAAAAAAGTAAAAATCAAAATAAAAAGCTATGAATGTTCTTTTGGGGGGTAGATGTGTTATTTTATCTTTCAACATTTCCATTGAATTTGTTTGCCAAATAAAGTGTTTTATGTGTGGGTAGTTTTATATATATATATTTATATATATATATATTTTTAAGATTTTATTTATTTATTTGAGACAGAGAGAATGAGAGAGAGAGAGCACATGAGAGGGGGGAGGGTCAGAGGGAGAAGCAGGCTCCCTGCTGAGCAGAGAGCCCGATGCGGGACTCGATCCAGGGACTCCAGGATCATGACCTGAGCCGAAAGCAGTCGCTTAACCAACTGAGCCACCCAGGCGCCCTATTTTTTTTTTTTTTTAAAGTAAGATCTAGATTCCTGTATTTTCCAATTTTGCCAGTCTTTAATGGAAACTTTTTTTTGTTTGTTTCTTCCTCTCCCCCACCTCTTATGACTATATACATTAATGTCAGCTGTCCTTAGACTGAGCCTGTTGTGTGCATTATTAAATAATATAAGCCTACCTCCTTTAAACCTAGTGACCTTGTTCAGTATTTCCCACAAATGTGATCACAGTGGTTTACTTTTGTGGCAAACAAGGCTGTTATTCTATGTGTGAGGTTTTTAACTATCAGAGATAAAGAGTGGAGGTGCAATTATTTTGTTGTTTCAGCTGATCTCAGGGTGATTTAAGGTAACATTTTGTGAGGAAAATAATGACCTATAAAATATAATCAGAGTATTGTGTATTTAAAATATCACAATATCCCCTTGTTCTTTCTCTGCTATGCTAAAATACATGTTTTTGTTTTTGTTTTAAGATTTATTTATTTGAGATAGAGCGAGCACAAGTTGGGGGAGGGGCAAAGGTAAGGGAGAAGCAGACTCCCAGCTGAGCAGGGAGCCAGAGGATGTGAGGATGTGGGGCTCAATCCCAGGACCCTGAGATCAGGACCTGAACTGAAGGCAGATGCTAAACCGACTGAGCCACCCAGGCACCCCCATGGTATTTTTTATAAATACCTACATATTTTATATTTTAAAAGATTTCATTTATTTATTTTAGAGAGAGAGAGAAAGAGCTAGCATGAGTGGGGGAAGGGGCAGAGAGGGAGGGAGAGGGACAGACTGTGCTGAGTGGGGAGCCCGATGTGGGGCTCAATCTCATGACCCTGAGACCGTGACCTGAGCTGAAACCAAGAGTCGACGCTTAACCAACTGCGCCACCCAGATGCCCCAATACCCACTTATTTTAAATATTGAAATAAAGAATTTGATTTTTTTTTTGAGGTAATTGGAGGCTCCTTAGGGTCTAAAAAATTGAGTTTGGGATAAGTATCTGTTCTTTAATACCAATTACCATAAGTAGGAGCCTCAAAGACAAAGTTGAATGCATCTTGCTGGGATTAACATACCATGAGAGGAGAAAATAATCAGGATTTGCTTGTCAACCTATCAGTTTTGGGATGTGGGAAATAGGTTAATCTCCTTTGGATTAGAATTTGTTGTAGGCTTTCAAAAGCCTCACCTCTCAGAACTAATATGATGATATATTTATTTTGTATCTTCCTGAGCTTCAGAAATCTAATTTACTTTGTCCTGAATTCTCAGTGAAGGATCATCACAGTTTGCATATTTAAGAAGGATGTAGTCATTCTAGCTTTATTTTGTATGTTTTGTAATGTTCTCATTAAATTTTAAAAAATTTTTCTTTCCTACCTTCTCTGTTTGTTCTTCATAATCTTACCTCTGTTCCTATGTAGAGAGATAGAAATATTTTTTCTTCTTTCTCTTTTGTGAGCTGTCTCCATAAGAAGAAATTATTGTACAATGAATGTGCCTGGAATACCACTTGGAGATGAAAGATATCTTGGCAAGTTCATAACATTTGCAAGACGTTTGGGTTGGGACAACTTCATTCTATTTTTTTTTTTTTTAAGATTTTATTTATTTGACAGAGAGAGACACGGTGAGAGAGGGAACACAAGCAGGGAGAGTGGGAGAGGGAGAAGCAGGCTTCCCGTGGAGCAGGGAGCCTGAAGTGGGGCTCGATCCCAGGACCCTAGGATCATGACCTGAGCCAAAGGCAGACGCGCAACGACTAAGCCACCCAGGTGCCCGTGGAGAAGTTCATTCTAGTTTACATGTGAGATTTCATTTTGGTGGAGAACATTTTGCCACTTTTCTATGTGTTTTCCTATAGCGTATGAATAAAACTTTGTATTTCCCCCTGCAGTGGCACAACTTAAAAATTTCAGCCGCTGGAACATGTGGTTCTTTGCTAGTCAGGAAGCCAAGAAGGTTATATAAACAAAAAAATATATAAAATATATAAACAAATTCATATATAACATCCATTATGTATTCTAAGAAATAACTAAATTGTTGGTGGCAAAAAAAAAAATGTGTAAGTCATGGATCTCCCTATTTCTAGTTACTCCCACTGCAAATCATCCTACACACAGCTGCTAGGTTATCAGAGCTGTTAGAATAATCTCCCTAGGGGCGCCTGGGTGGCTCAGTCGTTAAGCGTCTGCCTTCGGCTCAGGTCATGATCCCGGGGTCCTGGGATCGAGCCCCGCATCAGATGCCCTGCTCAGTGGGAAGCCTGCTTCTCCCTCTCCCACTCCCCCTGCTTGTGTTCCCTCTCTCGCTGTCTCTCTGTCAAATAAATAAATAAAATCTTTAAAAAAAATAATAATAATCTCCCTAAAACAATATTTGCATCAAATCCTCTAGTAGTGGCTTCTCTTAAGAAACCTCAACTCCGGGGCGCCTGGGTGGCTCAGATGGTTAAGCGTCTGCCTTCAGCTCAGGTCATGATCCCAGGGTCCTGGGATCGAGCCCCCACATCGGGCTCCTGGCTCAGCCGGGAGTCTGCTTCTCCCTCTCCCTCTGCCTCTCCCACTGCTCATGCTCTCTCTCTCTCTGTATCTCTGTGTCTCAAATGAATAAATAAAATCTTTAAAAAAAAAAAAAAAAGAAAGAAACCTCAACTCCTTAGTACAGTGTGGAAGGCCCTCTCTTACAGCTTCACTTGATCTTGCATTTCCCCACTTCTTACTTTGTTTGATTTTGTTACACTCTGGGGCTGGGCATTAACTATATATAAATGTGCTGTAATACCTATTCCTCCTCCACCTCCCCTTTTCCTTGCCTTTCATTCAGATCACCACCCTCACTTGTAAGTGCCTTCTTACCAACTAACTGTGCCTAACTGTTCTTTTCAGCAGCCTCTCAGGATTTTAGTACTTAATTCATACCCTCTTATTCTCAGTGTAGAGGTGCTCTGCATTTGATTTTATGGATTTGCAATCTTTCCAAGACAGGTGTCAAGTAAATGATTTGCCTTAATGGTGAAGTTAGAGTTGACATTTATAATAATAATAAAATAATAAATAATAATAAATTCTTATTATTCTAATTGCTTCAGGAAAACTTCATAAACAAAGTGATATTTCATAAGTTTGTACTCAAAGACCAGAGAGTGTTTAATCTAAGTAGGAGAGGAGGAAGACAGCGTGGATGTTTTAAAGGAATAAGAATGTCAAATCTGCAATAGCTGTGAGACCATGGCAAGCTACTTAATATACCTGAGCCTCAGTTTCTTACCCTATAAAATGGAGATGCTAATATCTACTTAGTAGGATTGTTGTAAGGATCAGAAGTACCTGCACATAGCAGGCAGTCAGTAAATAGTAGCTATTATTATAGATTAAGGATTTGTTTGACTTGGCCCTAGAAAAAATTAATAGATTGAAATGGAGCTAATGGGGGTGACGTCATGGAAAATGGCAGAGAAGGGAGCTCCAAAAATTGGTTCTCTCACCAAGACGGCTATTAAGCTAGCTTGCAGCTATTAAACTAGCTTGAACTGTCCAAAGCAATTATTTTAGAATTCTTTAGTCTAGTCAAGCACTTGCAGCATCCAGTGGAGTGCTTAATGAATAAAAAAGATGGTAAATTTCTGAGAATTTTGGTGTTTTGTGCAGTGACTACCATTTTCTATCCCCCAGCCTTGTGGCAGGCAGCTGGTGGTAGGGTGGCCCATGGTTCCTGATGTGACTTCCTTGCCCTTCAAAAATCATGGTTGTATGTTTTGACTGCTTCTTTTGATTGCTGAGGGGCCAGCACAGAGACTGGCCATTGTTCCAGACCTCACAGGCTAAAGTGGCTTCCCTGGCATCTACCAAGGGAATTTAAAGAGACGAAATACCCTTTTTTCTGATTGAATCCTGGCATTTAAGGAAATCTCTGTCAGGACTCTGGCTGACCACAGAAATAACAGAACAGAGACTTCCATGACAACACACAACCAAGGAATATAGACTTTGCAAAAAAAAAAAAAGGTTGGAAGTCACTAAACAGACAACTATATCCTTCATCAAATAATAGCAATCCCTAGAAGAGAGAACCTAATTTCTAGAATTACCACATTACAATATTTAACATGTCCAATTCTCAGCAAAAATTAAAAAACATATGAAGAAATAGAAATTATGGCCCATTCACAGAAGAAAAAAGAAATCCCTGAAGAAGCTCAGACAATGTACTTAATAGACAAAGAGTTTAACTACTTTAAATGTGTTCAGAATGCAGAATGGACAAAGAACTAAAGGAAATCGGGAAACAATGTGTAAAAGAGTGGGGAATATAAATAGAAATTATAAATCGTATAATAGCTGAAATAAAAATCAATGGCAGGTTTGGTGGCAAATTTGAGCAGGCAAAAGAAAGAATCAAAAAACTTGAAGATAGGGGCATCTGGGTGGCTCAGTCGTTAGGCATCTGGGTGGCTTAGTCGTTAAGCGTCTGCCTTCAGCTCAGGTCATGATCCCAGGATCCTGGGATCGAGCCCCTCATTGGGCTCCCTGCTCGGCAGAGAGCCTGCTTCTCCCTCTCCCACTCTTCCTGCTTGTGTTCCCTCTCTCGCTGTCTCTCTCTCTGTCAAATAAATAAAATCTTAAAAAAAAAAAAAAACAAACTTGAAGATAGGGCCATTGAAATACCCTGTCTGAGAACTAGAAAGAAAAAGATGAAGAAAAATAAACAGTACCTAAGGGACATCATCAAATGTACCAACATGCACATTATGGAAATACCAGAAGGCAAAGAGAGGGAGAGAATGGAACAGAAAAATTTTTTTGAAGAAATAAAGGATAAAAATAATTTAATGGTTTAGCTTTTATATTTAAGTCTTTGATCCATTTTTGAGTTAATTTTTGTATATGGGATAAAGTAATTTTATCTTTTTGCACGTGGTTATCCAGTTGTCCCAGGTCCATTTATTGAAGAGACTGTTCTTTTCCCATTGGATGGTCTTGGCACCTTTGTTGAAATTCAGTTGGATGTAGATGTACAGTTTTATTTCTAGACTTAGTTTTACTTTTACTTAAGTATGCCTGTACTTATGCCTATACCACACTGCTTTGATTACCATAGTTTTGTAGTAGGTTTTGAATTCAGAAAGTGTGGATCCTCCAACTTTGTTCTTCTTTTTCAAGATTGTTTTGCCTATTCAGAGTCCCTTGCAATTCCATATGAATCTGAGGATTGACTTTTCCACTTCTGCAAAAAGGCTGATTTGAATTTTAATAGGGGTTGCATTAAATCTGTAGATCACTTTGGTTAATATTGACACCTTAACAATATTAAGTTTTTCAATCCATGAACATGGGATGTCTTTCTATTTCTTTAATATTTTGTAGTTTTCAATGTATAAGTCTTTTACCTCTTTAGTTAAATTTATTCCTAGGTGCTTTATTTAGGTGCTCTTATAAATGGAATTTCTTTCTTAATTTCCTTCCTGGATTGTTCATCACTGATGTGTAGAAACACAACTGGTTTTTGTGTGTTTGTCTTGTAAGCTGCAACTTTGCTGAATTTATTAGCTCTAGTAGCTTTCTTGTGGGTTCTGTGGGATTTTTCCATGTATAGAATCATGTCATCTGTGAATAGACATAGTTTACTTCTTCCCTTCCAATTTGGATGCCTTTTGTTTCTTTTTCTTGTGTCTGGCTAGAACTTCCAGTACAGCATTGCATAGCAGTGGTGAAAGCAGGCTTTCACCTTTCCTCATGTTCCTCATGTTCCTCATCTTAGGAAGAAAACTTTCACTCTTTCACCATTGAATATTAGGTTAGCTGTGGGATTTCCTTTATCATGTTAGGAAGTTCCTTTCTAATCCTAGCTTTCTGAGTTTTTTTTTTTAAATCATAAAAGAGTGTTGGTTTTTGTCATGTGCCTTTTCTGCATTAGTTGACATGATTGTGTGGGGTTTTGTCTTTCTTTCTATTAATGTGGTATGATACATTGATTGACTTTCTTATGTTGAACCACTTGGGATAAATTCCACTTTTCAGCCAGTCTCTGCTTTTCCAACTTGGGTGAATTGCAAGTTAGGCTGAACAGAGTTAAGGGCATTGCGTCAGTCCTTTAGGTAGCCCCAGTCAAGTTAGAACAGATAGAAAAGATAATTTTTAATTTAAGTCTACTGTGCTCTCTCTGGAACCAGGTACCAGGGTCCCACACTAGGAATGTAAGTGTAAGGCTTCTGTTGTACTGGGGAAAGGGATGGGATAAGAGTAAATAATGCCACAAAGATGTCCTACCATTTTTGAATTGCCTTTTTCCTGATTCATTGTTAAGTTGGTTGCTGTAAGACTGTTTTCCAGAGTTCTAATTCTAACAAAGTTGGTTCTGACAGTTTCTACTTGTTTTTCAATGTTTCTGAAGGGGGATGGGAGTTCGGAGCTGCCTGCTCTGCCATTTTACTGATGTCACTTTCTTCATTTCTTTTTGATTTGTAAAAATTTCTTCCTTTTCACCTTTTATTTCTCTTAATGGATTATTTGTTATAGTTAGTCACTTGTGTCCAAATTTTATGTTCATTTCTGAAATGATTCTTTTTCTTTTCTTTAGTTCTTTCATCTTTTCTGGAGTTTTGTAATTGTGATTTATATTTCTTTTTATGTCTTTTTCATGTCTTGAATTATTTTCTTAATGTCTCTTAGCTTGTTTTGAAATAGAGTAATTTTGATCTCCTTTCAAGGTTTGCCATTCATTATCTGTAGGGATGTTACTCTGTTCTTTGTCTCATTTTTCTTAAAATAACTGTATGGGATGGGACTTTTGATATTTTTTTGTTGCTCATTTTTATGTGAAATTTGTTTTCCTGAACTTTTAGAAGGGGGTCATAGTTCAGGAGAACTTTTCTAATGTCACAGAGCTCCCTCTCCTGTTGTTTTTGTAAAATATTCAAAAAATGATGGCTTCCTTTCCCCTTCTCCATTTTTATCTGGATCTTTTCTTTGTCTCTGTTGTCCCTGCCTTGCTCAATTTTGGTTCCACATCAACTTCCCTCACTGTGTAGCCCTATCTTGGAAGGCAGTTTTTATTGGTAGGTTGATTTTAAGAATTTATATGGCTCATACCGCTCCAGTCTTTTTCAGAACTTAACTCATGCTCACTTGTTATTGGATTGGGCTAAACCTTTTCCATTTTCAACTTCTCCTCTCAAATTGGCCATCACACTGTCCAGTGAATACCTCATGACTGTTTTGATGTTCTCTTCAAGTCCCTCAAATGCGCCATTGCTTCCCTACGCACCTCCTGTGCAGGTGCTAGTTTCATGTATGTCTGGTGGCTGTTGATGCTTTCCCTCACTCACTTTTATTTTGAGGTTCATGTGGATACCTTGTCACCTGCTTTTGTTGTAAATATTATCCATGGAATTTTGATTTTGCTATTTTAGTCAGTCTGTTTGGTTTAAAAATCTGTGACGTAGCATCTGCCATCTAGAGTTCATAATCCATTCTGTGTTCACATTTTAAAAACTCTCCTGTATGGGCGTAGAATTTCTGGCCCCTGGGCTATGGCATGTCTACTATATAGTGCTTTGTTCTGAAGTTTTAGTTCAAATGTGTTTGGATATTGCAAAACCTATCAGTGTAGAAGCGGTCAGAAAAAAAGCAGTTTAACTACTGGGTATTTACCCCAAAGATACAAATGTAGGGATCCGAAGGGGTATGTATGTGCACCCCGATGTTTATAGCAGCAATGTCCACAATAGCCAAACATGGAAACAGCCAAGATGTCCGTCGACAGATGAATGGATAAAGAAGATGTGGTATACATATTATATATATATATATATTATATATATATATATTATATATATATATATATAGTGGAATATTATGCAGCCATCAAAAGGGATGAAATCTTGCCATTTGCAATGACGTGGATGGAACTGGAGGGTATTATGCTAAGTGAAATAAGTCAATCAGAGAAAGACATGTATCATATGACCTCACTGATATGAGGAATTCTTAATCTCAGGAAACAAACTGAGGGTTGCTGGAGTGGTGGGGGGTGGGAGGGATGGGGTGGCTGGGTGATAGACGTTGGGGAGGGTATGTGCTATGGTGAGCGCTGTGAATTGTGTAAGACTGTTGAATCACAGACCTGTACCTCTGAAACAAATAATACATTATATGTGTTAAAAAAAAAAAAAGAAGAAGAAGAAGATATGAAGGGAAAAATGAAGGGGGGAAATCAGAGAGGGAGACGAACCATGAAAGACTATGGACTCTGAGAAACAAACTGAGGGTTCTAGAGGGGAGGGGGCTGGGGGATGGGTTAACCTGGTGATGGGTATTAAAGAGGGCACATACTGAATGGAGCACTGGGTGTTATATGCGAACAATGAATCATGGAACACTACATCAAAAACTAATGATGTAATGTATGGTGATTAACATAACATAATTAAAAAAAATTTTTTAAAGCAGTTATCATAGTAGAAATGAAAGTATTTACAGATTTTAGTAAAGTTGAAAATGATGCAAAATATATTTGTTTATGGAATGAAGAGCAAGAACTTTTTGAAGGCCAAAGAGCAAATTATGCAACATGTGGAGTATAGTGCCTGTGTCATTGAAAGTAATCAGAATCGGGGCGCCTGGGTGGCTCAGTTGGTTAAGCAGCTGCCTTCGGCTCAGGTCATGATCCCAGGGTCCTGGGATCGAGCCCCGCATCAGGGAGCCTGCTTCTCCCTCTCCCTCTGCCTGCCTCTCTGCCTACTTGTTCTCTCTCTCTATCTGTCAAATAAATAAATAAAATCTTTAAAAAAAAAAAAAGAAAGTAATCAGAATCAACAAGAGATGGGGAAAAGTGTTGGGGGCAGGGAGAACCTTTTAGTTCAAGGACAACTGTCAATGTCAGATTTCTGGGAGCTTAACATTTATTTATGGAAAAACAAGGGGTTAGTCAGAGATTGAGTCTGAAAACAGTGTAAATTGAACTTTGGCCACAGGCTACAGAGGGTTTTATAAGTTCAGGGCTACTTAAACACCTGCTCAAAGTGAATGAATGCCTGGTGGCCAGTGCAAACACTTGGGCATTCCTTACACTACTAGGAAATAAATATAGTTAAAGCATCAACGGGATTTGAAAAACAATTTTAGAGTAGCCAAAACTGATCTCTTTTAAGGGAAAAAAAAAAGAAGAAGAAGCCTGATGGAAGATTTATCATCATAGAGGAGAAAAATATTTCTGGTTTAAAAGTGACAAAGGACCAGCTAACGTATCTACTTATGGGAAATGCATAAGCACAGTAAGCACAGTCCCTTGCAAACAAATTGACTTCTTTATACCTTCAGGAACCTAACCCGTACATAGAATAGCTTCTGTACAATTTAGACTGAATAATAGCAGATTGTTTCATAGAAGATGCACAAACATCACTTTTAATATCAATCTTCAGAAGGTTAAAACATATCAATAAAAACAGTTTTGCAGGGAAGTAGACTAATGTGGTCTAGCTATACACAAGTGCAGAGGCTCAGGCGCATGAGTGGGCATTAGTGTGGCTGAGAGGGATGAGTTTAGAAGGTAGTGGAAGTTAATGAGTTTGGAGAGGGAACCAAGAGCAAGATCATGTAGGGCCTTAAGGCTATAATGGTAAGAACTTTAGGTTTTATTCTAAGGTGTTTGGAAGCCATTAGCAAGTTGAGAGCAGAGAAAGGGTGAACAGCTACCATAAATGATAGGTTCATGCTAAATGGAGGCTGTGCTTTGGGCAGTGATACACATGTGTCAGAATGAAAAGAATCTGGGTTCATGTTGACTTTAAATTTTTTTAATTTGAAAATTTGTGGTTGTAGAGTTATGTAAGAGGTACGTAAGAGGTGTTGAAACACACACACACACCTTTTTGTTTTCCAAAGTTTGCTAACAGTACTGAAACTCATTTCTTATATTCCTTATTTCTATTCTGTTCTTTTTACAGTTTAAATCAAAATGCTAGCCACAGACTACTAAATGACTTCATAACACACTGATGAATCAGAACTTGAAATTTGAAAAACACCGTAAATCTAGTATAATTCCTTTATTTGGCTTGTCAAGGCACACAGTACTACAAATGACCAAGCCAGAATCCAGATATTGCCACATTTCCTATGAATATGTTCATTAAGAAATAAAAACCAAATTCCTCTATACAGTGTAACAGTAGGTTCCAGGGTAGAAAAAAATTGTGAGGGTAAGTGTTCCTACTTGAGTGTATTACCTGTGCTTCTCTCCCTGGTGTGAAATGGTAAGGCCTATGAATTTCAAATGGACTTTTAAAGTATCAACACAATTTTCATCATTAACGGTCTGTAATTAAGTATACAAATTGCTAGCCAAAGTAACAGTTGGTTTCGAATTACAAACAGAGAATAAGTCATTTATAGACAGCCTTGTGGCCTTTAAATTGTCACCTAGGAATTAGTGAAAAGAAATTCTGCTTTCATATTTTCTTCAAGTTGTATATTCTTTTGCTGTGTTTCATTTTGGAAAAGAGCTTGTGGGAGGAGTGAAGGATAAATGAAACATAAAGGTCAGTGTGAAGTAATGGGGAAAAAATGGCCCTTTCAGTTGTATTATATGAATCCTTGCTCCTAGCTCTTTGACCTTTGGAAGATACTTGCCTGTGCCTCATTTTTCTCATTTACATATGGAAATAATATCTGCATCATAGCTTTAATGTTAAGATTAAATGAGGACCCGGTGGTGTAACATATATTTTAATAAATATTAGTTTTCTTCTTTCCTTTCTTCCTTAGGAAGGAATTCAGTGAAAATATGTTGCTAGAATAAGCAGGGCTGGAGAGTGTAGAAAAATGCAAAAAGAAAGGTACATCTTTTTTTTATTGGTTGTTCTCTTCCTAGTAAGTCTGTTGTGCATGATCCCAATTGTTCCTAATTTCTTTTAGAATAGGTAGGCTTTCTGTGCTTCTTGCTACCCTTCCGCTTTTTAAAGATGGAAGTTTCCCAAGTGATGAAAGGCAAGTTTAGGAGGCCAGAAAATAGTAGCTTCATAGCTGATTCCAGTATTTTAGTTCCTAGTGTCTCCAGTCTGCTTTATTACAAAGAAGTTACTGAAGATATGTCATTCCTGATACCAAGTATGTTAGTTAGCTGATAGCTGTTAATTATAGGTGTTACCTAAAACCAGTTGCGCTCGCCTGTGCAATAAACACTTCCTTTGATATAACTCAGATATCCTAGGAGCAAGATTACAAAGAATGAGATGGAAAGATAGAATTAGAATTTTGTCTAGCTCACTTTTTTTTTTTTTTTAAGATTTTATTTGTTTATCTGACAGAGAGAGACACAGTGAGAGAGGGAACACAAGCAGGGGGAATGGGAGAGGGAGAAGCAGGCTTCCCAATGAGCAGGGAGCCCAATGCGGGGCTCGATCTCAGGACCCTGGGATCATGACCTGAGCCGAAGGCAGATGCTTAATGACTGAGCCACCCAGGCACCCCTAGCTGGCTTTTTTTTTTTTTTTTTTAAATAACAGCTTTATTGAGATATAATTCACATACTATAAAATTCACCGTTGGGGCGCCTGGGTGGCTTGGCTGGTTAAACGTCTGCGTTTCGCTCAGGTCATGATCCTAGGGTCCTGGGATTGAGCCCTGCATTGGGCTCCTTGCAAAGCAGGGAGTCTGCTTCTCCCTCTGCCCCTCCCCCTGTTTGTACACCCATGTGCTCTCTCTCTCTCTCTGTCAAATAAATAAATAAAAATCTTTTTAAAAATCCATTCTTTTAAAGTGTACAATTCATCGGTTTTTAGTGTATTCACAAAGTTATGTAACCATCACTATTGTTTAATTTTTAGAACATTTTAATCACCCCCAAAAGAAACCTGTACGCATTAGCAATCATTCTCCACCATCATTCTCCACCACAACTCTCCTGCCCCTTTACCCTTTTCCCCTGGTATCTCAACCCCTTGCAACCACAGATGTGCTTTTTGTCTCCATGGATTTGCTTATTCTGGACATTTCATATGAATGAAATTATATAGTATTGGTCTTGCGACTAACTTTTTAGTGTAATATTTTAAAAGTTCATCCATGTTGTAGCACAAATCAGTACTTCATTATTTTATATTGCCAAATAATATAATATAATATGAATACACTGCATTTTGTTATCCTATTCATCAGTTGATGGACATTCAGGTTGTTTTCACTTTTTGGCTATTATGAATAATGCTGCTATGAAGTTCATGTACAAGTTTTCTGAGGTCCTATGTTTTCAGTTCTCTTGTGTATATACCTCAGAGTAGAATTGCTGGGTCATATGCTAACTTTTTGTTTAACATTTTGAGGACTTTATAAACTGTTTTCCAAAGTGATTGCACTATTTTGCCTAGCTGGATTTTAAATCACTTGGTGTCCAGGTTCTAATTTCCTATATATTAAAGGAGAGCCTTAGCTGAAACAAGTAGTTTGAATTGATAGGGGGAAAAAAATCCACCTGTAGTAGTTTGCAAAGGTGGAAGTCCTTTTTCTTAAAGTAGGTTTGGAATTATTAGTATTAATCTTTGTTCTTTCTTTTTTTCTTTTTTTTGCAGTTTTATCTCCAAGACACTAAAAGTAGTAATGGTACCTTTATAAATAGCCAGAGATTGAGTCGAGGCTCTGAAGAAAGTCCACCATGTGAAATTCTTTCTGGTGACATTATCCAGTTTGGGGTAGATGTAACGGAGAACACACGGAAAGGTACGGGTATGGATCGATTTTTCCTATTATTTGTCTTTTTAAGTTTAAAAAAAAATTCTGTTTAATGTTATAAAACATTTCACGTTTGTAAAAGTATTTAAATATAGCATTATATGCAGTGAAAAATTAAAAATCTCTTACTTCCTCTTTTGCTTTTCTAAAGTTTTAAATTCTGAAATGTTAATAAGTGAATTTATAATTTTCATCACAGTATGAAAATACAGGACACTCCTGTGCTAGTTTAGGAAACAGTTGGCTGCAGTGACAGTATACCCAACCAACAGGAGCTTAAATCGTAAGGATATTTATTGTTAACAAGAATGCAGGAGGGTAGGTCCAGACTTTGTTCACTTGACTCAGTGGTGTTACCAGGAATCCAGGGCTTTACTGTCCTTAACATGTTGGTTTCTTATGCTTTTGCTTATCTTAGGTGTTTGCTTGCCGCCTCATGGTTAAAGAGGGATGATTGCAGCCCCGGGCCTTCTTTTCCTCATGCCAGTGTACTTGGCAAAAACTGTGAGGCGGGGACAAAATGTCTTCCTGTATGGCTCTTTTTTTTATGTTGAAAGCACAGTCTTTTGTAGAATTCTCTCAGCAGATTTACATTCCTCTTGTCTCAGTGGCCACATACATACCTATCTATGGCTACAAAGAAGTCTGGGAAGTTACTTACCTTGCAGAAGGGATCAGGACATCCATGATTGTCATATGTCAATTATGACTTATCCCTTCCAGTTGTGCATACATTGTTGTCCCAAACAAAATCAGAGTTCTGTAGGCAGTTAATAGTACGTATCAAGATATAAAATTTCACATCTCATAGTTTTTGAAACTAGAAGTTCTTTAGCTAAATAAATGTAGATTGTCTTCAATTTTACAATTCTAAAGCTTCCTGGCTTTACCTGCTTCACTGTCTACTTTATGTCCATGAAATTATATGGCTGGATCATAAAACTAAGTGAATAGGAACCAAAAGTATGCAGCTCCTCTTAGTTTAATATGGACAGTGGAACAAATTGACAGGTTTCTCCTTTTGCTTCTCTGAACATACTTTGATCTGGTGATGACCTAAGTCATCAGTATGTGACATTTTGCACAGTAGACATGGGGATGCGGTTGGGCGGGCAGTGATGCTGCTTCCATGTGTGTGCATGTGCATATATGTTTATATAATTTTCACTGGTTGTTGGAACTGCAGTATTACTTTTACTGGGTTTTGTTGGCCTTCTCAGGGACTTAAATTTTGATATTTGAATTTGGGTAGGATCATACTCTTAGGAATTTCCATTCACAATTGTAAAATAGAAAGTTTGTATTTTGATGCAAAATATTGAGTACTCCTTACTAAGACAGCTCACCTTATGTATGACCATACTAAGAATAGCCATGTTGGACACTGTAGCATCTGTTGCCGCATCACACCACCTCTGGTACCAAGTCATTCAGCAAACACTTACTGAGCCCCAGCTGTGAATAACCCACAGAGAAGACAGAGAATTTGATTACATGTTTTCTCCAAGGAATGTCTGTCTTCTTGGCTTGCATTTCCCAAAGAGAATTAATGGGTGTTAATTAATAAAAGAATGAGGTTGTCAAATACACTTAGGAAATGCTTAGTTAACCAAAGGTAAACAGGACTTTTCAGAGTCCTTAATATGCTAACATATAGGGGCGCCTGGGTGGCTCAGTCAGTTAAGCGTCTGCCTTCGGCTCAGGTCATGGTCCCAGGGTGCTGGGATCGAGCCCCGCATCGGGCTCCCTGCTTGGCGGGAAGCCTGCTTCTCCCTCTCCCACTCCCCTTGCTTGTGTTCCCTCTCTCGCTGTGTCTCTCTCTCAAATAAAGAAATAAAATCTTTAAAAAAAAATATGCTAACATATATGCAGATCTCCAGGGAGGTGACTGTTCTAGAATGCAGCTCTTTCCAAACTCCTTCCCACTCTTCTTTCCCATCTAGCTGTGAGAGACATTCTTTAGAACATGCTGTAGGAAGAAGCTAAGAGGACAATCCTGAAATTCAGGGTTATTATTAGTGCACTATTATTTTAGCAACATTTGATTCTTGCAGGGTTCTTTGAATATTTAACTGTCTTTTATGCCAACTTTAAGGAAATTAAGTAAAGAAAAATTTCTTCATCATTTAAAATGTTTCTTTTGGTATTTATTGCTTTCAAAAAGTTGACTTATGCCTGGGCTCTTGGGATACAGCTCTATCACTAGCTGAGGACTACCTGTTTAAGCATATACCAGGGAAAAAGTTAGACTTTGTCCTATGCTAAACAGTACTATGATAAGCTTTACATCACTTAAAATCCTACTGAAATTATACAGCACTACAGGTTAACCCCTGGTTCAAAGAAGAAATCAAAAGGGGAATTTTAAACTATGTAGAAAGGAAAGGAAAGGAGACTTTTATACCAAAATGCAGTAAATCCTTTACTCAAATAAAAATTTATAATCTTAAATTCCTTCTGTACTAAAGAAAAAGGACAATGAAGGAACTTGGCATTTAGGAGAAATTAGAAAAAGAACAAGAAAAAAGAAGCTGGGAAATAAAAAGCAGAAATTAATGAAATAAGCAAAAAAATCCAAAAAACCATAGAAGGAATAAACAAACCAAATGCCGATTCTTTGAAAAGCATCCAACTAACAAAAAACAGGTAATTCATAAGCCTTGATTCCCTTATTAGGTTAAAAAAAATACTAGCAAAAATATACAAGATAAGGAATGAGAAAGGAGACATAAACAAAGGTACCGGATATACTAAAAGAATTTTGAGAAACTAGTGCATGCCAACCTATGACAAAGAAAAAAGCTAGAGTAAATTGTTTTCCCAGCAAAATTATCCCAAGATGTAGAAAACTTGAGTAAATTGATTTCCTTAAAAGAGACTAAGAAGTTATTAAAGATTGATGAGAAGCAGAGGCATTTATAGCTGAATATGATCTTATTTTTAAAAGCAGATAAATCCAGTTATTTAAATAATCCAAACATCCATAAAGGTGGAAATCTGTCAGAATCCTTTAGAGAAGCCAGCAGTATATCATTAATGCAAATTCTGTTAAAGACACAGTTCAAAAATAGAAAACTAGCACTAATTTCACTTGTGACAATAGATGAACAATTCTGATTAAGGTATTAGTAAATTAACTTCAGAAATGAAGCTATAATAAACAAAGTAGGTTTTATTCTAGGAATGCAAAAATGATTCAGTATTGGGGAAATCTATTTACATCATCCACAGACTAAAAATGTTACATGAAAAACATGTTACTTTATAACCAGTAGGTATTGAAAAGGCATTTGATGCTTCTCTTCCCATCTGACATGGCAACCAGCCTCCTTCCTCTCCAGCTCTGGCTTCCTTTTTCCATCTAGCCAGCCTGAGCGCTTCCCCTGTTCTTCAGGTTGGCCCTATAGCCTCTGGTCCCTAGAGTCCCTGTGCTTTCTCCTTTCTTGGGGCTTAGGTCCTCACCCTACCCCGCTATGAATGAGGAGTATGCAGTGCTCCTACTGGGCACAAGCCTGACTGAATATATCCTGTCAAATATAATATCAGTGAATGGAAAGAAAGTTCTTCACATGGATAGAAACTCATACTATGGAGGAGAAAGTTCATCTATAACACCTCTGGAAGATTTATACAAAAGATTTTAAATACCAGGAGCACCACTACCATCAATGGGGAGAGGAAGAGACTGGAATGTTGGCTTAATTCCCAAGTTCCTTATGGTCAATGGTCAGCTGGTTAAGGTGCTGCTTTATACAAAGGTCACTTGCTATCTGATTTTCAAAGGACTGAAGGGAGCTTTGTCTGTAAGGGAGGAAAAATCTACAAGGTTCCTTCCATTGAAGCAGAAGCCCTGGCATCTAGCTTAATGGGACTATTTGAAAAATGTCACTTTAGGGCGCCTGGGTGGCTCAGTTGGTAAAGCGACTGCCTTTGGCTCAGGTCATGATCCTGGAGTCCCTGGATCGAGTCCCGCATCGGGCTTCCTGCTCGGCAGGGAGTCTGCTTCTCCCTCTGACCCTCCCCTCTCTCCTGTGCTCTCTCTCATTCTCTCTCTCTCAAATAAATAAATAAAATCTTTAAGAAAAAAAAAAAGAAAAGAAAAATGTCACTTTAGAAAATTCCTAGTGTGTGTTGCCAGCTTTGATGAAAACGATCCCTGAACTTTTGAGGGCATTGATCCTAAGAAGACTGCAATTCGGGAGGTGTACAAGAAATTTGACTTGGGACAAGATGTCATGGATTTTGCTGGCTTTGCCCTGGCATTTTTTTTTTTTTTTTTTTTTTTTGGCAGAGTGAAAGAGAGATCACAAGTAGGCAGGCAGTAAGAGAGAGAGGGAGAAGCAGGCTCCCCGCCGAGCACAAAGCCCGATATGGGGCTCGATCCCAGGACGCGGAGATCATGACCTGAGCCGAAGGCAGACACCCAATCGACTGAGCCACCCAGATGCCCCTTTGCTCTGGCATTTTATAGAACTAATGACTATTTGGGGTGCCTGGGTTGGTTAAGCATCTACCTTCGGCTTAGGTCATGATCCCGGGCTCCTGGGATTGAGCCCCATGTCAGGCATCCTGCTCAGCAGGGAGTCTGCTTCTCCTTCTCCCTCTGACTTCCACTCTGCTCATGCTCTTGCTCACTTGCTCTTTCTCAAAACGAATAAACAAAAAATCTTTAAAAAAAAAATAATAAAAAGAACAGATGACTATTTAGATAAACCATGTTGTGAAACCATTAATAGGATTAAACTTTACAACAAGTCTCTGGCAAGATATGGCAAAAGCACATACCTTTAGCTACTCTATGGTCTTAGAGAACTTAGCCTGGGATTTGCAGGGCTAAGTGCTAATTATGGTGGTACGTACATGCTCAATAAACCGATTGAAGAAATCATTGTGCAGAATGGAAGAGTGATTGGTGTGAAATCTGAAGGACAGGTTCCTTACTGTAAGCAGCTCATTTGTGATCCCAGCTATGTAAAAGACCAGGTAGGAAAAGTGGGCCAGGTGATCAGTTATCTGCATCCTCAGCCCACCCCATCAAGAACACCAATGATGCCAACTCCTGCCAGATCATCATTCCCCAGAACTAAGTCAGTCAGAAGTCAGATATCTATGTCTGCCTGAGCTCCTCCGTACACAGTATGGAAGCACAAGGGAAGTATATCGCCATAGTACAACTGTGGAAGCCAAGGAACCAGAGAAAGAAATCAGACCAGCTTTGCAGCTTTTGGAACTGACTGAACAGAAATTTGTTAGCATTAGTGACCACCTTGTACCAAAAGGCTTGGGAACAGAAAGCTAGATCTTTATTTCCTGCACATGCAATGCTACAACTCACTTTGAAAACAACTTTTGATGACGTTAAAGACATCTGTAAGAGGATGACCGAATCTGAGTTTGACTCTGAGGAAATGAACATAAGAAAAATAACATCTATGGGGAAGACTAACAGCAGTACATTTTATTATCTAATTAGGACAAACTTAACTTTTGGCAAATGATGTATACTGTATAAAATCAATATTATTGATCCCAGGGTCCTGGGATGGAGTCCCACATTGGGCTCCCTGCTCAGCGAGGAGTCTGCTCCTCCATCTCCCTCTGCCCCTCCCCTGGCTTGTGCTCTCTCTTGCTTACACTCTCTGTCAAATCAATAAAAAAAAATTTTTTTGAAATCAATTTTTATAAGGCCTGCTTTTGTAATCAAAACTGAGATTGCCGAGCACTGTACCAGTAAATATTCCTTCCCTTTCTAACATCATGTATTAACTTGTTTTCATGGAGTGGCTATTCAAAATTGGCAGGTTACCATATTCTGTTCAGTTTAACCAATACTGGCTTTTTTTCCCCCAGTGAAGAATCAGTTTTAAAAAAACATTGTGATACTGATACAGAGCACTTGATACAGTATTTGTATCTTTTAATCAATGTAGCCTTTGCAGTCCTGTGCTCCTGCTGTTCAAGAGCTGGATCAGTACAATTTTTCATGCCACTGTCCTCTTGACATTAAAGAAATTAGGAATTGAATATTCCACAATTTGGGAAAGAATCCCTACATTTTCCCTACACCTTTACATTTTGTGTCCTGTCAGGTATTATGAGTGTCCATGTAACACAGCTATAAGTTGGGGTTATGTGGGCCTAAAATTCTAACCCAACTCCAGACTATGAGAGTCATTTTGGAGGAAGCCTGTGTGCAGTGTTTTAACCTTATAAAATCGATGAGAGCAAAGAGAAAGAAACCTATCATAAACCAGGTAAATGTAGAAGCTTCTTTTGTTTTCTAGATGTGGCTTCTTCAATGGACCAAGCTATATTACGGTATTTGACAAAGCCTCCACTTCAATGATGTCTGTCTCAAAATGGCCCCAAATGATTTTTTTTTTTAAGGTTTTATTTATTTATTTGACAGAGAGAGAGAGAGAGCACAATCAGGTGGAGTAGCAGGCGGGTGGGGCAGGCCCCCCGCTGAGCAGGGAGCCCGATGCGGAACTCGAATCCAGGACCCTGGGATCATGACCTGAGCTGAAGGCAGTCGCTTAACTAACTGAGCCACCCAGGCGCCCCTCCAAATGATTTCTGTACTGCAAAAAAAAGCCAAACTCTGGAAAAAAAAAAAAAAAAAAAAAAAAGGAAAAGAATAGGCATTTGATCAAGTTTAGGAGTTTCCTAATAAAAATTCTAGATAAACAGGATAATAGAAAAAACTAAATAAAATAAGAATTCTAATTAGAATAAAAAGGGGCATCTGGATGGCTCAGTCATTTTGGTGTCTGGCTCTTGATTTTGGCTCAGGTCATGATCTCAAGGTTGTGAGATCGAGCCCCGAGTCTTGCTCCACGCTGGGTATGGACCTGCTTAAGATTCTCTCTCTCTCGGGACGCCTGGGTGGCTCAGTTGTTAAGCATCTGCCTTCGGCTCAGGTCGTGGTCCCAGGGTCCTGGGATCGAGTCCCATGTCGGGCTCCTTGCTCAGCAGGAGGCCTGCTTCTCCCTCTGCTTGCAGTTCCCCCCTGCTTGTGTTCTCTCTCTCTGACTAAGAAAACCTTAAAAAAAAAAGATTCTCTCTATCTCTCCCCCTCTCCAGCGCCCCCCCCCACGCTTGCACTCTCTCTAAAAAATAAATAAATAAAAATAAAACAGAATAAAAGCACAAATACTATACAGGTGTAAAAATGCATGAACTAAATTTACATATATCAGTAAGGATAAGTCTCAAAAACATCTCAAGCAAATTACAGATGGATGTGTGTGGTACAATACTACTTACATAAAGCATGAATTAATGCAAAACAGTACTACATAGTGCTTTTGAATACATTTATAGCAAGAATATAAAATCAGACACTTGAAATGACAAAAAATAGTTTCTGAGGATGTATGAAAGGATTTTTTTTTTTTGCATCACTGTGCATAGAACAAAAACAAAGGAAGCGTAATTTTAAAATTACCCATTGTGTAGCTATTAAAAAGAATAAATGAGGATTATATGAATTGCAGGGATTTCTATAAGATATACTGCTGAGAAAAGAATTACTATTAATAATTTCATTATTTTAAAAAGTCTCACCAATCCCTATAAATGTACACATACAAGTATGTGTTTCTATATGATTATATGAATACGGGGAAGAAAGCATGGAAGGATGCATACTAAATCATTACTGTGACTTATCCTGGAGTGGGGTGGAGGAGAGGAGTAAAAGAGAAGAGGGAGCCAAATTAAAAAGGGTGGGGCTAATGAGACTACAATTAAAAACCTTCCACTATCTGTGTCATTTATGTATTTCTGTGAAATAATGTATGTGTAAAAGGAAACTTCAAAAAAGAATATATAATACATAAAAATTTTTTTTGTGTATGTGTATAAAATGATTTTGTTAAAAAGGTGATAAGACCCTGATGTCATTGAGCATATCCATTCATATTAGTGACTCTTCTACTCTAATCTCTCCAAAACAAGCTGATTTTGATTTTGATGTTTGGCTTTCCACATAGTGCGACTCCAGGGAGAAAACTCACTGGTCAGTACTATACAAATAACCTACCCTATAGATGTAAAATATCATTGTAAACAAATAGGATGATAGTCTAATAGATTTTTCTTTTTAAGGAAGTGAGGAAGAGAGAAAGCCAACCTATCAGATCCTCCTGGAATGGGGGCTTTAGGAACCCAATGCTATCTACTCCTCTGTTCCCAAGCCCACAAACTGCTCAGACAGGGCATGAGTTTCCTGGGTCACAGAACATTACAGTAATCCTCTGCTGCAAAACTTGGGACCAGCTAGTTCTATAAACTTGACATATAACTCCAGTCAGTTCATCACTGAGGTCTGCTTTACCAATATCTGTTCCTAGGTAAGCCCTATGAACAAGCAGCCTGTTATGAGCAAAGTCAGTGGTATCTTCCATTTGCATTGTGCTCAAACTGCCTTCAGTTACTTTTACTTCCCACAATAGATCTTGTCTTTTCTTCACGCCCTTGCACATGCTTTTTCCTTTGGCTAGAAACTTTTCTAGGCTGGAAAAGGTGCCTTTCCATGTCCCTGTTGCACACTGCACTCCCCTTTATGTGTTTGCCTCCCTCACTTGAACTACCAGCTACGCAAGAGCAGCCAGTGTGTATGTCTTCATTGTAGAATCTCCACACTCAACCTGGCACATACTGGTTAAATAAGTTTTAAAATGTCTTATGAATCTTCCTCCACAATGTTATAAAAGTTCTTTCTGCCACCTTATCTCAACTAAGATTTTGACAACCTTCCTTCTAATCCAGCAGCTTAATATGAGGATTGGAAACTGGCAACCTTCTTGTTCACCACCACCCTTTTTATTTTGCTGTCATTCAGTTACCTCTCCTTAACCTGTCTAAACTTTAATTTGTTCATCTAATAAAATGGAACTCATGATACTACTACCTAATTCAAGGTTGATGGTATGATGTTCAGTGTTCACATTGCAGCACGATGTTCTATGTGAACATTGATAGAGCGTATACAGAGTTCTCATCTCAAGGCCAGTCATTTGTACCTTCTTTTCTTGCCATTAAGTTTGCTCCTCTTTCACAGTAGCTTTAGCCCCAGGCTCCTTTACCTGTGTATCCTTTGGAAATTATCATTGGCCGTTTCAAAGGTACTCTTGCTAACTTCTAGACTACTCCTAGACTTTTGGCTTTGCTGTCCTTGCTCATTCCTAGCTTTTGGTAACTTTCACCAGAAGCTTTACTTTCTTCCACTTTCTAGCTGCTAGGGAAAATCACAAAGCTGATTCAGCACAGCCTGTGCCAATTTTGCTGGGGTGACTAAGAGAATCTTTCTGATAGCATGGCAGTCTTTTGTTCTTTTAAAAAGTGGATTCTTGACCCAGGAATTATCTGCAGAACTTTTGAAACTACAGATGTCTGGATCCCACTTTTCAGTCCTAAGGAGGAGATTTGCAAGGTGTGGGGACTGAACACACCTATTTTTTAAAAACTTTGGTTGTTCTTTGGGAAACTAGGCTTAAGAACCCTATTTAATTAAGTTCCTGGCAGCAGCTGTTTTATATGCTTTCCCTGTCTTCAAGCCCCTTAAAATTACTCTGTACAAAGTTTAATTTCCCCTTCAAACTAGAGCATTCTACTGACTTCCCAATTTCTTTTATTGCTCCATCATTCTCCCATACACTAGCTCAGAATCCTGGTATTGTTTCTGACTCTTGTCTCTTCTTTACCTCTAGTCATCCAGGTCATTTGTCCCCTTTCCTTGCTCCTGCTTGTTTCTCCTTTGTCAACGTAGAGCATCATACTACCTCTCCACTTCTGGCCACCATACGCTGACAACCCACTATCTCCAGAATATTCTCCTGTTACAGCTTTGTTATTCTCCTGCTTTTAGAAGGCTGTACCATACTGCAAAATAAAGTCTGAAATGCTTAGTTGTATGCTTGAGGCCCTCAAAAATGTGGACTCAGTTCAAACTTTTGATTTTGTTTCCCATTCCTTTCCTTAATATATGTTAAGCTGTTAAACTAGATTAGAGGTAAGATGGTGTATAGAAAAGATGCTTTTGAATCCTAGCATTGCCAGTTGCCAAGGGTATGATCTCACGCAAGTTACTTTAGCCTCTTTGACCTTGTCTTATCTGTCTCATCTGTAAAATAAGACATAAAAACGACTATTTAGATGGTTTGTCATAAGTAGTTAGTTAACATATATAGTGTGATTAGTGTCAGGCCTGGCACCTAGAAGGCCTTGAAATATATTCTTTACCTGTTCTCTCCAGTCTTCCTCTAGCTGCCCTCCTAAGAGGTGCACTCTCTTATAGCCTTCTCTTTCTGTTTCTTTGCTTATGCCATTCTCTCAGCCTTTCCTTCCATTTCCAGCATTTGAAATCTTACTCTTTTTTTTTTACCCTCTTTATAAATCCTTCCCCTGCCCTTGTCCATTCCAAATTCCCATAGTGTTTTGTAGCATTTGTGAAAAATTTCCTCCTTTGTTGTTATGTTAGATATTTCTTGTTCTCTCTACAAAATAAATTGAAATCTCCTCAAGGACAAGGACCTAGTCATAATCATCTTGGTTTTCTTCATCTTTACCAGCATACTGCTTTGTAGCCAGCAGGTTCTCAATGAATATTTAGCAAGCAGGTAAACCAAAGAACCACTACTCCTTGTGCATAAATCAAAAAATAAGCTAACAAGCAGTATTGCTCCATTGTATGCTAGAGAAATAAAGTAGCAAATGAATTCACATACCTAGAGAAAGGATTCCTCCCACTGAATAAATAGCTAGGAACAGGATTCCTGGGAGAAATAGCTAATTCTGAGTCTAGGCAGGAAATGTACAGGTTGAGCCTAGAAGATTTTGTCATAGTATATATAAAGCAATGAAGCTATCTAAGACCGCTAGGGTTCTGTCGGAAAACTCACGAATTAACATGAAGTTCTAGTTGATCAAAGATGAGACAGTTTGAGGATCAATAAAAACAACAGCAGTGGATTAAAATATATCAACTGTGCTTAAATCCATGAACTTAAATGATACTAAAATGAAAACAAAAAGATTTGATCACCCTTGGAAGAACCTAGGTAAACCATCCTGAAAACATGTAAGTAAAGGGAAAGAATAAAGCATTTATGCTACCTTTCCTGGAGGGAATTATTCCTGACATAAACAAGTAGTTGAGGAGGGAAAGCTTTTTATTACTGAACTCCAGCTCATAAATGAAGACAATGATAGAATATCAATACAAAAACATTTTTTTAGAATTAAAATGTATTTGTCTATTCATTTAACTTTTCCTGCCTCTTTTCTGACTTTAAAAAAAGAAAAGGGGGGGCACCTGCTTGGCTCAGTTGGTTAGGTGTCTGCCTTTGGCTCAGGTCATGATCATGATCCCAGAGTCCTGGGATCGAGCCCTGCATCGGGCTCCCTGCTCAGCAGGGAGTCTGCTTCTCCCTCTGCCCCTACCGCCTGCTCATGCTCTTTCCCCTGCTCAGTGGAGAGTCTGCTTTTCCCTCTGCCTCTTCCCTCGCTCATGCTCTCTCTCTCATAAATCTTTTTTAAAAATTTTTAAAATCTTTGAATCAAAAGCTTTATGAAACGAAAAATTCAGGGATGAAAGTTTGGTAACTCTTTTATCTTAGATTGCAGTCAAAAGACAATTAAGCAAATAATTCCCCAGTTTGGAAATGTTAACACCTCTCATTTAGGTCTTGGTTTTTTAGATGTTTCTTGTGCTTTTATGGTCTTACTCATTATACTTCCTATTACTGCCAGTCATTTCAAGGGATCCTTCAAACTACTCAAATATAGAGTAGTGTTGACCTTCCAACTCAATGCAGGAACAGAGATAGAACCAGACTGCGACATACCCCAGAAGTTTCAGTCTCCCAGTCCAGGGCCTTAAATAGCTTTTAAGCTAATCACAGTGAACATGGGTCCTTTAAGTAGTGTTTATATGAATAGGCAATAGAAAAGACTGACTTCATACCATGAAGTAAATATATTAACTCAAAAGCAAAATAAATAACCTGTATAAGATAATAGAGGAAAAAAAAACAAAAATGACAGCTTGGGTAGTCTTCATTTTTATTTTTAATAAAGTCTCATAACTATAAGTAATTGCAGATTTTTCTCCATAGATACCTTGTTTTTTTGATTCAGACATACCTGTTCTTAATGTGTAAACATTTCTGAAATTTGCATGTAGCTTACCATGCATGTGTACAGGTTTCCTTGCTGTCAGAAAGTAGATCATTCCTATGAAACCTTTTTTTTTTTTTTTAAGTAGGTGCCATGCCCAGCATGGAGCCCAACGCAGGGGCTCAAACTCAACGACCGTGAGATTGAGACCTGAGCTGAAATCAAAAGTCTGATGCTCAACCGACTGAGCCACCCAGGTGCCCCCTATGCAACCTTTTAAAATTGGTGTAAAGTGAAGAAACAATTACCATTAATTTATATGGAAAATTTTTTTAGAGTTCCCAGACCCAAAAAGTCACCTCTCTTAGGCTTTTCTGATACCTAAGGACATATCTTGCTAATGGATACACAAAATAGATCAAAATAAAGCACAGATGCTCACAAACACAGTTCAAAGCCATAGCGGCTGGATGCTGAGATGCTGAGTGCAGTTTGTGGAGGAGGAATTTGGCGGGGCCACTCTTAATGCCTTTGTAACAGCTTGCGGCAAAACACACTGAATGCTATTTGCGCTTTTCACCTTTTTTCATAATAAGCAAAAATCCTCTTCGGATTTCTTCTGGTTAGAAAAACAGGTACTAATGTAGGTCTTTCATAAAAGTGAAGTGATGTAATATAAATTTTTAAAAAGCAAAGTGGGGGGCACCTGGGTAGCTCAGTTGGTTAAGCCTCCGACTCTTGATTTCAGCTTAGGTCATGATCTCAGGGTCTTGAGATCGAGACACATCTGTGCTAGGTGTGGAGCCTGCTTAAGATTTTCTCTCTTCCTCTCCCTTTGTCCCTCCCCCTCTCACGCTGTCTCTCTTTAAAAAAAAAAAAAAAAAAAGCGAAGGGTACCTGTATTTAATGAGGCAGTGATCCTGCAGCCTTCTTACCCTGCCCAAGAAACTTATAAATTGTGTGTTTTACAATCAATTTTGTCTTTGAGTCTTGGAAATATGGTAAATAATGTTTCTGGGTAAATTTTGAGAGCAAAATTTGTTTACAGAGTGACTCAGAATATTTGAGAGCAGACAATCTAGTCTAGCCAGCCCTGCCTTTGAAAAGGTTCTTGTGACAACTAGGTACACAGATGCAGAGAATTATTAGCTGTCTTTTTAATTTGCAATGGGCAAGCTGTGGTCTTTAACTGCCTTCAGTAGTACAGCAACCTGTGCTGCCCAGTCAGTATTAGCCCTTGATTCATTTCACAGATTTGTACATCAGTCCAGTTGCTGGACTTTGGAGTCATATATCTGAGCAATGGAAATTCTGGTGTAATATATCACAGCTTGTCCATTCTGGCACTGCAGTTTTATTCTGTAACTCACTGCACCTACTTTTTTAGACTTTATTATCAATTTAAATATATTGGTCAAGTGTCAGAACTGCTGGATCTTCTTGTACTGTTCTCCTGTATTTATTATAGCCTATTTATAGTAAATCTCTGGGGGAGTCATAGAGCTGGGATAAATCTGCCCCTTCCCTGTGTTCTACTGGGGAAAGGAGGGAGTTAGGTAGTTCTTACAAGTGTAGGTGAACCCTACTGTCCTCAAAGTAAAAGACGTCTTCACCTTGGGTAATGGAAGCTGTAAAATATTAACCAGACACGTTTTTTTCTCACATTCAGTAATTCATTAAATGCCTAGTTTGTACCAGGTAACTCTTCCAAGTGTGGGATTTAAAAAGTGAAAAGCAGGGCACCTGGGTGTCTCAGTCGTTAAGTGTCTGCCTTCAGCTCAGGTCATGATCCCAGGGTCCTGGGATCGAGCCCTACATCGGGCTCCCTGTTCTGCAGGAAGCCTGCTTCTTCCTCTCCCACTCCCCCTGCTTGTGTTCCCTCTCTCTCTGTGTCTCTCTCTGTCAAATAAATAAATAAAATCTATAAAAAGTGAAAAGCAACCAATCCTTTCCCCTCTCACAGAGTTGACTCTAACTGGTGAGACACGGTTGTATAAATGATAAGTATTCACAACGCAGTGTGTTTACTATTTTTTTTTTTTTTAGTGAGTAAAGTGATAGAAGTTTATTAAGTGAAGATACAGAAAAAGCTCTCGAGTGAGAGGGGTCCCAACAGGGTTGCCCGCAATGTGCTTACTATTATAAGAAGTAGATATAGGAGGCTCTGGGGACCCGTAACTCACATAATGAATTTGGTGAAGTAGAAAGTCTGAGCCTAGAGGGTAAATAGCATTTGGTTATGCAGGCGAGAGGATAAAGGACATCACTGACATAACAGCTTGTACAATGCACGGAGTTGTGAAAAGTAAAGAATTTGGAAGTGCAGGTAGCTTGGTCTTGCATAGGGTATTTATGGTAACAGGATAGAGGATGAGGCCTGAATAGAAGGAAGGAACCCAGTGGTTCATGGCTATAATTGCTGTGTTAGGCAGAGTTTAGAAGACTGTCCCAGAGATGGTTCTTGATCTGTTTTAACACTTTTCAAATAATAAGTTAATGAAAATTGAGTAAACTTCACTAAATTCCTTAAGTTTACTGTGTATTTCCAGAGGACAGAATAATCATATTACTTCATGTTTATAATCTCATTTTGGTGATTCATGGGCCTGATCACTTAATAAGTTACTCTTACATAATGCATTTAGCTCTATTCCTTTTTTTTAAAGTTATTATTTATTTTTAATTTGAGAGAGCGTGCGTGTGCACAAGCCGGGGGTGGGGGGGACAGAGGGAGAGGAAGAAGCAGATTCCTCGCTGAGCATGGAGCCCAACATGGGGCTCCATCCCAGGACCCTGCGATCATGACCTGAGCCAAAGTCAGACGCTTAACCAACTGAGCCACCCAGGCACTACCCCAGCATTAGCTTATTCTTAATCAGTTTTATTGAGATATAATTTACTTGCAACACCAGTTTTATATGTAGAACTCACTGAGTTTTGACAAATGTATAGTCACATAACCACCACTCTTCTAATCATGAGATAGTATATTTTCATCACCCTGCATTAGCTTTTAATTAGATTTTGATAAACTAAATAAATTAACTCTTTGAACCCTAACCCTGGAAGATGTAATCTTGGAAGAACAAAGAAATAAAAAGCCATCAACCCATAAAACCCAATCACAAAGAGAAGCTCTGTATAAACGCTCCTTTGGGGGGGTTTTGTCTCTTGAAATCATCAGAAGGAAAAGGAGGAAGTAAGAAGCAATAGTAAGAAGTTGTCTACAAAGTGATTGGTGTAATGTTATGTAAAAATGTTTGAGGGTGGAGGAAGAAAAAGCACCAAGAACACAAAACCACAATTTTAAATACTGAACTGGAAATCTCAGACTTGAGTTCTAGCAAACAGCTCTGACACTTAACAGAGTTCTAGAAGCAGTTTCACTTTTCTGAGGTCTTGGTTTTCTCACTCATCAAATGGGGGACTTGAACAGCATATTCCAAGCTGTATTATGCAGAACTAGAGTTTTGTGAGGCGTGGACAGGAGAATTAGGAATTAGGGCTAAATATTAAATTGGGGAATAGTTAGGTTTTGATGCCAGCAGATAGGGGAGAAAGTGCATTTCCTCTCCTCAATTGTATTTCCATATATCCAACTGACCTTTTATTGACGGATTGCATTGAAGGTTAGGACACTTTTGAAAAACTATTCTATCTGTAATTTTGCCTTGCAACTGTGATTCAGTATGAAGAGGGATGACTTTCTCCAGGGGAGTGAATATTGTCATTAAACCACCAGATTTCTTTCCTGGAAGTTATTGCATTTAGGAATAAAATATATGTTAGATATGAGAGATATGAAGATTTGTATTTTTAAACAATTATTTAATCCATCTTATTTGTTTGTTTTAACCAGTTACCCATGGGTGTATTGTTTCCACAATAAAACTTTTTCTGCCAGATGGTATGGAAGCCCGACTTCGCTCAGAGTGAGTATAATTTAGTGCTATGAACTTTTTGTATTAATTACCTTGGTTAATAATATTCTAGGTGATGGTATACTGTTACACTTCAGGATTATTCTAATAATGGTAGAAAATTAATGCAGTACTTTTAGAATATAATATACTTCATTTTAATTCTTTTTCACATTAGCTACGATTCTATTAAATAATAATGTATAATGAGGTACAGATTATTTTGTTTCCAAATTTAACTTTACAATTTATATTTTGATGGATAATTAGTTGTTTTTCAAAATATTTAGGGTATGTAAGTTACTGGTGAGTGATAACTGTATTTTGATCTGCATTTAATATAGGACTTCTTAAACTGTGATTCCCTGTGAAGTTAATGCCGGTGTCATGATCTTTTAGGACCTGGAGGATGTTGATACAGTTAGTAGCCTATTTTGGTGGGAGTTTTGGAGGGATTTTCCAAGGCTGTATTTTTTTTCCCCCTGAAGCAGTGGAAAGATCACTTAGAGGAGGACAAAATTGAAAAGGAAGAATTACTCATAAAATGTAAATGTTAAAATCTAAATATAAGTACATTTTAATCTTGTGCTTTTCACAGATTATCATTATGTAGTAATTACTAATTAAAGGTAAGCATTTTTTATTTGGGGGGCAAGAAGCTTGTTTCTATACCCAACATAATATTTTTTATTCTTAAAAAGTAAAGACAAAGATCTGAGGGTGGGAGGTTAAGATAAGCAGTAAGTTTAAGGCAAAGTAGAACAATGAGTAGAAAAGAGAGAATGAAAAAGAAAGCAGAGAGAGGCCCTCCTATTACTATGATAGTCTGTGCTTTCATTAGGCTTACTATATATTTTGCTTCAGTTAGATGCTACCAATTTTTTTTTTGGCTTTAAGCATATCTGAAGCAAAGCAAAAATTTTTAAACATTTAAAGGTAAAACAGTCTGTTTCCTATTCTATATCATAGTTTAATTTTTTTTTCTAGTTTAATTATTAAAAATACAGTTAACTTTGGGAACTTTAATGTGACTCAGGAGTCAAGGGTTTTTAAAAATAAGAGTAACTACTAATCAACTAATGATGTGTGGCTTCTTAAAGATCTTGATGTTTGTGTGTGATAATGAGATTTTTCTTTCATGGAGTTAAAAGCTTTGAGCAGTTATATAAAGGGTTATCTGTGATCTCAGGTTCCATCTAGGAGGACATGTAAATTTTTCAAAGTCTATGTTAGTGAATTGTGTCCTTATCCTTCTTGTTTCCCCAATGCTTTTCATCTTTGCCCCTTGTTTTCTTCTCATTGTTTGGTTTTTCCTCATGTGGTTAAATATTAGTATTATTTAAAATTTTGCTGCCAGTTTCATTGTACATAGTCTGGCTGACTTTTTGGAGAAGATGAATTTTGGACAGACAGTTCTCTAGAGCTGGTAGAAGATCAGAATGGTCTTTAGAGGTGGATAGTCAAAGCCCAACTCCACCTATTCTGTGTCTTGAACAGGCCTCCCTTTTCTCATTTGAAAAATGAAGATAACAATAGTACCTACTGAGCAGGAATTTTATGAGGAGGTTTAAGCAAGGTTATGCACTTAAAGAGTTTTGTGTGGTACCTGGCATATATTAAGCACACAGTGATCATTTGGCTGTTTCTGTTACTGCAATCTTTTTTAGCAATCAAGATACATTTGGGTATGCCAGAATGCTTAGAATTTCACGTATATTATATACATAGCATTTAATACTTTTAAGATCCTCACTAGCTAATTCAAAAAGCTAGTTCTTTTTTCTTCCTTGACTTTATTATATTGCACAAATAATTTTTTTTAACTTATCTCTATACCCAACATGGGGCTCAAACTCACGACTCTGAGATCAAGAGTCACATGCTCTACTGACTGAGCCAGCCAGGCGCCCCTGCACAAATAATTTTTAAATGATAACAGAGAAAAATTGC
The DNA here is from genome assembly GCF_002201575.2 of Neomonachus schauinslandi. Classification (NCBI taxonomy): domain Eukaryota; kingdom Metazoa; phylum Chordata; class Mammalia; order Carnivora; family Phocidae; genus Neomonachus; species Neomonachus schauinslandi. The sequence continues at coordinate 189,175,939 of NC_058403.1, read as the reverse complement.
CTATAATCCCACCATCCTAACACTAAATAATGGTTTTCCTTTTCTGTATTCCCTTGTTGCATATGAACTTTTTCTATAATTCAAACAAAATACACCTATATCCAGGATAGTATCTGTAAAATACATATATATATATATTCCTTATGGAATGTTCAGCTTGATTTTTAGCCTTTTGTTAACCAAATTTTCATAAGAACAGAAAATTTTGTACTTGGGTCACTAAGAAAACTGGATTTAAAAAAAACATGGATACTGTTTGCTTCTATTTAGATTTTAAGTTCATTTGCCTATATGTGCATATCTACAGAGAAAAATATATCTCAAATGGTTATCTCTAGGTGCTGGCATTAGGTAATTTTTAGTTATTTCCTCATGCTTTACATCACACATTTTCTATAATCAATATGTATTGCTTGTATAGCCAAGAAAAAGAAGGTTGTGTTCAAACTGTCTATTCCATATTTATAGGGTAGAGAGAAAAACTAAAGTTGGTGTAAGTTTTTAAACCTTCATTAGGTGCCAGCTTTGCTAGGGCCTTGTGATAGGTTCTCGGGATCCAGAGGTAAACTGGTCACAGTGCCTGGCTTCCTTAGCTGCTCTGTTCTCATGGGAGTGGTAGTAGGATCAAGTTCTGCTATGTCCTAGGTACTGTTGAAAGCTATTTCTATTAACACATTTAATGCTCACAGTTACCCCATGGGGTTGTTTTTGTGATTACCCTCATTTTATGGATGAGGAAGCTGAAGACCTATAGTGCTTAGGTAAACTTGCCCAAGATTACACAGCTGGTAAGTAGAGCCAGAATTTGGGGCCAGTCAGTATGGCATCTGAGTCTGCATGCTTAACTGTTATACTACACTGCCTGTCTGTCATTAGTACTTCATAAGGCCCAAAAGCAATTAGTACCAATTATACTGTTTACTGCTTAGTTTTAAAGAGATATACCGAGTTTAGTTTCATACCTACATCTAAGCTTTCAGTAGTTAGTGTGTGAGGTGGCTGAGTAGAGAACAGTAATACTATTTGGTTAGCTAAAGTTGTTCTCCACTAGAACAAGTTTCCAAATTATAGCTTTCTTTCTAGTAGAACTTTGGTTTTTAAGACTTTGTGTATAGGAATATTTAGTTTTAAAAAGACATAATTTGCACATTCCAAAATTAAAAATGGATAATTTAAGCAGTGCTTCTTTTCTATATAGAAATTCTATAGCCATGGAATTCACCAGAGCCCTCATTAAATAGTGGATCTTCAAAGGGTATTTAATACATTTTGAATTTTGAATTTGTGTTTAGAAATATATTATGTGTAAAAGGTAGATTTGTATATTTATTACCTTGTTTTCTAAGAATTCTATGTATTTATGAAGAATTAAAAAGTAATTCACAGTCTTTTAATTATGACAGCAAGTGTATCAACTTTGGGGTTTAAGATATTCATTCTGGTACTGTCATACTGTTTCCTCTATTGTCAGGAAATTAGATAAAAAATTCTAAATTTTACTTTTCAGTGTCATCCATGCTCCATTACCAAGTCCTGTTGACAAAGTAAGTTACTAATGATTATTTTTTCTAAACTAACTTGGTTATATTGCTTTGGAAAAGGTTTTTGTTTGTTTTTAAGACGCTCTACCTAGAAACTTCTTTTTCTTCTGTAACAAATTATATACAGTGTATGTAGGTATTTGGTTATTGCGGTCTTCTGGAGAATTTAGGATGGATGTTTCTGAGGAAGAAACCTTTATTATCTCAAGTAAATGGCCGATTGTATAGACTAGGAGCACTTGCTTTGTGCCTGGCCAGAGAAGAAGTGTTAGTTACTACTTTTTATTCTGGAATACAATTCTATTTAGAAATATCTATTGAAGTTTTCTGCCCAAATAGTTCACCCAACATATACTACACATAGAAATAACAGAAATACGGGTTTACAGAAATTGCTCTTTTATTGTCCTTGAAAATTAGTTTTAACTTGATTTGGTCAGAAAATTTGCAATAATTACTTGTTAGTATTTTTCCCTTGGTTCAGAAATAATGGTGTAATAAACTGTAGATATCATTGCTAAATAGCAAAAAAATACATCTATATCTTTTGACATTAATGTGAATGGTTTTTCTTAGTGTACTAATTAAACTATTGGAAAAATATTTTACATTTTTTTCTTCCATTTGGATAAAGACTGAAAGCCTGCCAAGTGGTTGATCATCAACCTCGGTAATACCAAGAATTATTTCAGAAGTAAATAAAGGCCTTGCCAATTTAGGACTAACTTTTAAAAATAATGTCACTTCTCTGAATTCTAGTTAGCATATGAATAAAAATATACTTTCTGAACTTAATCAGGAATGATGCTATTAACATCATTAATGTTAATACATAAGGCTTGGTAGTATTGAGGATATGGGTAATCATAGTTTCTTCTTTTTTGGGGAGGGTGAATAATGCCATGGTTCTATGTTCCACACTTGGGAAGAACCCCTTATTGAAAGTATTTCTTCTAATACTCTTGAGTTCTAAGTATTTTTTCTGTGATTTGTAATTTAAGCACCATTATTTCCCATCTTTTTCTTCTTAAACCTACCTGTAGTTTAAAGAAGAAAAAAAAGAAAGCTATTTGCTTGCTTGCTTTCTCTTTCTTTGTTTCTACCTTCCTTCTTTCCTTTTTTTAAGACAGATCTATTTTCATTGCCTCTGGCCATTGGACAAAGTGTTATATTTCATGTCCTGTCTCTCCCTGCACCCCCACATACAACTCCCATTTGGAGGATGGCTACTTCTAAAAGGATTGTGACTTGTTGGCCTATTGAAGAACTATTTAACAATGAATTTTAAAAGGGATAAATATATGTTCATTGATTTAGGACGTATTATTTCTGAATTAAGAAAGGGCTGTATTGCTCTTGTGCTGTGTTTGTGATTTGGCTTATCAAGGAATGTTTGCATGAGTGGTACTCGTTCCACCACCCTGCTTATAAATCTCAGACTGGTCAGCAAAAAATAATACCATTTACAAATTCTGGACATGAGACAGAAATATTTTGAAAACAGAAGAAACTCATTAAGCTGAACAATAATTTTTGTTTTGCATATTTCAGTAAATAGACATTTCAAGGACTTGGTTTGGCTTTAATGTCTTTTATAAACATTTGTGTGACTATTGGTACTTGTGTCATTTGTTTCTAGGTTGCTGCTAACACTCCAAGTATGTACTCTCAGGAACTATTCCAGCTTTCTCAGTATCTACAGGTAAAAGTAAATCTTAAAAATTCTTAGTTTTTAAAAGTAGAATTAAACAACTTAGATTTGAATTTGCTAGTTCACAAGTATAGCTAAAGAAATATTGCCTGGGGCACCTGGGTGGCTCAGATGGTTAAGCGTCTGCCTTCGGCTCAGGTCATGATCCCAGGGTCCTGGGATCGAGTCCCACATCGGGCTCCCTGCTCCTTGGGAGCCTGCTTCTCCCTCTGCTTCTCTCTCTCTGTCTCTCATGAATAAATAAATAAAATCTTTAAAAAAAAAAAAGAAGAAATATTGCCTGGATACAAATACAAAAGAAGTATCTCTCAAAGTTAAAAAAAGGATTTAAACTAGGTCTTGTGGAGGCACCTGGGTGGCTCAGTCGGTTAGGCGTCTGCCTTCGGCTCAGGTCATGATCCCAGGGTCCTGGGATCGAGTCCCATGTCGGGCTCCCTGCTCAGCAGGAAACCTACTTCTCCCTCTGCCTGCCACTCCCCCTGGTGCGCTCTCTCTCTCTCTCTGGTATATAAATAAATAAAATCTTTTTTAAAAAAAAGAATCAGGATTATTAAGTCTAGTAAAGATAGGGGTCTGTACAAGAGAATTTTTTTTTTACTCAAAGATGAGGAAGTTTCAAAATAGTTCTTTATTCATAGATGACTTTTAAATAAAATTAAGCCTGGAGAGATCTTGGGTGCTTAGTATAATATTAATAGCAAATGGTTATATAGCACTTACTATATGCCAGACTCTAGCACTTTACCTCTATTCATTTAATCTTCAGAACAATCCCATAAGGTACATATTTTATTTCCATTTTTATAGATGGAGTAACTGAGAGCCTGGAAGGTTAAATAATTTACATAGTATTACACACCTACTCTGTGGTAAAGATGGGATTTGAACTCAGTCAGACCTCAGAGTCCATGCCCTTAACACTATGCTGTGCTACTGACCTGATGGAATGGGCTCCTGAAGAAGTTAATACTATATTTAAAGAGCCATAGAAATCTCCAAAAAGGAAATAAGTGGCTTTTTTTTTCTTCTTGATTTTGGGAGATTTACGCTGGATTAAGTCTGAAAATTGTTAGAGTATTAATCAGATCCTTCCTTCCACTGGTCATTATGTAATGATGCATAGAAAAGCCGTTTTACACATTTGCAGTTTAGGAGAATGTCTAAAAGCATAGAGTCTAGCCGGAATTCCCTGGACCTGGTCTGTGGCTTTAACGTCAGACCTTTTCAGACCTTTAACTTCAGAGCCTCATTTTCTTCATCTATGATGTGGGTATAATAGCATGTCCCTCACAGAATTGTGAATCAATATATGTAAGGCACTTAGAACAGTGTGTCACATACAATGTATGCCATACATGTTAGCAGTTGTTTACCACTCAGTAGAAAGGCACACTAGTTGACCTAGATCTCTCTTATTTTTAGAGATAGAAGAAAACTTTGAGATTGATCTTGTCTAACCTCCATTTTTTTTTAACCTCCATTTTTCTATGAGAAATATGAGGCTCATTATAGGTAAAATGATTTCCTGAGTCTATACCCTATATAGTTACCAGTCATCATGGACTGTGGGTCTAATGCCCTGACTCACTCCAGTACTTTTTCCAATTTTGTCAGTTCTTTGAATATTCATAGTGGGCATCATCTTTCACTGTTCTTTTCTGGTTTTTGAGAGATTATACTGTGCTGTCTTTTCTGTATACATCTTTTTGAATTGCTAAAGTTCTAATGTAAATCTTTTAAGTAAAAACTGGAATAGATACATTTCATGCCTTAGAACTAAAAGGTATTCCTGGAAGTATTAGATTTCTGTTAGGATGTGGCTCATGGAATTATGAAACTCTAAATGGAATTGAGTTTAAAAAGGTGAAATTACACCATCTAGTGGAAGTAGTGATTGTTTGGTGGTTTTCTTTTTAAGTAAAACTTTTTGCAGCATTTAATGTTAATTTCCTGGATATTAGTAGTGTTTTAAGAGCTTAAAATAAACTTGGCAACCAGTCTCTTGTAAGTGTAAGCTGTGTTTTATGGCTTTTGTTAGATTCCTTAATCTATACTTTTAATTTGTTTATTTTAAGGATTTTATTTATTTGAGATAGTGAGAGAGGGAACACAAGCAGGGGGAGTGGGAGAGGGAGAAGCAGGCTTCCCGCTGAGCAGGAGCCCGATGCAGGGCTCGATCCCAGGACTCTGGGATCATGACCTGAGCAGAAGACAGACGCCTAACCAACTGAGCCACCCAGGAGCCCCTAGAGTTATATTTAAAAAACGGTACCTGTAACTCTAATTAGATCAGATTTTCTTTAATCATTATTTGCCAAGGATGTCGAGAAAAATAAATGCATACTTTAAACCTCAAGTACTGTCTTTGAAGCATATCCTTCTTTTTTGAGGTGGCTCCAGAGGTATTAGGGTAGTAAGTGTTCTTCTTTGGCTAATGACAGGAATAGAAGAAAGTGAAATTTAAAGATGTGCCATAACCACAGCTCAATGCTATGTGAGCATTTTCACCTTGACTTCTAGAAGGGGAGACCCTCTTAACAGCTATCAAATGTTAACAAGTGACCTAGAGATAAGGGTTTGCTTGCTAATGTCCTTCTCTGTAAAAATATCCCTTTGGAGCTGCCAAATGGTTATAGAACTCCTTGACCCCTTATTACATTGGTGGACTCTTACTTATTTTTGGCATATTTGATTGCTGCTAAGTGGCATACAGTCACAAAGAATCAGAACACCTGAAAATGCAAGAGATTGTGAAACAACAGTCTCTCTCCTTAAATATATATACTTATATATATGTACCATTCTTTTTTTTTTTTTTTAAGATTTTATTTATTTATTTGACAGAGAGAGAGACAGAGAGAGAGGGAACACAAGCAAGGGGAGTGGGAGAGGGAGAAGCAGGCTTCCCGCTGAGCAGGGAGCCTGATGTGGGGCTCAGTCCCAGGACCCTGAGATCATGACCTGAGCCGAAGGCAGACGCTTAACGACTGAGCCACCCAGGCACCCCTATATGTAACATTCTTAAAAGGAAAAATTAAAAGACATTTCTATTTTAGATGTCATACTCATGCAGCTAAGCCATTGAGAAATATCTTTGCTACTGACCAGATTGTTTGGCTTAGTTTGAAATGAGTTTGTTCTGAAAAATATGTATATATTTTTAAAAATTTACATATATACATATATATATAATTGGAAATGGAGGGTTTTATATAGATATATAAAATGTAGGGTTCAACATTTGTTGGATTCTTCTATTCTGGGTTTCCTTTTTTTTAAAACTCTTGTGAATTATGACTAAAAGGAAAACAAAAACAGGGCACTTGTTTTCTGTTAATAGAGGAAGGTGCAGCTCAGTACCCCTAACAGTCCAGGAAATGAGACTAAAATGATATGGCTTATATATATTTTACAAGGTAGATTTATCAGGTTTGAAAGTAAGATACAAAGTGGGATATAAGATGAGAATATTTTCAGAATGTACTTTGATTTCTCTTCAAGGATCATGCTGAGTTTATTAGAATCTCTTTTGTGATTTGTACTATTAGGAGGCCTTACATCGGGAACAGATGTTGGAACAGAAGTTAGCCACACTTCAGCGGCTACTAGCCATCACCCAAGAGGCTTCAGATACCAGTTGGCAGGTATTCCAGTTGCCTTTATATACAAGAAGCATTTAAGTATAGTTTAATATCCCTTAGATATTGATTAAAAGTGAAATTTTTTAGCAGGCAAAGGCAAACTTACTTCTTAATGACCAAATATTGAAAATTTAGCATTTTACAGTGGATGTTGGTCAGTTTTATGATTTCATATCTTTTTTTGGCAGTAGCAACCTTTTTGATATGTGTAATTTTTTAATTACCCTGGGATTTTATTTATATTTAATTTTTCTTCAACAGGCTTTAATAGATGAAGATAGACTCTTATCACGGTTAGAAGTTATGGGAAACCAATTACAGGCATGCTCCAAAGTAAGTATTAATCTCAAGTAAAGATCCATAAAGAAAAATGCATTAACTATGCATGAAAATGCATAGTTTTTTATGTAGCTTCATTTCTTTGACTGTCATTTTGAGTACATGCTAAAACGTTTATATGTTTTCACCATTCTTTTAAATTTTCTGTCATTAGAGGAAATTTCAAACACACATTAAGGAGAAAGAATTGTATATTGAATACCCATATACAACTCTTTCTTTTTTTTCTATCACAGTTGATATTTGCTGGAGAAACTGGGTCATTTGTCCTCTATAATTTCCCTAAATCTGGATTGTTATTTACACATTCTTCTAGCTCTCCTCCCACACCATAAACTGGTAGTTTGATCTAGAGATTTGATCTGATTTAGGTTCAACTCTTTTTTCCAACAGTACTTCATGAATAGTATTGTGTACTTTCACCAGAAGGCACCATAATATCTAGTTGTCTTTCTTTTTGAGATATTAGCAATCTTTGATGATCCTTGTCTAGATCCATTATTAAGGCTTGCAAAAATGGTCGTGTTGTAGTTGTTATTTCTTCATTTATTAGCTGGATTACTTCTATAAATACTTCTATTCCCCCTCATAAACCATTTTGTTACCCTGAAGTCATTTTCTCTAGGAAAAGGATAAGTGATTTTCTCCATTTATTTACTGGATTTCAAAATAATGAGTTGGTTCCTTCTCATCTACCAAAGAATGACCATGAAGTGTTTTTTTTCTCCAAACTTAGGTTTAAATATATTTCATGTGTTTCAGCCTGTTCCATTTGTTGTGGTTATTGATGCTCAAATTATCCCATCTTTGGTTCCTGAGTCCTTTTGGTAGAACCCCAGCAAACTTTGATCGCCTACTGCTGTCATTTTAGACAAGGTGTTCCAGACTCATCTTGTACATTTCCTGCCTCAGAGCTGGAGTCAGCTTTTTCCTAAGGGTTCTCTTATTCCTTTTGGTTTAACCATTGTTTTAAGATGCTTGGCCCCTTTGAAAGTAAGAGATTATTTTTACCCACAAATGTAAATATTGTGGCTTACAGGGAGTATGACAGATAGGAGACTTAATTCATTTTGTACATTTGAAAGAAATTCTCAATTTCCTTTGACATTTTTTTTTTCTATCAGAAGTGTGGATTAATGTATTTGTGAAGGCATAATTTACAGTGCAATTTTTAAATACATCATTTGTATTTGGAGGTACCTTAATGTAGAATTCAAAGAACATCATAATGTGTTATTTTTCCAAATGGTAAATACTTAAAAAAATTACTTGGCTATAATTATAAATATCTTCTAATCCTAGAATCAAACAGAAGATAGTTTACGGAAGGAACTTATAGCATTACAGGAGGATAAACACAACTACGAGACGACAGCCAAAGAGTCCCTGAGGCGGGTTCTTCAGGAGAAAATTGAAGTGGTTAGAAAACTTTCAGAAGTTGAGGTATTTCATTTTAACAAATACAAAATGGTAGATGATTTAAAATTTTTAGCCTAAAATTGCTAATATTTTAAGACATTTTAAACTTGAGTATTATATAGTAAGGAAATATTTCCTGTCTATCAAATGGGAAGGGATAGTAGCCTGTTTTCATTGTTAGGAATTTTCATTGTAATCATTTGAGTCTGGTGCTTGTGGTTTCTACTCGGTGACTGAGCAAATAAAAGCCTAATCAGAGGGAGTCTTAACCATGTGCATTCTGCTTAGGATTTGGCCTCTCACACAGTGGACTGTGATATGTGCCAGGGAATTGATCTCCTGTCACCTAGTTTTTGCTTTTCTTCCAATTGAGGATAGTTAGTGGAAGGTGGAGAACCTTACCACTGTTCTTATTTACCCATCCTCTAGAGAAGAAAACTGTGTCTAACTTTGGAGGTCAAAGGGAAAATATCTCTGAGGTCCTTTCTTGGTCTTTTAGGAACAATCAAAATGTGATTCTCATTGCTTTAAAAACAACCTCATTGATAATGTAGGTCATTCGTTGAACCACTGCTAAATTACCACAGAAGTTATTTGTTAATGGATTTAGTTAAAATGCCCATTGTAAACAATAGTAAAAATACTATAGTATATAGTATATACTCTAGAATATGGTATAGTAATGGTTTCTATAATAGCCTCATCCCATAGTAACTAATTCAGTGTTGTGTTATTAATTTGACATGCAAGGAAAGAAAATTGTTAGCTGTCTTCTAATTTTCTTATTAAGTTGATTGTGCCTATTAGTAACTTGCTTTCAAGAATTGATAAGCTTAAAATATTTTCAAGTCTAAAAGTCATACCCAGTGGTCTTTTAAAAGTAGTTATGTAAAAGTAACATCCTTTCCTCCCCTGCTCCCTTTCTGTTGTTTTGTTTCGTTTTTCAAATTTTTTGTTGTATTTTGTGTTTTAGCATGTACCTAAAGTAAGTTAAAATTCTTATGTTGTTTAACTCTTATATAAAGGCCAGGGCAGATGTTAATTTTGAACAGCCCATATAATTAACACTTTTTATAAGTTGAATTTAGAATGTGCATTTATTCTAAACAGTTATCTCTAAACTTGAATTACAGCGAAGTCTGAGTAATACTGAAGATGAATGTACCCATCTTAAAGAAATGAATGAACGGACTCAGGAAGAATTAAGAGAATTAGCCAATAAATATAATGGAGCAGTTAATGAGATTAAAGATTTATCTGATAAATTAAAGGTATGTATTTACTCAACCTGAAAGTGTGTTAATAGTCCCTAACACACTGGATAGATTAAGAGGTTAGGTATTGCTGAATAGTTGTTGATGTAAAATTTGGTAGTAGTTGAAATTTGTAGTAAAAATAAGATGCCATTTTGGGGCGCCTGGGTGGCTCAGATGGTTAAGCGTCTGCCTTCGGCTCAGGTCATGATCCCAGGGTCCTGGGATCGAGTCCCATATCAGGCTCCCTGCTCCTTGGGAGCCTGCTTCTCCCTCTGCCTCTCTCTCTCTCTCTCTCTCTCTCTGTCTCTCATGAATAAATAAATAAAATCTTTAAAAAAAAATAAAATAAAATGCCATTTAGCCCAAACCCCATTGCCACAGATAATTGAAAGTCTGTAAAAGCTGACATATTTTCTCTAGATGGAAATAAATAGTACTTCACAACAGGCATCTTTTAATATATAACAGGAAGTAGATGTAAATCAGCAAACCGGGGCTCCGGGGTGGCTGAGTCATTAAGTGTCTGCCTTCGGCTCAGGTCATGATCCCAGGGTCCTGGGATGAGCCCTGCATCGGGCTCCCTGCTCAGCGGGAAGCCTGCTTCTCCCTCTCCCACTCCCCCTGCTTGTGTTCCCTCTCTCACTGGGTCTCTCTGTGTCAAATAAATAAAACTTAAAAAAATAAAATAAAATAAATCAGCAAACCCCAAGATATTTAGACTTTTAAAAAACTTGAATCTGCTTAACCGTGGGCAGCCCCAAAGGCAGAGCCCAACTACGTTAGTTCTGGAACAAGGCCAGAAGTAACCTTGGAGTCATCTGTATGGACCCTCGTAGCCTCCAGGGATGCTATTAACTGCTTCAGCTGCAGCTCCCTATAGCTCTAGGGCATTTAGGATAAGGACAGGTGAGGCCATACGTAATGTCAAGTTGGTCCTTTAAATGTTATAACTGAGTTTGTGAAGACCCATCTTTAAATAATTCAAACCATGGAATGAGTGGCTAGAAGACACATATTTGTTAGAGAAGACCAGGGCATCCCTCCCTCTGTGTGGTTGGTGAACCTGTAATAGTTTTAAAGGTTGGTCTTATTAAAAGGAGGTCATTTTGAAAAGTGCTTATTATCATCATTCCTTCAACTAAACACAGTTTTGTTTAAAATATCAGAGTAGGGCGCCTGGGTGGCTCAGTCGTTAAGCGTCTGCCTTCGGCTCAGGTCATGATCCCAGGGTCCTGGGATCGAGTCCCACATCAGGCTCCCTGCTCGGCAAGAAGCCTGCTTCTCCCTCTCCCATTCCCCCTGCTTGTGTTACTGCTCTCGCTATCTCTCTGTCAAATAAATAAATAAAATCTTTTAAAAAAATAAATAAATAAAATAAAATAAAATATCAGAGTAAGTTACATTTTAGAACTTATAAGCTAATTTAAACAATAGTAATTTCAGGGGAAAACCTTACATATTTCCCTCTTGAAAACTGTGGAGTTTTTCATTTTGACCCCCTTATCTGTATGTATTAGGCCTGTTTGCCTGCTGCAGGTTTTTTTTCCCTAGGTGATAGGGAAGCATGACTTCAGTGCAGACCACTTTTGACATTATTTTGACATTTACAAATATGTTCTATAATATTGAATATTCTCCTTAGAAGTTTATGGTGAATAAAAGCAGTCCTGCTTTAGGCCTCTGAAAGCAAGTTCAGACTTTATGAAATAACTGAAATTTTTTTTCTTTCTCAACAGGTAGCAGAGGGAAAACAAGAAGAAATCCAACAGAAGGGACAAGCTGAGAAAAAAGAATTACAACATAAAATAGATGAAATGGAAGAAAAAGAACAGGAGCTCCAGGCAAAAATAGAAGCTTTGCAAGCTGATAATGACTTCACCAATGAAAGGCTAACAGCTTTACAAGGTAAGTTGCTAATCCAGAAGTTGATTTGATTTGATTTTTTTTTCTTTTATCTGTGAAATATCTTTTTCTTGGACTTTTATTTACAGTACGGTTAGAACATCTTCAGGAGAAAACTCTTAAAGAATGCAGCAGTTTAGGTAGGTGTGTTACCCAGTTTCTTATTTAAAGCTGAATTTTATCATTGGACTTTTGATGTTTACTCTCTCATGGGGTACTTATTTTAAGAGGGATATTTTGTTTTAGGTATAAAGTATCTACAGTCTTTCAGAAAATTTCCTTTAAAAATATGCTTGATTGCCACCAGTGGGCACCATTGTTTAGTCCTTGAGATAAATGAAATTTCTGCATCTGAGATGCTCTATTTAGAGATATTTAAATAAGAAAAATAAATGCACAGCAGGATCCTTTTTCTTTTGAGGTTTGTTGGAAGGCAATTGTAGCTTTTTCTCTGAGTCGATAGAAAATGTCCAGTTGAGCCCTTCTTTTAAAAACAAATTTAAAGTGTGCTATACTGTCTTAATGTTAAGTAGGAATACAAAATGCCATGGTTACACTTGAGACCAGTTTTAAAGTAACACTTTCTTTGATCAGGCAATGATACACTGTCTTAATCCTAGGGATACAAGTTGATGACTTCTTACCTAAAATAAATGGGAGCACAGAAAAAGGTAGTGTAAAAAACTTAAATGTTTTTCTTTCATGATACCCTTTTACTATTTAAGCAGGATAGAGAGATCAGCGTTTTAAGGTTTTAAGTGCTTGGAATGAAAAGCATGCAGTTCATAGACCATTGAATCCCAGCTTTAAAAAAAAAAGCTTCCCTTTATTTTGTAATTCTTAATGCTGTGATTTTTGTTTAGATATCCCTTATTATATGGAAATTTTAATTATTCAAGTAACAGGAAAATTATAAAGTTCAATTAGCGTTGGTTTATACAGCATAGTATAGCTTTCTCCCCAGTATATTTTTCAAAGAACTCGACTACAATTTTCTTCCATCAAGTACTGTTTCCTGAGGATATTGGGCCTCCATTTTCGATGTTTGTATCCCGCTCCATTCCCGGCCAAGGGTTTACTTAACAGCGCATTGAGCTCTTGGATATGTCATAGAAACTGCTTTCTTTACACTGTACATCTATTTCTTTAATCAGAAAAAACAGGATCAGTCATTTATGCTGTCTGAAAAGTCATTTATTAGTTAATGATTAGTTTATTGGGACCCTTCTTTCTGGATAGCTTGCATTATCTCTTGCCAAAAATGTATAGCTACTCTTGGTTTTCCTGTTACTGACTGCATGGGGTACTTTTTACCCAATGGCTTGTACATTCCTTCAGTTATGAAGATCCCCATTCATCCTCCCCCATTTCCATCCATCCAACATTAATTGAACACTAGCTATGTGCCAGATCCTGCATTAGATTCTTTAAGTACAGAATGAATAAAATTATTTTCTGTGTTTACAAATCTGTGTATCTCTCATCTTAGTTTTTATACAGAAGTTAGTAGAAGATATCAAGGTCAATACTCAGAACTTCTTATTAAATATTTTTTTCATGTATCAGGGGATATCTTTATAGTTCTTGGGGCAGCAGCCAACTCTGATAAAGTTAGGAGGTGCTTTTTTGTTCTTGTTTTTGTGTGGTTGGTTTTCAATCAGGAACCGGCAAGATAGGCTCAAGTAATCATGTATATGTGAGCTGTAAGCTCAAGACCTAATATTACATATAATCTATAACAAACCTTGAAACTCAAAAGTTATTGTCATTCATCATCGTTACTTGCCTATTCTATATGTGTTTTATAAAATACATCTACATTTTAGAATTCCAGTTTGAGTTTCAATTCGAGAATTTTTTAAAGGTGTAGTTTATATTCATTACTAATATTACTAATTTCTGTTTATTAATTATATTTAGCAAACATATATAAAACGACTTAATCCTCATCTTCTAAAAGCTTGTCATTGTTAAATGAATTTTTATTTTTTGTTGTCATTATTTGCTTTTTTTTTTTTTTTCTCTTTCTGGCACGAGCACTTTTTATTCCAATTCATCACCATTTTGATTTAAGCATGTATTTATTAATAATGTATAACTCAAGCTCGGAACATGCTTTTCCTTCAGTTAAGAGAATCCCTTTATATACACTAAATCATCTTTATATTATTTTAGAGTTGTCAGATTACTGCTTAAAATTTTTTGCCAATTCCAATTGATTTAGATGAGAATAGTTGTAGACAACTCCTTGATTTAAGACTGAATATTTTGGATACTTCTTACCATGATTGTTTTTTCCCTGCTGGTGTGTTTGGATTTTTAGTGGTGATAAATTGAGTGGTGTGAGAGTGACCTACAGTATATCTTTAACAAAACGGGATAGTAAATATCTTGATAATGCACTAAAACTTCATTATGCCAGATGTAGTACAGAGTGACTTTGGAATAAGATGAGTCTGTTCTGAATCATTTGTTATATAATAACAAACCAGTTATCAAGCATTCCGGTATTACCAAAGCCCATAGCCACAGTATGCTATCAGATATGACTTTATCTAAAATTACTCTTTAAATAGTAGAGAAGGAACCAAGTATAGTTTTAAGAGAATATTTTAAAAATATCTGGAGATGTTAAGATTAATGCTGTTTCTCTAGTAAACTCTGTTTCTGAAATTACTTAAATCTAAAGTAGCTGCTTTATATATATAAGCACAGGTTTTATACTATATATAAGCACAGGTTTTATA
>NC_058403.1:189076030-189161373 GCF_002201575.2 Neomonachus schauinslandi | reverse complement strand
TATATATAAGCACAGGTTTTATACTATATATAAGCACAGGTTTTATACTATAAATTTTTTTGTATCTTATCTGATAAGCATAATTTGAATATGTCTTAGTATAGAAAAGCACTGTCTAATAGAAATACTGTGAGAGCCAATATATATAATTTAAAATTTCTGGTAACCACATTAAAAATATAAAAAGAAACAGGTAAAGTACTTTAGTTAATAATGTATTTTAATAATGTTTAATAATATATTTACTTTAACCCTATATCAAAAATATTATTTTAACATGTCACCAATAAGTATTTCACATTCTTTTTTCCTTAGTAAGTCTTTGAAACCAGTATATATTTATTTTACACTTACAACATATCTCAATTCAAACTAGCCATTTTTTCAGGACTCAGTATCCACATGTGTATCAAGCATGTGTATTGGACAGCACAGGTAGTATAGAAAATCAAAATTTATAGGAAACTCATGTATAAATAAAACACACTTTAAGTATCACAGTTCTCTCTTTTATTTCTGTATCTGTCTTTTCTTTACATTTCCACAGCCCTATTTGGGATCTTAGACATGCCTCCCCCTCCCCTCCAACTTAAGTATCTGATTCTTTTTGCATTATCAGGGACATCTTTTATAGTTGGCAAAGTGAATTCCCAAGGGGCTGAATTCAAGTAATGAAGCATTAAAAGTGTCATGATCCAAATCTTTTACATATACTATCTGAAAGACTTTTCTCTCATATTTTAGAAAATGCCTTTGTAGAAGTCATATATATATTTTTGTATTAATCTTGCATTTTATCTAAGCTAGTATTTTAAATATTTTAATCTAGAGTCCAGATATTAAAATCAGATTTGGGGCTTAGTGAGTGATGGTACTGCATTAATAAATGTCATCTAAAGTCCTGTGATGATAGTCTGAAATTTTTGTTTCAAATAAGTCTATTAAGTCCTTTAGGTTAAAATTTGGTTTCAAATGCCTTTTCTTATTTAACCATGATATTGTATAGTTGGAGTTCTGAAAATATTACCATAGCTTAGGTAGGATTTATATAAAACAACTTTTGATCATGGTAATTACTATTTAACTGAGGGCTCCTGTTTTGGATTTCTTGGCTCCAATCAGCAAATGCTATTTATTAGATTTTTTTTTTTTTAATTACTGTTGCAGGTAGCCTTTTTTTCCTTTTTCTTTTTGGGGCTATATTGTATCTCTGTGTAGTGTAACTATATACAAATATATACAACTATACACACCATATTACACGTGTGTGTGTGTGTATATATATATATGTAAAACTGTTGACTGGAGGCTCTGTATACCATGTAAATAGATAAAGGAGAATGACAGATTTCAGTAGGAAGGTAAAGGAGGTGGCATTAAAAAGGATATCAAGAGAAGTTGTATGTGATCAGAGTAGGAGATGCCTGCCTCTCAAACAAAAGTTGAGATGATGAAGGGTGAGGTGGGTTGAAATGAGGAGAAAAGATGCTTTCACAGTCCAAGTGGTACTAACTCATGTCCTCTTTGACAGCTTTTAGTGCTTTCACACCATCCAGATAGTCATCATACTGAGATATATTTTTAACATTGAACTTCCAAAGTCTATTTAGTAGTTTTGAAAGATCCAGAGTTGTAATTGAAGGATGTTATCCAGATTCAGAAGGTAACTCTTTGGATCAATGTAAATAAAGATTATTGTAAGAAAAGGGTTGAAACTTTTCTTAACTCCTGTTAGGTTTTGATTCTCTCCCCTCATTAAAACAAAACAAAACAAATTCTGTTTGACCTGAGCAGAACCATTTTCCAGGCTCTTATTTTAAAATGTATAGGCATTGACTTTAATCATTTGGGTGGAGATAAACAATGTAATATTTTGAGAGTATATAAAGTACAGATTAAATGACTCAAAGGGAAAGGTTATTTGTGAAATGAAAGTCTAAAAATTGAAATGTTGCATCATTGTCTTAAAAATTTTAAGGCATTATTTTATGGTGTTCTTAAAATATTTATCTTTTGCCTCTTAACTAAGAAAAATAGCTTTGAAGAGAGACTTTTAGAAAACAGTTATCAGTTAGAACAAATAATAAAATATAAACATTATTTACAGGTATTTATTAAGCTGTCATGGAGAAAGGTGTATTTTAAAAGTGGGAGAAGCTTTTTAAAGCAATATATCTATGGTTTTCTTGAGCTCTTTGGATAGAAACTGTACTTTTAAAAGCTAACCATTCAGAGTACAAATCAATGATTATATAATAACAGTTTTCAGTCATTTAGCTTTATTTAACTCCTAAATATGTCTGCTATTAATATTAAAAATATATTAAACTTTTATGAATCTTATTCAGAGTTACTCATGTTAATACATTTCAGTTTTCCTACCTTTGCTGTTGGTTTTCAAAAACAGCAACAAACTATATCCTTAAAAGTGTTTCTTTCTTTATTAGAGCACTTGCTTTCAAAGAGTGGCGGGGACTGCACTTTTATTCATCAATTCATAGAATGCCAGAGTGAGTACAGAGTATTTTTCACATTGATTTTAATGAAGTCAGGGGCAAAAATTGAAAAATGAGAGGAAAAATGAAGATCTCAATGTGTTTGTTATGGTAGAAGTGCATTGAGGGCCATCTTCAGACAGCAGCAATACTTTTCATACTGTTTCGGCTTCTCTCTTTGGAGAAAAAAAAATTTTTTTTTTAAAGATTTTATTTATTTATTTATTTGAGAGAGAGAATGAGATAGAGAGAGAGAGCATGAGAAGGGGGAGGGTCAGAGGGAGAAGCAGACTCCCCGCTGAGCAGGGAGCCCGATGTGGGACTCGATCCCGGGACTCCAGGATCATGACCTGAGCCGAAGGCAGTCACCTAACCAACTGAGCCACCCAGGTGCCCCCTGGAGAAAATTATTTTTGTGGCATTTGCCTTCAAAGATGGATTTCATATTGCCCACAAAAAAGAGGAAGTTTCAAGCTTTTAAATAAAAAATTGTTGTTGAGCAGGGAATAAAATAGAATGTCAAGCACCTAAACTTTCTGTGTGGACACTTAAGAGGTAGTAGTAACGTTAGCCTGTTTTATTTAAGTTCTAGTTCTATCACAGATTTGCATTTGAAGTTCTTAAATAAATTTCTTAAATGATTAAATGAAGTCAGGAAAACAGTGGTTTCGTTTGGGCACTCAGATCTGAAGATGGCCCTTAGGGTAGTAGGACCTTTCTAGGGAAAGAGTAGCAATAGATTGTCCTACAGTCTGACATCAACTGCCTACCCCTGGAAGGCTGTCTTTAATAATAAAGATAGATAGGTTGGCTTTTGAGGTGATTTGGACCTCTCCTGAATTCTGAGTGAAAGTATCATGAATTCCTTCTTACTTGAAAATCACATGACTGCTTATTTTAAATCATGAGGTTGTGATAATTCTTTTGGTCTTAGTGATAATTAAAGGTCACTATGTGTAATAAAGATTTATTGATGACATCTGTACTTTTTCCTACCAGACATACAATACACTTTGTTGAACATTTTTCTCTCCCTTTTCACTCTCTTTTTGAAATGAGTGACTTCCCATTTTTTATGCTCATGAGTTCATCTTGTAGACGGGCAAGCATATGTGGTTCTCCTCCCCACACACACAATCTCAGGAGCACTTGAGGCTTGTAAGTGTCACACCTGGTAATTATAGCAGACAAACTCAGTAGATCAAATGTTACACTCTTTAGAGATGCCTTAAGGAAACCTGGAATTTCATTTAATAGTTTTAGAAGAGCTTCTGTTTTTGTCCATTTTAGAGACTATGATGTTGAATGTCAGTTTGATATTATTTTGAGGAAAACTAATAAATATGGCATATTTCTTTGTCTTTTAAAACTTTTTCATAGAGGGGCGCCTGGGTGGCTCAGTCGTTAAGCGTCTGCCTTCGGCTCAGGTCATGGTCCCAGGGTCCTGGGATCAAGTCCCACATCGGGCTCCCTGCTCCACGGGAAGCTTGCTTCTCCCTCTCCCACTCTCCCTGCTTCTGTTCCTGCTCTCGCTATCTCTCTCTCTGTCAAATAAATTAATTAAAAAAAAAAACCTTTTTCATAGAGCAAAGATTAATCCAAGTTTTTGTTACCTTCTGATTACTAAATTTCACTTTTATGGGAAATTGGCACAGGGATTTGGATCAAAATAACTGGAACCCACTGAAACCAACTAAAAACAGAATATAGAGTCTAAAATATAAATCTTTAGGAGAAGGATTTTATATTAGTTTTATTACATATGACCATTTTTTAGTAAGTTATTTTTATATTAAATTTTTGTGACTTGTATTTTGAGCCCAAAGAAATAACAGAGAACTATCAAAAAAAAGACTAAGTTACAATTTGAAAAAATCATTTAAAATATTATTATAAAATATGTAAAATATTGAGCTGTAGTTGTAATATAGAATGATATTTGTTTTACATTAAGAAAAAGGTATTTGGAGGGGCACTTGGGTGGCTCAGTTGATTAAGCGTCTGCCTTCAGCTGAGGTCATGATCTCAGGGTTCTGGGATCGAGCCCCACATTGGGCTCTCTGCTCCTCAGGGATCCTGCTTCTCCCTCTCCCTCTGCCTGCTGCTCCCCCTGCTTGTGCTCACTCTGTCTGTCTCTGTCAAATAAATAAAATCTTAAAAAAAAAAAAAGAAAAAGATGTTTGGAGATTTTTATTGTGTCATACTTATGAGAGGCAAATGGACCAGTAAACATTCAGATATAGAGCAGGAGTTATGTAAATTATAGCAGTCCCCTCAATGGGGATATTAACTAATAAAATTATGTTTATAAGAACTATGTAATAGCATGGGAAAAATGTTAAATGTGGTACATAGGGAAAAATTATAATATAAAATCCTTTTCTTGTGGATGAAGAATAAACCAAAGAACAAAAAATAAAATTAGAAATAAATAAATAAAATTCAAGTATTCCTGATGTCTGAATCCATTGGGTCTCTAAGTGCAAACAGAGGAAGTTTGGACTATAAATTCATATAGCTAGGGATATAGCCCATTATCTGAATCTGTTCAGTTCCTGAGTTTTGGTAACAAGTAGCAAGGGTTTGGTTAATGAGGTTACCAGTTCTATCTCAGAAATTTCCAAATCTGTTGGCTCCTTAAATTTGGATAGCCAGAGTTGGCATACTAAGAGTTAACTCTGATTTGTTGTCAGAGGGGATGTTTTCATTATTTTATAACAAGCTGCTGGTATAGAAATTGTTTCGTTTAATAAGTATTATGGCGAGCAAGACAAATTCAGCAAAAATCATACTCAAGTGAACTTTTGAAACAACTTTGGATTATTTTTTGATAATCTCACACAAATTTTTTTGCCATTATTTTCATTGATAGCCATCTTGAATTGATTTATAATTTTGACATGAAGTTTACATTCAATGAGCAGTGACACTTCATATTCTTATTTCCAGTCTTTTGTTTATTTTTTTTTCAAGATTTTTTTATTTTTAAGTAATTTCTACACCCAACATGGGGCTCAAACTTACAACCCTGGCATCAAGAGCTGCATGGTCTACCGACTGAGCCAATCAGGTGCCCCTTATTTCCAGTCTTTTAAAAAGCAGATGTTAAGTACCTAGATTTCATTACTTACTGTGCTTGTTGTATAACCCAGTTCACCTTGTTTTTTTAAAAATTAGAAAGCAGGGGTGCCTGGGTGGCTCAATCGGTTAAGCATCTGACTCTTGATTTCGGCTCAGGTCGTGATCTTAGGGTTGTGAGATTGAGCCCCTGTGTTGGGCTCTGTGCTAGGTGTGAAGTCTGCTTCAGATTCTCTCTGTCCCTCTCCCTCTGCCCCTCCCCCTCTCCCTCCCCCTCTCTCTCTGTCTCTCTCTGGAAAAGAAAAAGAAAGCAAATAATTCACTTCATAGGATTCATAATGTCTATTTTTAATATAGTAACAGATTTTTTCAGTTTATGTATATGAATCCATAAGAGAACGGTATAGTTGTTGGCTGTCTCCATTTATAAGGTGATTTTGACGAAATTAAATGAGTTGGAACACATTTCAATTTGTTTTCCTTTTATAGTAAAAGAGACTTTTTTTTTAATTCTCTTTTAGGAGAAAAGCTTTTAATCCAGGCAGAGAGATTGGATTTTGAACAGATTAAAATATAACCTTTTACTTAATTCCAGAACTGTGAAGTAAATTTTCTTTGTAAAAATATACCATATAAAATCTAGAATTAACAATTAACTTTAATAAAACTTGCTAAAAAGCTCTAGCAATATTTTCTCTTCAGGGATTTGGGCATGAAGTTTGATTTAAGCAGAATTCCACATTCCATGTTCCCTGCAAATTTTAGTTATTCAAGGTTTACCATGTAAACTTAACAAATAGTTGAGACTATTGTGTTCTGCTAAAGATGCTTTTTGAGTTAACAAATTGTGCACCTCTAAATCTGTTTCATATATATCCTGTGAACTCTGTCACTTGATTGACTTATATGCTGAGTGCAGAGATAAAGGATAAAAGGTGGAGAATCTCAGGACATGGAGATTCACCTCATGGGCATAGAGTGGAAGACTCCCTTCTCTGGACTGCTGTCTGCACTTTTAATTCCTTTTGCTACTGTTTGGATGAGGGCAGAGGCATCACAGTTGGGTACCAAAGAAACTTTCCTCTGAGGTCTGCTTTGTACAAACAAACTGCCTCCACCCCAACGGGTATCTTCCTTTTGATGATTGAGTTAACAAGTGCCCTGAAAGAAACCTCATGTCCTCATATTCTTAATCCATGGTTACTATGAGATTTAATGGTTTTTATTATTAGGCAAAAGTCTAATTCTCTTAATATTTCATGTCTTACTATTTTTTTTCCTGATTTAAAAAAAAAAAATCTTCTCCCCGCCTCCAACTCCCCTTTTGAAATTACAGTCATTATCTGTATATGTTTGTCTCATTCCCTCCTTTCTCTTAGGGCTTTGCTCTCACATAAAAATTGCCTTATTTGGAGTAATGCATTGAATCAGTGTTGCTCTGTGACTGTTTACTTTTCATCACTCTATGAGATCAGCCTCTGAACAATCTCAGGAATAAGCCTGATTACATATTCTACTTGAAACAGATTTTTAAATTTTAAACTTTTATTTCTGTAAGCCAAAGCAGTTTATTTATAACCAAGAATAGGAAACACTTGGTGTGGTTCCCTGCTCTTAGTAATTTATGTCCCCATTATAGGAAAATTCTTTTTTTTTTTTTTAAGATTTTATTTATTTATTTGACAGAGAGAAAGCACAAGTAGGCAGAGCAGCAGAGGGAGAGGGAGAAGTAGGCTCCCCACTAAGCAGAGAACCTGATGTGCGGGGCTCAATCCCTGGACCCTGGGATCATGACCTGAGCTGAAGGCAGACGCTTAACCTGCTGAGCCACCCAGGAACCCTATAGGAAAATTCTTGAATTTAAACTAGATGTTGCTAATTCTTTATTTCTTTGAATTTGGAGTTGTTGACTAATCTAAGATATATGGGAGGGTTTTGTTTGGTGTTTATTTGTGCCAGTCATTTTTCCCAGTCAGCTAGTTTTCCAACATTTCTACGAGGTTTTCTCCCAGCATAACTGCACAGAAGATAGTCTTAAATTTATGCCAACAGTGTTCTGACATGTAGATTGTTCCTTTCTTTAAAAAAGATCTGTTTCTGTATTCTTGAAATTGGTTCGTTTCCTTTAGTTTCAGTCTGTCCTTAATTCTCAATTTTTTTTTATAAATACCCCGCGCTAACCGATATGGACATTAAGGAGGGCATGTGGTGATGAGCACTGAGTATCATATAAGACTGATGAATCACTGAACTCTACCTCTGAAACTAATAATACACTGTATGTTAATTTATTGAATTTAAATTAACAAATCTACCTGTCACTCTAAAAAAAAATTCTCAATTTTTTTTCTTTCATTCTTCCTTATTCTCAGGTTTTAGAACAAGTAGCTTCTGAAACTGTTTTTATGAAAAGGTAGACTATCTTCTATAGCAGGACTTGCTTTAATTTTATTTTGATGCAGAAACGAATCACCTTGTGAAAGTCTGTATTATTAAAGTTAGGCCTCCCCTGTAAGGTTCTAAAGTTCTATTTCTACTTTTTGAACTACTACTCTGTGAAGGAAATAAATGGTTGGCTTGATGTTGAATGCTGATTGTTAATTTTTACTTTGATTGTATTTGATGTTAATTCTAATCTCAGTTTCTTTGCCGTATTTCCTTTTAATGACCTTTTAGGCGACTGTAGCTCATTTTCATCTATGATGTTTAGAATTGGATCAGAGGATTCTTGACATAAATTCCCATTTGGTCCCTCACTGGCAGTAGGACTCTGGGCATTTTAACCTCTTTAAACCTCATTTTCCAGGCGCCTGGATGGCTCAGATGGTTAAGCGTCTGCCTTCGGCTCCGGTCATGATCCCAGGGTCCCAGGATCGAGTCCCACATCGGGCTCTCTGCTCCTTGGGAGCCTGCTTCTCTCTGTCTCTCTCTCTCTGTCTCTCATGAATAAATAAATAAAATCTTTAAAAAATAAATAAATAAAATAAACCTCATTTTCCTCATTTGTAGAATGGGATGGTAGTACCTATGAAGTAGGTCAAGATAGTAGTTACCTTTATGGGGTTTTCATTGGAACAGGAACTGTAGGAAGCTTTAGGGGGTTGTGGTTAGGTTCTGTTTCTTGATTTGAGTTGTAGCCATATAAATATTTGCTTTAAAAAAAATTTATTAACCTGTACCTATGTGTTTTGTGTCCCTTTCTGTGTGTTATTTTTCACAATAAATAAGTATGGTTTAGGGCCCCTGGGTGGCTCAGGTGGTTAAGTGTCTGCCCTCAGCTGGTGTGGTGATCTCAGAGTCCTGGGATCGAGCCCTGCCGTCAGGCTCCCTGCTTAGCTCTGCCTCCCCTCATGCTCACACGTGCGTGTGCGCTCTCTCTCTCTCTCTAATAAGTGAATAATTTTTTTAAAGTATGGTTTTAAAAGAGCAGAAAATGAATAATTATCTCTCTAGAATATCCCTCAAAAAGAGGGAGTTTTTAAAAAGAAAGAATATCCTCTACTTTATCTTTCAGTTGTGCCAAGCCAAATAGCTCTTTCAAGACCTGCTTTTATCATTACATGGAGGTTCTCTTCTGAGTCCCAGAGTGGCCTCTGACTTTTAGTACTCCCAAAGAATTGAGGTGTCCACCCCAAGTTTGAGAACCAGTGGTTAGAAACTTTTTTTTTAAGTAGACTCCATGCCTAGTGTGGACCCCAACGCGGGATTCGAACCGACAACCCTGAGATCAAGAGTCAAGCACCTAATTGACTGAACCACCAGATGCCCCAGAAGCTTTTTATAAAGGTGTTCTTTTCGGGGTGCCTGGGTGGCTCAGTCGTTAAGCGTCTGCCTTCGGCTCAGGTCGTGATCCCAGGGTCCTGGGATCGAGCCCCGCATCGGGCTCCCTGCTCGGCGGGAAGCCTGCTTCTCCCTCTCCCACTCCCCTGCTTGTGTTCCTGCTCTCGCTAAGTCTCTCTCTGTCAAATAAATAAATAAAATCTTAAAAAAAAAAAAAGTGTTCTTTTCCTCAATTATTTACTTTTAAAAAAATATTTTTAGAAGATTTTATTTATTTGAGAGAGAGAGCACAAATGGGAGGGAGGGTCAGAGGAGAGGGAGAAGCAGACTCCCCACTGAGCAAGGAACCTGACACAGGGATGGATCCCAGGACCCTGAGATCATGACCTGAGCCAAAGGCAGATGCTTAATTGACTGAGCCACCCAGGTGCCCCTTTTCCTCAATTATTTAATTACAGGCCACTAATGCTTCACCAGATTTGAGAATATAACCTTAAATAACTTCAATGGTGACAATAGCAGAAGGTAATATTATTTAGCACTTTGATATTAGTACTGTGCAAAAACATTTTGCATATTCTTAGTTTTTTAGAATGAGGAAAACATTCAAATAATTTTTCCATATTTGATCCCTTTAAAAATGTTCAATTCATTCATTCCGCAAATCTGTATTAAGCATCTGCATTGTATATACCAGGCCTTCTTTTAGGTGTTGGGGGTATAGAAATGAACAAGACAAGGAAAGCTTTGCCTTCGTGGATTTCACATTCTTTGGAGCAAACAAAAACTAAAAAACTAATAACATGTCAGGTAGTAATAAGTCCACTGAAGAAAAATAAAAGAATGTAAGACCATAGGTAGCCAAAAGGTACCATGTGGGATTTGAACAGATTTGGGACTAAGCTGAGTAAGGTGTACATGTGTCTTGGGAAGGAGTGTGTGAGATAGAAACTTTGAAAACCGGGACTGTCTCAAATTGGAGCTTTAGAACAATAAAAATGTCTTTTTTGTGTGTCTGTGTGATAAAGGGCCAGATAGTAAATATTTTAGGCTTTTAGGGCTTAGCTCTGTTACAACTACTAAACTCTGCCGTTGTAGAGGAAAGCAGCTGTGGACAATACATACATGAATGGACCTGGCTGTGTCCCTCTAAAACCTTATTTACCCAACAGGCAGAAGGCTGCATTTGGCCCTGTGCGACTGTAGTTGGCTGACCCCTGGGCTAGATCATGTAGACTTTGTAGGTCATGGTAGGGACTTCAGATTTTGTTCTAAGGGTGAGCATTTTGAGCAATAATTTACTCCTAAGGTGTGGTTAGAATTTTTTAAACAAGGTGGTGCTTAGATCTTCAACATACTAGAGAAAGATTGTAATGGCTTTCAAAGTCTGCATTTATATTATTTTATTATTTGCTATATTCATGTAACAACATTTGTAGAACCTGTTTTATGTGTCAGCATTGTGTTGGGAATTAAATTATTGATGAGATACCTCCCAGCTTCCACTAGACTCTAAATTCCTACATTTAACACGTTTATCTTGGTAATAATCCATGAGGAGTACCTAGTATTTTAGCTGTACAGAGTAAATATTTGAAGGAATGAATGTATTCCTCAAAGAGTTCATAGTATGTTGGGAAAGGTAGACAAAAATAGATAGCTGCAGTGTAGCTTATTAGAGATAGGAATGACGGACTATGAACGAGAAGAGATACCAAATCCACCCAAGAGAAAGGAAGAGAAATTCCATTTTAGACATGGTGAGATGAAGTTCCCAAGGGATTTCTGGATGAAGATGTTTGGGAAGTAGTTAGACAATAGTGTTCTGAGACCTAAGAGAGAGAGCTAGACTAGACATCAACATTTAGAAATTATGCAAATGTAGTTAATACTATTTAAAATGAATTTTTATTGTTGTGACAGAGATCTTGAAGATTAATACTTTCTTTTTTCTTGGTAGAGCTATAAAAATTTTGTATTCCAAGCAAATAATTGGTTGTTATGTTAAACCACGGAGTTTTGGGGTGATTTGTTAACGGTCATAAATAACTGAAATAACTGTGTATACTTTAATGATACATAATCAACCCACTGTTATGATAGGCTTTTTAACAGAATTAAAGTGATAGCTTCTCCATTTACAATGCAAAGCAATTTAATGGTAAGAGCTATAAGGGCCCTAAAATGATCGAAAGCCTCATGAAGTTGATTTAATATAGAGCTACCCAGAGTGCCTGGTCACATGCCCACCTAATGCATAATGACTGCATCTCCATAAGCAACATAATAATAAAGGTTCTTTTTCTTCAAAAAAAAAAAAAAATTTGTATTCCACTCCCTCCCTAAATACAGACAATGCTGCATTGAAAATCTTTGTACAGTTGTCTCTTTCCTGAGTAATACACAGAATAGGGGCTGTGGGTCAGAGGACATGTGCTTTCAACATTTGGATAAGTTCTGTCAAAATTGCCCTCTAAAAAAAAAATGATACCAATTCACACTCCCACCAGAAGGACACAAGATTACTCACCCCTCCTGGTATTGAATGTTTGCCAAACTGATGAGCGAATAATGCCACGGCATTGTTTCAGCGGATAGACCATAAATTTCACATTTACTGGACATTTGCTTTTCTTGGCCTGTGAATTCAATGTTGTTATTCTTTGCCCCTTTTCCGCTGTGTTGTTTGACTTTTTCTCATTCATTTTTGGAGGGCCTCACATCTTTGCCATCCACATGCTCCCTTTCCTTCTTCCGTGCTTTATTTTTCTACGTAATCTCCATCTGATATACTACTTGTTTACTTCTTTATCATCTCTCCCTCCTCACCCCATTAGAATGTAAGAACCAGGAGGGCAGGAATTTTGTCATTTGTTCATTCTAATGTTTCTAGCACCTAGGAGAGTATCTGGCACATAGTAGGTACCCCCTAATTAGTTGTTCAATGAATGAATAATAACCTTTTATCTGCTCTTTATTTTTTAAATATTTTCTCCATGTCTGTCACTGGCCCTTTACCTGTGTTGATAGTGGGTTTGATCAGAAAATTTTAATTTATATGAGGTCAAATCTATCTGTCCTTTCACATATGGCTTTTGTGTTCTGCATTATGCTTAAGGTCTTTTTTTTTTTTAACCTTTTGATCCCCTTCACCCATTTCTCTCACCCCCATGCCTCCTGCCTCTGGCAACCACCAATCTGTTCTCTGTATGTATGAGCTTGTTGTTTTTTTTTAATTCCACATGTAAGTGAGATCATATGGTATTTGTCTTTCTGTGTCTGACTTTTTTATTTCACTTAGTATAATATCCTCAGGGTCCATCCGTGTTGTCCCAAAAGGCAAGATTTCATTTTTTTTTATGGCTGAGTAATATATATATTTCTTTATCCATTCATGCATCACTGGACACCTAGGTTGTTTCCATATCTTGGCTACTGTAAATAATGCTGCAGTGCACATGGGGGTGCATATATCTTTTTGAGTTGGTGTTAGAAAAGAAAGTAGAAGAAATATTCCAGAAAATATAACAAAAAAGACCAGAGTTGGCTTGAGGTTTTATTTAAGAAAAAAAAAGGGTGGGAAATTTAAGAAAATTAGGGAATTGGTCCTGGAGCTCTAACATCTGAATAATAAGATTTCCAGGGTGTGGGAAGGGAGAGAGTAGGAAAAGAGGAGGAATGAAAAAGAGAGGAATTTGTCAGTGAAATAGAATAGAAGGTAATTCCCCGGGATTGAAGATAATGAGCTTCTAAACTGAAAGGACGCACTGAACGCTCAACACAATATATTTTAGAACACACACACTAAGCCAGACACGGAAATTCACATATTGTATGGTATTTATATGAAATATCCAGAATAGGAATTCACAGAGGGAAAGCAGACGAGTAATAGCTGGGGCTGGGAAGGGAGGATGGGAAGTAAATTCTTAATGAGCATGAGGTTTCCTTTTGGGGTGGTAAAAATGTTTTGGAACTGGATGGAGGGTGTGGTTGCATAACATTGTGAATGTACTAAATGCCACTGAATTGTTCTCTTTAAAATGATTATTTTGTAAGAGGGCACGTATTGAATGGAGCGCTGGGTGTTATATGCAAACAATGAATCATGGAACACTACATCAAAAACTAATGATGTAATGTATGGTGATTAACATAACATAATAAAATAAAATTTAAAAAAATAAAATGATTATTTTGTGTTATGTGAATTTCACCAAAAAAAGAAAAGAAAAAGACCATGTTCTGAGTATATGAAATTTAAGAACACCAGGGATAAAGAGACGATTCTGAAAATTGCCAAGAGAAACAAAGGATCTCATACTCTATTAGTCATAATAAACTAAATTATAATATAGCAATAAATAAGCTTCTGAAATCTGAATGGCTTAATTCCACAAATATTTTTTTGCACTCATGCTACATGTCCATGGTGAAGGAGAGAACACTGTTCCATGTTGTTATTCAGGGATCTAAGTTCATGGAGGCTTCACCATCTTATGATAAAGAATTTTGCCATCTCAGCACATGGTTTCTAGAATGGAGGGAAGATGGAAGTATAGAAAACTTCTACTCTTTCTTAAATGCTTTGGCCCTGGCTAGAACCAGTCATGTGGACCTTCATTAGTGCTAGGGTGTTTGGAATATTCAGTCTCCCAGGTGCCCAGAAAGGGCAGGCACAGCAGGCTTTGCTGAACACAGGAAGTCTCTACCATGCATACTGAGGAACAGGACTCACCTTCTCATTTGAAGCTAGAAGACAGTGGAACAATGCTTTCAAAATTTTGAAGGAAAATTATTTCCTGTAGAATTGTGTATCTAGTTAAACCATCAGTCAAATGTGAGAGTAGAACACTAACATTTTCAGAGGAACAAAGTCAAAGCATTTACCTTCTGTCAGCCCCCTTTCAGGAAATTAACTGAGGATATGTTACACTAAAACAAGGGAATAAAACAGGATGAGAAAGATTTGGATTCCGGGGGTAGGGGATTTTGGATACAGCCCAGACTGTGTCAGGAATATTAAAGGGCTGGGGGAAGGGACGGACGGGGATATATAATGTGATGGATTACCTGATATGTTTGACAGTATTGAGAGTTTTTATGGTTCTGTAAGAACTTGGGCAAAAGAAAAAAAAAACAACTTGGGCTATGTTTGAGATAGATATATAAAAAGTTAGCAAAATAAAACAAGGTATTGCAAGCTCCAAAATCACTACATATTGTATAAGAAGGTACAAGCAGAGAAATATAATTTTAGCATATGACTCAAATATAAATAATAGTCATATTATACATACTGAGTATAGATGGACAAAATGTAACTCTTAGGAGGATGATAGTAAAAAAGAACTCTAAGTCCTTTTTTAGTCATCTATAAGAGATTGTCAGTAAATAGTGTCTAAAATGGAAAAGTGAAGAAATAGCAGTATTTTACTTAGAAATATAAATATGAATACCAGAAGAAATGGCTTGAAGTTAAAAGTTGTTGCTTAAAAAAAAAGAAAGAAAGAAAAGTTGCTTCTCTGGGAAGTGAATTTCAAGAATGGAGTAGAGTAGGACAGAAGATGGGAAGGACAGCTTACATTATACATCTTGTAGGACTGCCTTTTAAAATTATCTAAATCTATTACTTTGACTTAAAAAAAAATGATTTAAGGAACAGGGGCAAACAGTGCCACATACTGCAGAGAGCCTATACAAAGTAAAAATTATGAAAAGGAGCCATGGCCTTTGGCAGGGAGGAGGTTATAGTGATCTTGGAACAGTTTCGGTGGTTGAGTGGGGGGCATAAACCAAACTGCATTGGGTTGAAGAGTGAAGGAATAGAGAAATGACTTCATGTACTGCAAAAGTGTAAATTCAAGGAGACCAACTGACATACAGGATTAAATAAGGGGATATACAGAACAGATATCCTTCTCAGTAAAATATAGAATATGGAGATTTGAATTTAAATGAATTATAAAGAAGCTACATTATACATTTACAGAGAATCCCCTATAAAACAAAACAAAACAGTATTTGTTTTAATATCTTTAAAAATGATTCATTTTAAGGATGCCTGGGTGGCTCAGTCGTTAAGTGTCTGCCTTCGGCTCAGGTCATGATCCCAGGGTCCTGAGATCGAAACCCTGCATCGGGCTCCCTGCTTGGCGGGAAGCCTGCTTCTCCCTCTCCCACTCCCCCTGCTTGTGTTGCCTCTCTCCCTGTCTCTCTCTCTCTCTGTCAAATAAATAAATAAAATCTTAAAAAAAAAGATTCGTTTTACTGAAGCATGTCATATATGCATCTCTGCTGAATTGTATCAATAGGGAAAAGTAAACTATTGGTATAACATAATTTATATTACTTCTTTATTTAAATAAATACTTTTTCAGAATTCCTTTATTTCAACTTCATGTCCTTGATTTAAAGAGGATTTCTTTGTTTATTCTGAGTCCTTTTTTAAAAGGTCTAGGCTTTTTAGATAAGGTAAAAACTAATGAAAATTAAAGGCAAATTGTCCCCCTACCCCCAGATTTCTGCATTAATCTCATTGCTCTGTTATAGTTTGAGTTTTCTTAGTTCTCCTTCCAGCTTCAAGTTTTTGTACAAGCCTAGTCATGGGAGTAATATTATCATCTTTAAATTTGGTCATGGAATGTGTTACACTGCCCCGCTCAGGGAAATGCTACTCGGTTTGGGCTTGGATAGTAACATTTGTTTTCTTTGGCAGAGAAGCTGATCGTCGAGGGGCATCTAACCAAAGTGGTAGAAGAAACAAAGCTTTCAAAAGGTTCGTTTTCTGTTGGTTTTCTGTTTTTCTGGGTTTTGACCACTCTTTTGGATAATGGAGGTTAGTGTACATTTCCAAGGTCATAGTATTTTAACCATCAATTTATTTCTTATAGCTCACCAGATGGCAATCCAGTAACAGTATTAATATAAAATAGTTGGAGTTCTGTCTTAAGAAGGATATCTTAATTAGAAAGTTTCTTTTTAAATGGGTATATATATGTATTTTTTCTTAAAAGTGCTTGAAATATGTTTTGTTAGGTTTTAAAAGATTTGTTCTGATCTGTCTCACTTCTAGCATTATTTTCAGCTTTGATATTTGGTATTTGTTATATTTGATAAAAAATTTTAATTAAACATAACGTAAATCTTTTTTGAAACAACAGGTGAAAAATGCTTGCCGTTCTATTTCTGTGATTTTCCTACCTTTAACGTTCCTTATGAAATTTAATATTATCTTAATTTTTGGCATATCAATTTGATTTAAACAAAAGTGATTATGTAGCGTCTTCTTATATTTATAATGGGTAGTCTTAAAATTGCCTGAAATAGTTTATTCTATTAGTTCTCTTCTGTTACAATTGTCAGAGAAGAAACGTGTGTTTTAAAGCATTATATTGTCAAGTCACTCTTATGCATTAGGGAAATTGGACAAATAAATTTGGTATGATATGCTCATTATAATTTTAGGACTTTCATCAGAACCTACTAGCATAAAGTTTATAAGTAGATTCACAATCTTTTTGGTCAGTTAAAACAATGAGTGATAAAAGTTTGGAATACTCCATTTCAGTACATTCTGTTTTATGAAACTAACTGGATCCATTTTGGCTTTTAACAATATTTAGAAGGAGAATGTTATTTCAAGTATCTGGTGGCTTCCATTCTGAATTATGTGCATGGCAGATGCCATATTTGGGGAAAGAATGCATAGAATATGCATCACTAATATTGTTCTGGCAAACAGGCATTGGGTTTCAGAGCAGTGAACTATTTTTAGTACATGTGGCAATTTATTTCATCTAATTAAAGTGAGATGAGAACAGATTTTAACATAGCTTTTACTTCACCACCCAAATGCCTATGCAGATTAGTTGAATAGCCAGCACACTGAAGTGGAAGTAGAGCCTTAGAAAAAAAATCAGTCCAATTTTAATTAAAGAAAAATACCTTGCTACTTTAGTGCTTCTATTTAATGCATTCTGAATTAGAATATAGTCGCTTGAAATTGTGTGATGTCATTATTGAAAAAGATTTGTGCCATCTTTACTGATTTACTTCTGAAACCTGGATATAAAATATGTGTTAAAAGCTTTAAAGAGCATGCATTTTGATCCAGCAATTCCACTTCTGGGTTTTTATATTAAGAAACAAATTGGACAGGGGCGCCTGGGTGGCTCAGTTGGTTGAGCGACTGCCTTCGGCTCAGGTCATGATCTCGGGGTCCTGGAATCGAGTCCCACGTCGGGCTCCCGGCTCGGCGGGGAGCCTGCTTCTCCCTCTCCCACTCCCCCTGCTTGTGTTCCTGCTCTCGCTGTCTCTGTCTCTGTCAAATAAATAAATAAAATCTTAAAAAAAAAAAAGAAACAAACAAACAAATTGGACAAATATGCAAGGGTATTTGCTTCAATGTTTTAAAAGCAAAAAGAGGAAAACATAAATGTCGAGTAATGAGGGCATTTATTAAATAAATAATAGCAAGTAAGTCCATGCAAGTGAATAAAATACATCCTTTAAGAATGATAATACAGATCCAAGTTTTATATACCCAGAGATTTTTCTGTCAGCAGTCAGCATTTTTTATAAGCATTTCTCAAAGTTAGCATGCAGAGGTACACTAATCCTTGTAACAAACTAGATGACTGAGATAAGTTACATTTTAAATGCTTTGTATCTGGCTATAAAGTATTTCTTTTGGATTTGTCTAAGTTGTTTTATTTTTAAAAGCCTTTCATGGGTGATGTTTTTGATAGAATTTCTTTTCTGTATTGAAAATAACAGTTGCTAGAGATAGCCAATTACCAGGTATTATAAGTCTTAGTATTTCAGATATTTCACCTAATGCAAAATGTAATCATAGGTTGCATGTGCTTTCTGTTTAAACCCTCACTCAACTAGCAGTCATTGTATGTTTACTGAGGCCTTAGGGTAGAAGTAGAAAGAATACTAATAGGTAAAACAGATGGTTTCAAATCCAGGTTCCACAACTAACTAGCTATATGCCCTCAGGCAACTTACTCTTTAAACTTCAGTTTCCTCATTTGTAAAATGGAATTGACAATATTTAACTTGGGAATTCCTGGGAATTTAATGAAATGTTGCTTATAAAGCAAGAAGCATTATTCTGGTATTTGACAAATGTTAATTCTCATTTCCCTCCTTGCTTTCTTTCCAACTAATGGTTCCATTGGTGTAGGAAGTGGTCTGTGGCCAGTATGTTTGTTTTGCCCATCCATCATTATGTGTTCTCAGAGATACAGTGAAAATACTCACGTTGTTTTAGACTTTCCAGTTTGGGAACTGTTTTGGTATTGATGTTGGTAGCTATTCTTCTGTTTCCTTCTATATATTATTGGTATGTATCTTAATGATTAAGTACTGCATAGAAAATCAACCAGTAAGGATTTTTTTTTAATTTTTTTTTTTTAAGATTTTATTTATTTGATAGAGACACAGTGAGAGAGGGAACACAAGCAGGGGGAGTGGGAGAGGGAGAAGCAGGCTTCCCGCTGAGCAGGGAGCCCGATGCTGGGCTCTATCCCAGGACCCTGGGATCATGACCTGAGCCGAAGGCAAACGCTTAACGACTGAGCCACCCAGGCGCCCCAAGGACTTTTTAATACTAGAAAGTTGGGTGCCACTTCATAGCTAAAGAATGGATGTTTTGAAAAGGAAGAGATACTCTACCTCTCATTTGTTGTGTCCTGTGTTTCATTCTTGAATAGATTTGGTTTGCCTCCATATAACAGTTATAATTTCAGGACATAACAATGATAGGCCATGATTTGACTTGTCTTCTTATTCAAAATAGATTCTTGCCTTCAAACATCTCTTTTTGGAGCACCTACTATGTACTATGTACTGTACACTGTTCTCTGCAATGAGGATATAGCAGTCAACAAAACAAACAAAAATCCCTGCCCTCATGGTACTTATATTCTAGTAAGATCTTAATGGAAGATTTGGTCCCACCTTTAATTTTACCTTTCTGGCTAATACTCTAAATATAAAATAAAAGTTCCTCCTAAGCCAGAAGAATCCTTTTGAGAACATATTCTTCTTAGTTTACCTCAATATCTTGATAAAATTGCCAAGAATATTAAAATCAGAAGAGAGGGGCGCCTGGGTGGCTCAGTTGGTTGGGCGGCTGCCTTCGGCTCAGGTCATGATCCTGGAGTCCCGGGATCGAGTCCCGCATCGGGCTCCGTGCTCAGCAGGGAGCCTGCTTCTGCCTCTGACCCTCCCCCCTCTCATGTGCTCTCTCTCTCTCTCGTTCTCTCTGTCTCAAATAAATAAATAAATAAATAAAAATCTTTAAAATCAGAAGAGAGTCATTTTTTTATTCTCTGAGAATGGTTCCTTTTCCATCTATGTATAGATTAGATGTATTAGCCTGGCTTGTTTGAGACTGTAACTTTGTGATTAAAACTAGAACATTCAGAAATGTCTGATTATAGCACACTGAATGCGCCAGAGGTCACAGATTGGATTCCCATGGGTCTCCATGGTCAGTGACTTCACTTCTAATCTAAGCTCTGTGTCTCTCAGCAGTTGGCCTTTGACTAGAAATGGCAGTGAAAAAAAGAAGCAAAAGGCTTCTTGTAATCTATCACCTACTTCAAATTCTAGGGATGTTCTTAATGAAATAGCCATAAAAAGTTATATTTTAATATTAAATATATTTTAATATTAATGGTTTTAGATACATTTCTGATTACTTTCAAAATGGAAAATATCTCTTGATTTAGTTGGTTATAAAACAATATATATTAACAATTTTCAAAAATGTATGACAATATGAAGTTAGTAAATATCTGCCATGTCCCCACCTCCAGAAATGACAATTGGTATCTCTGTTGTGGATCCTTCCAGACTTGAGTAAATATGCACAGCTGAAAATTCATAGCTAAATATATGCCTATTTTCAGTCTAAATGGGATCACGTTATACATACTGTTCTTTAACAACCTTTATTTTTACTCAATAGTAAGAAATATATCTCAAGTATTTTCCATTCCATAATGAACAATGCTGCAGTGAACATCCTTATATATACTATATGTAGTCTGTTTTTCCTTTGGAAAAGTACTAGAAGTGGATATGCATATTTAAATTTTTGATGTGTGTTACACAAACAACAGCCATAAATTATAAAAAATAATCATATACTCAATGAATTTATAATCTAAAGAAATAAGATACATAAATACACATAGAATGATATAAAATAGAACATGATTAATTACAAAATCATAGGACACAGAGAAGATACAATAAAAAGGAGCAGCATGCTGGAGAAATGAAGACCCCCTTAGAGGTGAAGGGGGTTAAGCTGTATCTCACAGATTGAATAGGCCAAGTAGAGAGAATGGTCATTGAGTTTAGTGAAATATCAACTCAAGCAAAGAATTGGAGATCATAGTGAGCCAGCATTTCTCAGCCCTGTAAAGAGGCTAGCCTGACTGAAACGGAGCTCATGTGTGAATTAATTCAGGGACCAAATTATAGCTAAATCCTGGGATGTAAAGTTTGGCTGAGCCTTGTGGAGAATGGGGAGATGCTGTAGGATTTTGGTCAGAGAAATGACCATCTCTGTAAACGCTATTCTAATGCATGCCATAATACACACAGGTGTGCAATTGTAGATAAGGATCAACAGCCTAATTAATTGTCAGTCATCTTTAATAAATTGTTGGGCTAATAGTTAGGATATTTGAGAGCAACTTGTTGAAAACAAGGCCTAGGATGTCTTCATTGGCTAGGCAGCGCACCACTTGCAAATAATCCCAAAACTTTTTTTGAGTCTTTCTCAATGTGGTTCAGGTACAGTTATATTTTTTTAAGTTAAAAAAGGTTGTAATTTTCTTGTTTTAAATGTCATTTTTATAACAGTTGTGATTTTAGAGTTTTATATAAATATAAATATTACTAAGTATAACTATTGCTAAGGCATCCTAGCTAGTGTTTTTATATAAGAGAGCCATTTCCTTGCATCATCTTCATACGGTGTCCACATTGTCTTGGAATTTTGCTATATTTGTTGCAGTTCTCTGAATACTTTAGCAAAGCTTGCTTCATTTTTGTTTCTGGTTGGCCAGTGGACAGCCTTGACAAAAGCCCCAGCCCTCTGCACAGCAGACATGATCCACATTATAATTTAATATGAGCCACGTGTAATAACCAGCATTCCATTTTGGACTAGAGTGGGGAAGAAGTAAGAGACTCAGTGACCTCAGTTAATTTTAAAAGTATTTTGCATATCAGTAGATTTAGAGCACTCAAAGCCTAAAGCAGTTTTATTGATATAGTTGTAATGAGATTCTACTTTCATTTTTTTCTTGGTAGCAAATCAGGCAAGAGCAAAAGAATCTGATTTGTCAGATACTCTGAGTCCAAGCAAGGAAAAAAGTAGTGACGACACTACAGGTGAGTTGTAACCGAATATTTGCAAATCTTACGGATGTTACTGTTATTGGCTGAGCAGTTTAGATATACAGGTTAATGTGGGTGGAGATTTAAAAGTTTGTGTTTGGGGGGGGAAGCAGTCTCCATTTTCTAAGTTAACTCCCTTGAATCTTGGATATATTGTTAAAATTACTTTCAACTATCCAGGTACGATAGCTGTATAAGTTTCAGTTGTTTATTTTGATAGTGATAGCTTGAGGATGGAGCTAACTACTGTTTGTAATTATCTTTTTTGCCCCCTGCAGACGCCCAAATGGATGAGCAAGACCTAAATGAACCTCTTGCTAAAGTGTCCCTATTAAAAGGTACTTTAACATGTTTTTATGACATTTTAAGCCAAGACATCAGATTCACCCTTTGCCACATGTATAATGTGAAGTTTTAAATTTAGTTAAGAGATTAAGACAGGTTCTCTAAAGTAGCAGGAATTAAAATTTAAAATGTTGGTGTTGGTGCCAGTGCTTCAAACAAAAATATTTAAATTGTAAAATAATTTGGATCAATCAAGGTTATAGAAGGGCAAATTGGTAAGTGGTAGAACATGAAATGCAGCTATGATTTTTTTTGTGTTTACCTTGAAATCTCTGATAGAAGCACATTACCACTTTTTTTTTTTTTTTAAGATTTTATTTATTTATTTGACAGAGAGAGCAGGAACACAAGCAGGGGGAGTGGGAGAGGGAGAAGCAGGCTTCCTGCCGAGCAGGGAGCCCGATGTGGGACTCGATCCCAGGACCCTGGGATCATGACCTGAGCCGAAGGCAGACGCTTAACAACTGAGCCACCCAGGCGCCCGCACATTACCACTTCTAACATAAATTAGAAAAAAGTGAAAATTCTCATATTCTCGAAAGAACTGCCTGTTTATTCTGTTGTAATATGGTAGCAGTTGTAAATTTCCTCATTTTCTAGTCCTCCTCATCCTCCAGTAAATATCCCCAGGTTCTTAGGACACTCTTCTAGAAATAGGTAGGGCTAAGAGAAGCAGTGCATGTAATAAACTTTTACTTGTATCACTTCTAAATGAGAACTACATTTATTACTTGATATTTACTTGTTGAGACTGAAATGGGTAGTAAATAAATCAGCATTTATAGAAGTGTTTTTAAAATAAAGTACATTGGATGGCTTATTGATAAATTTGTGATTGTCAGCATTTAGTCTCTTTTCTGTTGCCTTTTGTACACAAGGTAAGTTGACATAAAAGTTCAGCCCAGTGGTTGAACATGTTGTTAGCAGTGGAATAACACCAGGCAACTGTCTGGAATCAGCAAAAACAACCTATGGAAGTTTCTCTATGTAGAGATGCCTATGCTTCTGGCTGGGCTTTTAAGGAATCTCTTAGTCCAGACCCCGGGTTTTGGATTATGTAAGAAGGAAGCCTTAGTTTCACCCTGCATGACCCTGCTGCTGGCCTACTTGTCAATGATGGGAATTGGGGGAGAATCCCAGATTCTCTTAGAGGTTCTTCGTCTGGGCATCTTGGCCTTCTCTTCTCCCCATGGAAACTGAAGCTTACATAGCTCTTTGAGCCACCTTTGACTGAATTCCATTACTAAGGGAAGCACTGAGCATTACTGGCCCAGGCAGCACAATTGTCACCCTGTCTTTAAGTATGATCATGGTTTCCAGCACTTTTCTAGCACTCTTACTGATCTGCACTCTTCCCAGGTGACTTTTGGTGTTGATGAGGCATGCTTTTTTTCTAGTATTTTAATAGTAAGTCTAAGTTAATGTTTGCATAGTCCAGAAATCTCATCTTGGAGCATTTCTCATTCTTCTCAGAAATGCAATATGTTACTGTTTAAAATGTTACTGATGCTGAAAAACTGTCAGAACCCCTGGGCCTTTGTGGGAACATAGAGAAACAAGAGGGGAGGTGAATGAGTAATGAGCACCTGTCATTCAAAGTTAGCTGTTTTTATGGTCTTTCTTACTGTAGAAATCTCCCAGAAATCTTCTCATCAGCCAAGTTCAGATTGATTTATAAGTAACATTTATGCTTGTGTTAATTATATTCAACTGTTATTAGTGCTCTTGTGATTTTATATGTCAGTCTGTTTTGGATTTTATTTTTATCCCATTGCTTACCACAATGCCAGATGTTCAGTAAAACTCAGTTATTTGTTGAATGAATTAATAATAGACCTCTTAGGGGCGCCTGGGTGGCTCAGTTGGTTAAGCGACTGCCTTCGGCTCAGGTCATGATCCTGGAGTCCCTGGATCGAGTCCCGCATCGGGCTCCCTGCTCGGCAGGGAGCCTGCTTCTCCCTCTGACCCTCCCCCCTCTCTTGTGCTCTCTATCTCTCTCATTCTCTCTGTTTCAAATAAATAAATAAAATCTTTAAAAAAAATAAATAAATAATAGACCTCTTACATCAAAGTTATAAAACCATAAGAGCATTAGGAAAGTAACACACTCTATGGGGCGCCTGGGTAGCTCAGTTGTTAAGCGTCTGCCCTCGGTCGGGTCATGATCCCAGGGTCCTGGGATCGAGCCCCACATCGGGCTCCCTGCTCCACGGGAAGCCTGCTTCTCCCTCTCCTACTCCCCCTGCTTGTGTTCCCTCTCTCGCTGTGTCTCTCTCTGTCAAATAAATAAAAATCTTTAAAAAAAAAAAAAAAAAAAAGGAAAGTAACACACTCTAGCCAAGAAGCTAAAAGTCAAAGAGCTCTGGGTTCAATCCTGGCTCTGCCATTTATTTATAATTTGCCCTTGGGCAAATTGCTTAACCCCTCTATGCTTCAGTTTTTTTTTTTTCATTTGTCATATTGGGGCCTATTGTGAGGATTAAATAAAATAAAGCATGTAGATCATTTACTGCATATAACATGTTATGCCTCATAATGAACACCCTGCTAATAATAATGATGTTGGTAATTGATAAAAGCAGACCTATCCATTAAAGAGTAGCTTTTCATTAATTAAATAAAATCGTGGGGTTTAAAAAATATATTTCCTACTACATCTTTTAGGGAAAAGCACTTGTTGGTGGTGGATCTTTTCCGATTAATAATGTATTTGTTTGTTTACTCTGACAGATACCAGGGAAAACTTTTTAATCCTTGAGTCCCACAGGAAGGCTAAATCGTATCTATAAAAGTGCCCATGCTATATAGGCTGAGGAGTCAAACTCGAGGAAAAGGGAATGAGAGGGGGAGTTGTGGGAGGAAAGAAGACTAGAAAATATGGGGTGCCTGTGGAAGGAGAGTGGATGGAAGGATGCTGCTAGTGATTGCTTGGGTGCCATTGGTGAAAATGGGTCAGAGTTTTCCTAACCTTACTTGAAGTTAAGGTGACAAAAACAAAAATGGAACCCTAAAACCTTCCTTACATTTCTATATGATTGCAACTTTTGTTAGTGAAGTAGTATCTTTACCAACACCCCTTAAAAGATTTTGCAGCTTAGGGCGCCTGGATGGCTCAGTCGTTAAGCGTCTGCCTTCGGCTCAGGTCATGATCCCAGGGTCCTGGGATTGAGCCCTGCATCGGGCTCCCTGCTTGTCAGGAAGCCTGCTTCTCCCACTCCCGCTCCCCCTGCTTGTGTTCCCTCTCTAACTGTGTCTCTGTCAAATAAATAAATAAAATCTTAAAAAAAGAAAAATGATTTTGCAGCTTGATTTTAAGAACAGGCTGTTAAGTCAGTCAGTGATTAGATATAAAGAAAAATCACCCATTAGAAACAGGCATATTTTAGGGGCACCTGGGTGGTTCAGTGGGTTATACGTCTGCCTCCGGCTCAGGTCATGATCCTGGGATCCTGGGATCGATCCCCACATCGGGCTCCCTGCTCAGCAGTGAGTCTGCTTCTCCTCTTCTTCTCCCTCTGTAATCTCTCTCGCTCTCACTGTCTCTCAAATAAATAAATAAAATCTCAAAAAAAAAAGGCATATTTTAGAAGAGTCTCCAAGAAACAGTCACCATAGCCTTAAATGGTTGTTTTTCTAGTGTTTTTCTTTTCTTTCTTTTTTTTTTTTTTAAAGATTTTATTTGAGAGAGAGACGGAGCATGAGCATGAGCAGGGGGGAGGAGGCCGAGGGAGAGGGAGAAGCAAGCTCCCCACTGAGCAGGGAGCCGGATGTGGGGCTCGATCCCAGGACCCCAGGATCATGACCTGAGTCGAAGGCAGACGTTTAACCGACTGAGCCACTCAGGGGCCCTGTTTTTCTTTTGTAAGAATTGTATACATTCTTAAAAATAATATATTCACTGGCACTTACTAGAAACACTTGGGTTGTGGTTGATTGTGTGTGGTTATGCATTGTAATCTCTATAATTAGGTTCAGTAGGCTGATAGAACTTTTCTCTTAAATGAAGAATATCAATTATTCGCCACGGTGTTAACCTTGAGAGTTGTAGAAAGTAGCACCTTTATTTTCCTCATTTAAACCTTGTGCCTGACTTCTTGAACCCCTATTTTTAAATTTTATTTTCCCTTTTAAAAAACAGCCAATCTGGGGTGCCTGGGTGGCTCAGTTGTTAAGCGTCTGCCTTCGGCTCGGGGTCATGATGCCAGGGTCCTGGGATCGAGCCCCGCATCGGGCTCCCTGCTCAGCGGGAAGTCCACTTCCTCTCCCACTCCCCCTGCTTGTGTTCCCTCTCTCACTGCGTCTCTCTCTGTCAATAAATAAATAAAATCTTTAAAAAAAAAAACAAAAACAGCCAATCTTTATTTAGAATTACAGTGTGCTACTTTTCATGTTAGTCATCTAGGATTAGGAAAAGAATCTGAAATAGATTAAATATTCACCATGAGATATAAATAAAATGATGATAGCAATAGTATCTTTTTCCTGAAATATTAGTTATGTTCAATTAATGCTATTTTTGAAGGAGAATCAAAGATGTGGCTTGAACCACAGGTTTTTATATGCTTAATCATTTCCCCAAAAAAGGTAAAAAAGAAAACTGGAGTTCAGTCCAAGTAGTACCTAATGCAAATTTGCTCTATTTAAGGAACTGTGCCAGGGACTCCTGTGGTTTCAAACTCTGATAAGACTCTCCTTGGGGTTTGAGGAGTTTCTAGTCAGATTGGTGATAGGAGAGGTATAGATAGTAAGCTGCTTTGTGGTTGTTGCCATGAGGAGTTCAAGAAAGGAGAAAGAATGTCCAGTTTTTATGTTTCCTTTTGTTTATCTTGGAAGATGGGCAGGAAAGGCAATTTGAGCCTCATGAAAGAAGTATCATTTGAGATGACCCGGAAAGTGTGTCATACCACATACGGCCTATTTAGTGACAAACAATCCTGAATCTGGTTGAGAATCTAGATCCAACTGCCAACTTGCAGGATGTGTAAAGAACTAGAGACATATTCTAAATGAAAGTGGTGGGGATACAACAGCAAAATCCAAAAAGTGGAGAATTTTGTAGAGCACACAAAAGTAAATTGCAAGGGGGGTGCCTGGGTGGCTCAGTCAGTTAAGCGGCTGCCTTCTGCTCAGGTCATGATCCTGGGGTCCTGGGATCAAATCCCACATCCAGCTCCCTGCTCAGCGGAGAGCCTGCTTCTCCCTCTCCCTCTGCCTGCCACTCTGCCTACTTCTGCTCTCTCTATCTCTGTCAAATAAATAAATAAAATCTTAAAAAAAAAAAAAGTAAATTGCAAGGTTTGTGAGAAAAAAGGAAGGAGGATGGGGAAACCTCTATCAATTAGAAGAGACTTAAAAGATGTTTCAACTAAATGCAATGTGTGAACCTTGTTTGGGACTTCATTCACACAATCCAGCTCTAAAAGAGTTTAAGACAGTGGGAAAATTTTAATACTGACTAGATACTTGATATTAAGGAATTGCTCATGATTTGCAATGTGAAAATAGCATAGCATTACAGTTATTTATTTTTTTTGTTTTTCTTATCTTTTAGAGATCATCTAGATAAAGATAGATTTTTTAAGTAGGTAGGATTATAAGAAGATTGAGATATACATTCTTAGAAAAAGGAAATATTAAAAACTACAAGCTTAGATAATATTGGTTGTGTTTGACAAGTATAATGAAAGTCTGTTCACATAATCATTTGAGTGTTTTGTAGGTTGGGGTGACTCTTTTGGCAGAATTCTGTAGCTTCTGAGTGCAGAAATGATATGGTCAGACCTGTATTTTGGGGGTGATTTGTCGGATGAACTGGAATGAGTAGAGGCTGGAAGTAAGGCAACCAATTAGGAGGCTTAGGTAATCATTGAGAGTCTGAGCTAATAAGATGACTGCTGTGAAAATTTAAACAGAAGAACAAAATCCAATTTGGGTCCCTGTTGTTCTGTTCTTTATCATCTTTCCTTTGGTAATCTTATCTCAAATCCATAGGCCTAAGGAACTGAATATGAGAGGTAAATGGAAGTTAGATATAATTCCAGCCTTTGACGTGGAGTTACGGAAAGGATGGTAGTGTTACTAACAAAAATCGTATTTCTGGAAGAATGGGTGTCCTGGTGGGGAAAGCGATGGTTTAAGTTTGGCACACTGTTGAACAGGAAGGGTGACTTGACCATAGGTTCTGGTTTGCCTGGAACCATTTATGTCCATTGTCCCAGCACAATTATTAAAAGCGCTTTCTTTCACATTCAAAGGTGTCCTGGTTTTGTATTGTCATCCTAGGGACCAGAGATGCAGTTGGAGATGCAGGACAGAAAGTAGGACTAGAAAGTCATTTTCATTTATTTCTAAGACATTTACTGACCCAGGAGATACAGAGATAAGACACAGGAGGAAGCTGCAGTCTTCTGGAGAAAAGAGATATGTGGATAGTGTAGTTAAGTGTTTTAATGGGTGTGGTAGAAACGGGAGAGCACAGCTAACTTCCTGGCTAGGGGCAGGGATGGGGTAGAGCAGTAGTCAGGATGGCTTCCCAAATGGGGTGTTTAAAGATAAATGAGAGTATGGCA
The DNA here is from genome assembly GCF_002201575.2 of Neomonachus schauinslandi. NCBI lineage: Eukaryota > Metazoa > Chordata > Mammalia > Carnivora > Phocidae > Neomonachus > Neomonachus schauinslandi. Next base: position 189,132,677 of record NC_058403.1, on the reverse strand, counting down.
AGAAGGGAGAGGGAGCCATGCATTTCTTTAAAATACTACTTACATTTATAAGTAGGAATAATGTTTAAAGTCGGAATAGCATCAGGGAGCCATGCATTTGTTTAAAATACTACTTACATTTGTAAGTAGGAATAATGTTTAAAGTCGGAATAGCATCTGTCAGGGAGGAAGTGTACAAGAACACAAGTGTGGGGCGCCTGGGTGGCTCAGTTGGTTAAGCGACTGCCTTCGGCTCGGGTCATGATCCTGGAGTCCCGGGATCGAGTCCCGCATCGGGCTCCCTGCTCGGCAGGGAGTCTGCTTCTCCCTCTCCCGCTCCCCCATCTTGTGCTCTTTCTCTCTCTCACTCTCTCTCTCAAATAAATAAATAAAATCTTTAAAAAAAGAAAAAAGAACACAAGTGTGATGGAGCACAGACTGTGTGGGACAAATGTGATGAAAGATAAGACTTGGTCAGACAGAAGGCAGTAACATGTTTGGGAATTCTGTGCATAAGGGTAACAATGATAGCAGGAGGAATTTATGGAGAAAGAAAAGGACAGTGGGGTGGATAGAGGAGCCAACAAAAGAACCAGTTGTCAAGAACCTGGCTGGTCAGAAGGAATGGCAAAGGGGTGAGAATCGACAGTTAAAGGCTGCTGCCAAAGTTAAATTCATAGTTAGGGTGCCACCTAGAACTATCTCACATGACTGCATATACCTATGATGGAAAAATGGTCCTTCTCCTCTGTGATGGTTATTCTCACCAACCAAGCCTGCAACTACCAGACCTTCCAAAGGGAGGAGTGGTCGTAGTAGCCTGCCTCAGACAGATCACTTTTTTTTTAAAAAAAATAATAAATTAAATTCATTTAGCCAACATATAGTTCATCATTCATTTCAGATGTAGAGTTCAGTAATTCATCAATAGCATATAACACCCAGTGCTAATCACATCACATGCCCTCAGACAGATCACTTCTGTTAGTTGATGAGGTAACATACATGGCTACAATCAACCTTCAGCAAACATGCAGGTGTAAAATAAAACAGGAAGAAGTGCTTTGATTTGGCCCTTTTCCACATGGTTCAGAGTATCTCAACCATGTTTAGAGCAAAGGTCAGAATTTAAGTTAAACCTCTAGTCACTTTTCTGAAGAAGTAATGACATGAAATTCAATTTAGGGTATCTTGTAGGGGGGTGCCTGGGTGGCTCAGTTGTTAAGCGTCTGCCTTCAGCTCAGGTCATGATCCCAGGGTCCTGGGATCGAGCCCCACATCGGGCTCCCTACTCGGCGGGAAGCCTGCTTCTCCTTCTCCCACTCCCCCTGCTTGTGTTCCCTCTCTCGCTGTGTCTCTCTCTGTCAAATAAATAAATAAAATCTTAAAAAAAAAAAAAAAAAGAGTTTAGCCTTATTCTGAGAAAAGCTGGCCCGTGGCCGAGACTGTATACACCAGGCAGTTGTAAAGATACAGCATTTATGTTAAAGATAAAACAGATTCTGTTCATCTTAACAGCTTATCATGGTTCCTAAAAACCATTTATTTCTGTGTGACTTGCACATCTAAATAAAATGGATTTAGCTCAGAAAGGCTTTTACTTACCTTCATCTAAACACTTTCCACCAGTACTCATCACAACACTTTTCCCAAGATTGTGAAGTAGATTGATATAGAGATTCCCTTCCCATGACAAAAGTGAGCACCATGAGAGTAGACCCAAGCTGTAGTAAAGTAATGCATTTTCCCACATAGCCATATGAAATACAGTGTGCCAACCTTAGCACAAAAGAATTTGCTCATTGGTCTTGGATAAAAAATTAGCACTTGGTTTTCTGAAAAGAGGATTTGCACACTAACTACTTGATTAGTTTGAATAGTAATTGTGTGTATTAAATTTAATTTATAAAGATTTTTGGCGAGTATCTTCATTTCTATGATCAAACACTATGTAGAGTTTGTGTGTGTCCTTTATTTGATTTATGGCATCTTATTTGCTCTAATTAAAATGCTGATCCTTTTTATTATGTGGTACAAAGAACTAATTTGCAAATAGTAAATCCCTATGTTATCACAATTTATTAATGCCTAGATTATATTTTGTTTCCTGAAGCATAATTACTTACCATAAAATCTGTTCCATTGTTTTTAGTTTAAAAAGCAAGTATTAGTTTTGCTTCATAACATGACTGAACAAGGGAATTGTTCTGCTGAAGAATTGTCTGCTTTCATAGACCTTAAAGGCGGATTATATACGATTCTTCATTTATAAAAGGATCCCCTTCCTCAAAATAAAATAGTTCTGTAGTTATTGTATTAATTCATTTATGATTATTATGTTTATTTTTTAAATCTACACATTTTAGATGCAAATCTTTGGTTATCTTGTTTATTAATCAGATAGTTAAGTGCTCACTGTATGTCTAGCATTGTATTAGATGGAGTATAGTATGTCCCATGTAGTGTGGAACATAAGTGTGAAACATATATGCTTTTAACATTTGTTACTAAAAAGAAATCAATGATAGGAGTTCTCTTATTTCTGGAGAAGAAGTAAGAGTTGGTTGTTAGGAAAGCATGCTAATTAAAGCTAATTTCTATCATATAACTAAGAAGTTACTATGATTTATGGGAAAGACGGGCTAGAGTGAGAATTCTAGTCCTATCTCTACCACTTTCCAGATGTGTAAGCCATTTCAGATCTTTGAACCTTTGTTTCTTCATTTATCAAATGAAAGGAGTAAGCCTTCCAAAATTCTGTGTATCTATATGGGTTCATGCTCCTTTTAAAAATAAAGCTAAATGCTATTGAACAATTAGAGAACTTGCAAAGAGCTTACTGGTTTGCTTGGGTTTGACTATCAAGCTCTAGAAATCAGGCAAGAGACCAATGTGTGCTGCTGGGAGTTAGATGCAGTCAGGGGGTTAGATGCAGAGACTTCAGCCTGGGCTTTAAAGGATGGGCAGGCTTGGAGGAGTAAAGGAGATGGCCTGAGCAAAGATAAATGAGGAAAGTAGTCTGGTGACTACTACAGAGCTACTAAGGAGACTAATAGGAATTGAGTGTATTAGTGAGTGAAATATTAGTGAAAATAAGTAATGACTGGATTATGGAGAACCTTAAAAATTCAGATAAAGATGTCTGCACCTGTCATAAGAGGGAGTCAAGATAGGTTCTTTATTATTTTTTTAATTCAATTAGCCAGTGTATAGGACGTCATTAGTTTCAGATGTAGTGTTCAGCAATTCATCAGTTGCATGTAACACCCAGTGCTCATTTAGATCAGTTCTTGATCTGAGTTAAGAGAATTGCTTTAGTATTCCAATATAGGATAGAATTCAGAAGGGCAGGCTAGGTTAAGGGCAAGAATTTAGACAGAAATGATTGGGGCTTATTCTAAGATTGTGACATTGGGATTGGTAATTTCAAGAGACCTTTTTTAATTATGAAAAATTTCAAACACAAGAAAATTTGAAGAGTACCAAAAACACTCATATATGCCTACCACCTAGATTCAACTATCGTTAGTATTTTGCCATATTTTCTTTATTTATATGTGTACGTACGTAGAAATTTTTCTTTTAAGTTTTTATTTTGATACAATTTCAGACTTAAAGTTGCAAGAATAGAACAGAGAATCCCATATACTCTTCATCTAGATTCTCCAAATGTTAACCTTTCACTCCATTTGCTGTTACTATTTTACAGAATTTCATTTATCCATTTCCCTCTCCCTCCTCCATGTGCCTTCCTCTGTCTCCCTGAGCCATTGAGCGTAAATTGCAGACCTGATAGCCTTTACTCCTGAATACTTAAGTGTATATTTTCTGTTTCTCTTCAATAGCCACCATACAACTCTCAGGGTTAGGAAAGTAACAGTAATGTATTACATTATCACATCCACAGACCTCATTCCCATCTTGTCAGTTGTCTCAATAATGTCTTCTATAAAAGAAAAATAATGTCGGGGTGCCTGGGTGGCTCAGTTGATTGAGCGACTGCCTTCGGCTCAGGTCACGATCCCGGAGTCCTGGGATCGAGTCCCGCATCGGGCTCCCTGCTAGGCAGGGAGCCTGCTTCTCCCTCTGCCGCTGCCTCTCTCTATCTCTCTCTCTGACTCTCGTGAATAAATAAATAAAACGGACAAAAAAAAATTTAAAAAAAAAATAAATAAAAGAAAAATAATGTCATTATAAAAGAAAATCTTGAGTCATACAGTGTATTCACTTGTCACATGTCTTTGGTCTCCTTTAATCTGGAACTATTTCTCAGTTCTTTGTTTATCATGATATTGACATTTTTGAAGAGCACAGTTATTTTGTAAAATGTCCCTCAGTAATAATATTGGACATCATATCAGGAGGCAACTGATGTTGAATTGTTCTGTCACTGGTAATGTTAACTCTGTATAAATATCCTGTTACTTCTCAAATTTTATCTAGTGTTAGCATCTATGGAGGATTCTTGCTTGAATCAGTTATTACTATAATAGTTGCCAAATAGTGATTTCCTAATTCTATCATTCCCTCTACATTTGTTAGCTGGCCTTCTACCATTAGGAAGGGTGTTCTTGTGCCCTCCCTCCCTCATTCCCTTCCTTCTTTCTTTCCTTCCTTATCTATATCATTGTGAATTCATGGATTTATGTGTTATTCAGTGGATTATAACCTTTCACTATCATTATTTATTTTGATGCCCACATTCTCCCACATTTGGCCAGTGGGAGCCCCTTGTATCTTTTCAACATGAACCATTCTTTTAGCCCTTTGTTACCTTCTGACACAAAAGGTGTTCTACATTCATTTTGTGCTTTCCCACCCTTAGTTAGCACTGAAATCAACAATTTCTCCAAAGAGCTCTAGTTCTTTTTTAGTGGAGAATAGTATTTAGAAACCAAGATCTGAGTATTTGGTGTGCTTATTACTTCTAGGCCCACTCAGTAGACATTTAAGAAATAGATGTACACATATACTTATGCCCATACATATATGTGTATCTATATACAGAGTCTCACATACCTATATTTAATTTCTACATCTGCATTTGTCTATACATTCAGATCTATTAGAGTTCATACTCTAATCCTACCCTACACCACAGGATTAATTCTGTCTTCCCTATTTCCATATAGTTAATTCTGTTCTCCAGCAGTAAGAAACCTGTCTCTCTTTATCTACAATATATTTATTTATTTGATCACTTTTAGAATACACAAAAAGCAGTTTCAGAGCTACTAACCAGTGCTTCTGTGGAAAACAGGTCTACATATAGATTTTTTTTTTCTTGGTTATCAAATTATTAGCCTGGAACAGTAGTTCTCAACATGGAGCAGTTTTACCCCCAGAGGGACATTTGGCAATATATGGAAACATTTTGGTTGTTACAACTCAGAGGGAGTGCTGCTGGCATCTAGTAGGTAGGGACCAGGAAAACTTCTAAACATGCTGCAATCCACAGGACAGCCCCCAGAACAAAGAATTATTCAGCCCCAAATGTCAAAAGTGCCAAGGTTAAAAAAACACAAATATACTACTAAGAAATTATCTATTGAAGGATGTTATGTATGTATGTTTTGTTTTTTTGCTAAACCGCTTGAAAATAAGATGTAGGCATCATGACACTTACTTCCTAAATACTCCTGATAATAAGGACATAATGACAAATCCAGAGGTGGGCAGCTAGGACTTTTGCAGACTCCAATGTGTGGTGTTGGAAGAGAAGTTTTGTAGTTGCTGTGACAGTTCTCCTGCCACTGGAAAATCTCTCTCTCTCTCTCTTTACATGCCTCCCCCCTTACCAAGAGACCATTTGAAGGAAGAATTGATAGGTTGACTAGAATAAATGAAACCAGAATCAAATTTACTTTTTCCTGCAGGAAAAAGTTGGATATAGTCTGAGTATGAAAATATGTGTAACATCTAAGACCTGCTGTGATCATATTGTGAAATTTTATTCTTAGCTCTTTCTTTTAAAGATTTTATTATTTTTTTTTAAGATTTTATTTATTTGAGGGTGCCTGGGTGGCTCAGATGGTTAAGCATCTGCCTTTTGCTCAGGTCATGATCCCAGGGTCCTGGGATCGAGTCCAGCATCGGGCTCCCTGCTCCTTGGGAGCCTGCTTCTCCCTCTGCCTCTCTCTCTCTATACCTCTCATGAATAAATAAATAAAATCTTTTTTTTTTTTAAAGATTTTATTTATTTATTTGACAGAGAGAGACACAGCGAGAGAGGGAACACAAGCAGGGGGAGTGGGAGAGGGAGAAGTAGACTCCCCGCTGAGCAGGGAGCCCGATGCGGGGCTCGATCCCAGGACCCTGGGATCATGACCTGAGCCGAAGGCAGACGCTTAATGACTGAGCCACCCAGGCACCCCTCAAGTCAGTGTTTTACTTGGTAAACATGTCTGAGACCATGCATCCCTGGCTGCTAAGCACCATGGCGGACAGGGCTAGAAAGGTAACAGCTTTATTTTGAGCAGGGGCCAAAGACAAGGCAGCACTTTATAGCTACATTGTAACTAGATCCTGCATCTAAATAAAATCTTTTTTAAAAAAAGATTTTATTTATTTGAGAGAGAGAAAGGGAAAGAGAGCATGAGTTGGGGGAGGGGGAGAGGGAGAGAATCTCAATCCGACTCCTCACTGAGCCTGGAGCCCGCAACAGGCTCAGTCTCACAACCCTGAGATCATGACCTGAGCCAAAATGAGGAGTTGGACACTTAACTGATTGTGCCATTCAGGCACCCTTAAAGATTTTATTTTTAAGTAATCTCTATACCCAACATGGGGCTTGAATTTACAACCCCAAGATCAAGAGTCACGTGCTCTACCAACTGAACCAGGCGCCCCTCTTAGCTCTTTTGTAATAAAGTTGTTATGCCTGAGCTACTTGTAAACCAAAGTAATAGTCAAATAGAATGCACTAGAAGAATATGGCCTAACTGATGATATATTTATTTCAGGCAGTGTTCAATAGCAGAAGATATTAATACAGTGAAAGATGAGGGGAGTTACAAGAGAGTAAAGAAAGACATTAGGGGAGGGGGCATATTTGAGATGTAATGTTGGATCTAATTTATTTAGGTCACATTATTTAATAATTGAGCAAATATTTGTTATGTGTTTAGTGTTGGAGAAATACTGATGATGAAGTGAGCATGGTAGAGATTTCAGCCTGGTTTTTATTTTGTTCTCCACAAGGGGGAAATAACGCTAAAACACTTTTTCCTGAAGAAGAGTTTGTGTTTGTTTTTCCATTTCCAGTTAAGTTCCAAGTGAATTTTTTTCTAACTTGTTATCAAGCAATTTCAAAATTGATGAAGAAGAATGCCGTATGCCCATTTTACTGAACGTCAAGGCTTACATAAGCTCTACATGAGTGAAATGTATAATTAGTATTTATTAATATATATTTAATAATACCATTGCCATGAATTACTAATATATATTTAGCTGTACTTGTGTTCTTTCTCCAGGGTAAAATGACTAAAATGCTTAATATAATTTGCTTCTAAATTTTATTTAACTCAGTTGTGCTGTGTTCTTTAACTATGCATGTCTAAACATGAAAGAGATGGCTAATATTTGGTTGCAGAAATTATAGTGTGATACTAACTCTTGCTTTTAAAATAAACGTATTTTTGTCAGATGACTTGCAGGGTGCACAGTCAGAAATTGAGGCAAAACAAGAAATTCAGCATCTTCGCAAGGAATTGATTGAAGCCCAGGAACTAGCTAGAGCGAGTAAACAAAAATGCTTTGAACTTCAAGGTGAGATCAAGATTACATTGATTCTTTAGGGGATGCGGAAACAATGTGACATAACTGAGTCCAGAGGCATAGTATCTTGTTCCAGATCCACAACTTTATTAGCTATGTGATCTTGGGACATTCACTTACCCTCTCTGAACATATGTTTCAGACAATATAGTGGGGAGAGTTACAGTTGCTCTACTTCCTTCACCTTGTTGATGTGAGTGAAGATCAAGAAGGACCTGTACCAGTGAAAGATCTTAACAGTTAATTACATATTAAGTGCAACAAAAGGAAAAAACAATGTATTTCAATTTCTAAGTTTTAGTTACACCTAATGTTGTTCTTCAGTGTAAGATGAGGGAAATTTATATGCCCTGTGATTTTATAGTGTATTCTTCGGTAAATGGAAACAACCAGGCAAGGTAAAGGTATAGAATCGTGAAGTTTCCCAACCACTTTCTTTTCTAGTAGTTTACTTATCCATAGTGTCATAGGCTAGTGGAGTTGGTGATATTTATTCCCTAGAGCTTACATTTCCATATCATTCACAGTAACTACCTAGTTGCAGTCACTTGGTACCGTACAAAGTCTTAGAACAAGGAGAAAGTAAATAGCCTATGGAGTCCTCCTGTTCTCTAAGATGGACAACCTTCCTGATCAGGAGGAAGATTCACATCCCCAGGAGGAACTGGGAACTTTCTGTTAGTTAGTACTCACTTGGCTGTAAACATGAGGGTTTTAAGGCTGTTTTTAAAATTTAAGCTCAAAATGCTGATTAACAACTATCAAGAATGCTCCTCATGTAAAGAATAACACATATAATCTTGGTGATATAAGATCTAGAAAACTCTGCTACTTGATTGAATAGATTGATTACTTACTACTGTTTTGTGCTCCTAAAATCTTTAAACTTTTAACTGCTAATACTGATAATATTTACTGCTTAGCTTTTGTTTCCTTCAATAAGCTTTAGGTGAGAATTTCTTAGAAATTTCCACCCGCTCAATTCTGAATACTTCCATTAACTCACAAAATTAGATATACTGTATTTTATTTTTATTTTTAGCTCTTTTGGAAGAAGAAAGAAAAGCCTATCGAAATCAAGTTGAGGAATCCAGTAAACAAATACAGGTTCTTCAAGGTATGGAACACCCCAGGGCTATTTGGAATTATTATTGTTTGTAGTGATTCAAAAGGAATGGAAAGTAAGAGTATAGAGAGTTCCCATTTTTCATGTCTTTGGTTTGTCCCAGAATCTGAGACTATAACTAGGCTCTTGGTGGGCTTTTTGTTTTGTTTTGTTTTAAATTTTTTTTTTTTTTTTTTAAGATTTTATTTATTTATTTGACAGAGAGAGACACAGCGAGAGAGGGAACACAAGCAGGGGAGTGGGAGAGGGAGAAGCAGGCTCCCTGCAGAGCAGGGAGCCCAATGCGGGACTCGATCCCAGGACCCTGGGATCATGACCTGAGCTGAAGGCAGTCGCTTAACCAACTGAGCCACCCAGGCGCCCTTGTTTTGTTTTGTTTTAAACACAATTCCCTAGTACTCTAATAGTGGACACTTGGAGTGGGAAGAGCATGGGTGAAGACATGGGTTTGGTAAGACTCTGGGTTATATAGTGAGTTGCTACAGAGGGGGCCTTTGGACAGGATATCAATTTGAGCTACTCTGTGCATCAGCACTTTTAACTTGGTGACATTATTTCTAATGCTCATAACATACTGCATTGAGGGGCACCTGGGTGGCGCAGTCGGCTAAACGTCGACTCTTTGTTTCAGCTCAGGTCCTGATCGCAGGGTTATGAGTTCAAGCCCAGTGTTGGGCTCTGTACTTGATGCGGAGTCTGCTTGAGATTCTTTCTCCCTCCTTCTGCCCCTCCCACTCGTGCTGTCTCTCTTTCAAAGTAAATAAATAAAGCTTTAAAAAAACAAACAAAAAACATACTTGCATTGCAACAAAAATTATATATCACATGGAATAGAATAATAATCCCTGCAGTGCCTTCATTGGTAGAGGCTGCTCTTCATACCCACCATTTTGCTATCTCTTTGTGTGAGCTATCACAGGTTCATTGCAGAAAAGACCAGAAAGATCCTTGCCTGCCAAGGGTTTACTTCAAATCATAGTTCTGGTACTGTTAGGCTCGAATTGTGAGAGCCCTAGGGGAAATCTTTCTGTCCCATGCTATTGTAAAATTCCTAAAGCAAAATTAATTTGTCTTCATTGTCAAAGAAGGAACTAATGTTATTTTTAAATTTTAGTTTGAGATGTAGGGTGAGAAGAAATTAAATAGACAAACTCAGTTCAGAAAAAATGGGGAATCATTGTATGAGGCCTATGATATTTGCCCTAAAATATCCCAGAGAAAAAGCAGTCTTTGGTGTTTTCTTTCTTATTTTTGAATGGGACATATGAGTTATTTATATATTTATTTTTAAGAGAGCAAGAGGGAGGGAGGGAGTAAGAGCGAGACCGGGAGTGGGAGGGAGAGAGAGAACATTAAGCAGGCTCCATGCCCAGCATGGAGACCAACACAGGGCTTGATCTCATGACCCTGGAATCATGACCTGAGCCAAAATCAAGAGTCAGACGCTTAACCAACTGAGCCACCCAGGCTCCCCTATGGACGTTTGAGTTATTTAAAAATTTAAATTTTATTATGGTCAAGTTAGAATTTCTGGGGTATATTATGTCTTTTTGAAGAGAAAATTCTTTAAACTCTTATAATTTAATGCCTTTATCCATTAGCTTATGTAAATCTGATTTCAATCTATATTTGCATTCTGTAGTGCGTATGGGCAATTTTCCCTAAAGGTTCTGTAACATAGGGCTGCCTTTTATCTTAAAGCGGTCTTATCTAGGCATCATTGAGTGCCCCCTAGTGCCAGCATGTGTGTTTTATGACGTTATCCATAAGTGTATGGTCCTGTTAATCTCCGGCCATTGTGTCTTCAGATTCTGAACTTGTTAACCTCTCAGTGCTTCCTGCAAACTGCAGAGGCCTCATATTTTTTTTAACGCTTATTTATGGAGCAGCCTTCCCCTTCCTCAGCCTTAAATTCTCTTAATTATTTTAATTACTCTTTTCTACCTAAGGAACTTTTCCTACCTATAGTTTTCTTGTGTTATAGTAACCAAGACTATTTTTCTAGTTCTGAACCAAGTATTTTATACAAATTGTTTCCAGCTCAATCCTTGAGGGCACAGGACCAGATCTGTTAAAAATACACCTCCTTGGGCGCCTGGGTGGCTCAGTCGGTTGAGCGACTGCCTTCGGCTCAGGTCATGATCCCAGGGTCCTGGGATCGAGTCCCGCATCGGGCTCCCTGCTCTGCGGGGAACCTGCTTCTCCCTCTCCCACTCCCCCTGCTTGTGTTCCCTCTCTCGCTGTGTCTCTCTCTGTCAAATAAATAAATAAAATCTTAAAAAAAAAAAAAATACACCTCCTTGATTAGGCGTTATTCATTAATGTTGTCAATTCATTTATTCAACCAGTAATTCTTGGTTGTTTGCTAGTATTGAGGATAGAGTATGCATGAGATGTACAGTCAGTGGAAAAGATAAACCATAGGCAAATATAAAATATGGTGTCCAATAAAGGCAGAGTAATGGGCTAGAAAACGAGAGGGCTATTTTTAGATAAGACAGCAGAGAAAGCTTCTTTAAGGAACTGACATTTAAACTGCAAATTGAGGGGCGCCTGGGTGGCTCAGTCGTTAAGCGTCTGCCTTCAGCTCAGGTCAGGATCCTGGGGTCCTGGGATCGAGCCCCGCATCGGGCTCCCTGCTCTGCGGGAAGCCTGCTTCTCCCTCTGCCTCTACCCCCCGCTTGTGTTCCCTCTCTCGCTGTCTCTCTGTCAAATAAATAAATAGAATCTTTAAAAAAAATTTAAAAAAAAAATAAAATAAATAAACTGCAAATTGAATCAAGAACATCAAAGATTTTACTAATGCATACCATCTGACCAAGCAATTCTGTGTCTAGGAATTCACTCTAAGAAAAAAATCAGGATTGCATTATAAGCAGTACTTTTGATAGTAATTAAAAACTGAAGAGCCTAAAATGTCTAAAATAAAGGATTAGTCAAAGAAGTAACAGTGTAATTTTTTTGTTATTAAAAGATATTCATCACCAGCAGGATAGAGAACATTATATATATTACAATCCCTCCCTGTTTTTGCTTTTATATGTGTATAAAATGCATATAAAAAATCTAGAAGAATAAATTCCAAATGCTAGAAGCAACTTTCTCTGTGAGGGAGAAGTAAAAAGATCACTTTGGTTTTTTACTCTTTGTGTTTCTGTGTTTTGACATTTTCTGCATTAAACATGGATTGCTTGTACTATTTAATCAAAAGCAACAAACAGCTCCTCCAGCCTGGTCTAGGCAGTAACTATAATCCCATTTGGGCAGTTCATTTATTTGTAATTGCTTTGGACAAAGAATGATGGATCAATATACTTTTGTAGCCCAGCTACAGAGGTTACACATCAATATTGAGAATCTCCGGGAGGAGAAAGACAGTGAAATCACAAGCACTCGAGATGAACTGCTTAGTGCCCGAGATGAAATTTTGCTCCTTCATCAAGCAGCAGAAAAGGCTGCTTCTGAGCGGGACACTGACATTGCCTCGTTACAAGAAGAGCTTAAGAAGGTGCGAGCTGAGCTTGAGCGGTGGCGGAAAGCAGCGTCTGAATATGAGAAAGAAATCACGAGTCTGCAAAATAGTTTTCAGCTTCGATGTCAGCAGTGTGAGGATCAGCAGAGAGAGGAAGCAACAAGGCTACAAAGTGAGTGTGCATATTTTACATAAAGCTCTTAATTCTTGACAATGATAACTTTATAGCTTGCACAGAATAACGATTTGGGCTGTTTTTCTCTTTGATAACAGTTTGGTTGTATAAAGCAATGTTTTTTTTTGGTTTGTTTTGTTTTTTTTAAAGCAATGTTTTTATATTGGGGCTATAAACATTCTTCAGGTCCACAAGTTCTACAATAAATTGAAATTTTTTACAATTTTATATTTTATTTTAATACTACTGAATTGTTTTATAAAAGTGAAGTGGGAAGAAAATATTGCTGAAGTTCAAGGTGATGGAACTTACCTGAGGTATAGAGGCCAAATAAACAGAAACCAAAGAATAGTCATGTAAAATCTACATGTTTTTAAGGGGGGGCAAGTATGTTTTTCTTTGAAATATTTCCCTTATCCTTTGAATTATTATGGAAGTTATGTTCCTATATTAATGAATATGTTTTGGGACTATTTTAGGTGAACTAGAGAAGTTGAGAAAGGAATGGAATGTATTGGAAACCGAATGCCATTCTCTAAAAAAGGAAAATGTTTTGTTATCATCAGAACTGCAGCGGCAAGAAAAAGAATTGCACAAGTATGCAAGAACTCTTTTAGCTTCAAAATATTTCTTTATCTTAAATTTTCATCTAAATTAAATTTAAATTTGATACTTAAATACCTTTTTGAAGCAAAATGTTCAGCCAGACTTTTTGGCTATTTGACAGGTTAAGAACACTAACAATACTTCAGCGGGTTTTTTTTTTCTTTTTTTTTTTTGGACTTCCCCCATCATCCTACATGTCCTTTCCTTTTGGTATACTCAAGGAATACACATTCGTGGACTACAGCATCCCCACCAAAGCCCTAAACAAACAGCAAAGATCTATACTTAGTGATTGAATTTGTCCTATAAACTAAATGATAAAAATTTCAAATATAAGTTGTTTTTCTTTCGTGTCAGTGATTCCATCTATTAGGGTAATCAGGAAATGACTATAATAAAGAATTTATACCATTGAAAGATACAAATTCAGCTTTTGAATTTCACAAGAGTTATATAAAGAGTAATAATATATAAAATCGAAAACTCTTCCAAACCAGTTATGTCTTTCTAATATCCAGTACCTTACAAGCAAACCAATGAATGCAATAAATTTATGCCAGCAAATTTAGCCGAGTCCTGTTTTCCCACCAACATTTGTTGTATAGTTTAAAATTGATTTTTTCCTTAAAAATTTGATCCATTCTATATTTTTATTTGAACACTATGTTCTAATTCAGAATATGAAAGTAGTACATGTTTATTATTGAAGCCACTCTTTTTTTTTTCCCATTACAAACAATCCACTTTTATTTTGGAAAATATGAAATATTTTGAAAAGGATAAAAAGCCAGTATCACCCATAATCCCAAAGTGTTGTCTGTGGCTCTTTCACATCCAAGAAAGTAAAAATAAAAATATTCTCCTCAGATACATATAGAAATGTTTATAGATATGTGTATATACAGAGCTTAGTATGCACATATATTTCCTTACTTTGTCAGCTGAGAAGGCTGCTTTTAGAAGTAACAACATTCCAGTAACCAGGAGCACACTCGGCACCCAGAGCTTGGTTTCCTTCTTTTTTTTTTCCTCAGAAACTTTATTGGTTATTTTTCTTTTATTTTCTTATTTGAGAATTATTTTTCCCTTTTTTTTTTTTTAATTATGTTCAGTTAGCCACTGTATAGTACATAATTAGTTTTTGATGTAGTGTTCAATGATTCATTAGTTAAGTATAACACCCGGTGCTCATCACAACACGTGCCCTCCTCGATACCTATCACCCTGTTACCCCCTCCCCCCACCCTCCTCCTCTCTGAAACCCTCAGATTGTTTCCCGGGGTCCCTAGTCTCTCATGGTTCATCTCCCTCTCTGATTTCTCCTCCTTTGAATTTCCCTCCCTTCCCCTATGGTCCTCCGTGCTATTGCTTATGTTCCACATATGAGTGAAGCCATATCATAATTGTCTTTCTCTGCTTGACTGACTTCACTTAGCATAATCCCCTCCAGTTCCATCCATGTCGATGCAAATGGTGGGTATTCATCCTTTTGATGGCTGAATAATATTCCATTGTATATATGTACCACATTTTCTTTATCCATTCATCTGTTGAAGGGCATCTCGGCTCCTTCCACAGTTAGGCTATTGTGGACATCGCTGCTATGAACATTGGGGTGCATGTGCCCCTTCTTTTCACTACATCTGTATCTTTGGGGTAAATACCTAGTAGTGTAATTGCTGGGTCGTAGGGTAGCTCTATTCTTAACATCTTGAGGAATCTCCATACTGTTTTCCAGAGTGAAGGCACTCTTAATCCATTTCCCTCCCCACAGTACACCAGAAATGGGAGTCTTTACTCTCTTGTTAGCCTGTGTTTATATCCTAAAGAGCATCAGGGTTAGCAGAAACTCAGTGAAGGTCAAGGTCAGTTCCCATAAAAACAAGCTTTAGGAGGAAACAAAGGACTAGACCCATCAGAAAATAGTAAGCCTCATTATCTGCTTAAAACAATAAAATTGTAATAGATTATACATTTTTAAAAATCAACTAGTTGAGGGTGCCTGGGTGGCTCAGTCGTTAAGCGTCTGCCTTCAGCTCAGGTCATGATCCCGGGATTCCGGGATCGAGTCCCACATCGGGCTCCCTGCTCCACAGGGAGTCTGCTTCTCTCCCTCTCCCTCTGCCACTCCCCCTGCTTGTGCTCTCTCTCTCTCTCTCTGTCAAATAAATAAAATCTTAAAAAAAAAAAAATCAACTAGTTGAAGGAACAAGGTGTGCTGATTTTTTCTCTGAGATGCCTTCTTATAATACCATGTAGTAACAATATTTATTGTGTCCTGTTTTTCCAGTCTTTTCATACATTTATGTGTAGTATTTTTTAAATGTTTAGAGATAATTAGTAACAAAGAGTAAACATGTTTGTAACATGTAAAATTTTGTAACAAGAATTCCAGAACCTGAATAGGACAGAATAAAGGCCCAAACACAACTGTATACACATGTGAGTGTATATGTGTGTACCAACTGATTGTGTTAACAGCACATTTGGGCAAACTGTTTGGTTTAAAATGAGTGTAAGATGTTGCAGACATTCAAATTCTTCATATTTGGAATCTTAGGGGATCCATTTAGTTTGATATTCTATTAAGCAAGAAATAGTGATCTTTGATTACTAGTATTGATTATCTTACATTATTCCTGCCTTGGGATTATTGATATTTTAAAGATTTAAACTTGATCCTTCTTTTTTGAGATGTAATTAATTAGAATCTGGCACGTTGTTGAATGCTACATTTTGAATTACTTCAGATTTGTTGAAGTGTTGAAAAGCAGCAAACTCCTTATGAGTTAGAAGCATACAGTTTAAAAATATTAGGTCCCAGAAGGGTGGAATATATTATATCCTTAGTCAAAGTTGTCTGCCTAAACTCACATAAACTATTTAAGACAAATTCTGTTTCCTAAACTTTTCTGGTTTGGCACTCTAACTTTATTTGGCAAGCCTCCTCAGCATTTAAGTAGTATTTAGAAGTTAGTCTTTCTTTACAGAGTCTCCTGTGCCATTTTGTATATTGGACTGACATCACACCCCTTAAGAATTTGCCTGGCATACAATCAGAATGGGATTTATACTCCATAGTTCCTTCGCTAACAATATTGAGTCTCAGTCTTATGTTCCATTCTGAGAAGCATAAAACTGTCATCTTGAAAACTTTATTCTCCTTTAGCTATTTCTGTTGTAGATGGGATCCACATTCTTTCATATAGCTACACTATGTAGGTCTTTTATTTTTTGTTGTTTGTGATGTAGAAGGAATTGAACAAAGAATTCTATTCCTGCCTATTAAGCTATTTTCCTAGTGTGTAAATTGGATTTTTTTACATCAAGTTATAAAAGTAATTATAGAATTTAAGCCAAAGATCAGCCTCAGAAATTACTGAATTCAATCTTCTTACTTGACAATGGAGGGCACTGAGACTCTCCTTGTGTTACTTGTTTCTGTGTAACATGGTGCCTGGCACAGATCTCCAAGCTCAGGAAATGCTTCCTCAGAGAAGGAAACTGAACCAGTTAAGTGACTTGCTCAATGTCCCACAACTGAATAGCGGCAGCACTGGGGTCTAGAACCCCGCCTCCTGGTTCTTTGTTTCATGCTTTTCCCCCAATTTGGTGTGTCTTTTCATTTGAGTAGGTTTATCTTTACTTGAATAGACAGTGGCTCCTAAGCTTTAAGTTTTTGTCCCCCATCCTATTTGTCAAATACTTAAACTAAATAAGAAAATAGTTGAAATATGTGCTGATTTCCTGGGGAAGCCCCACTCTGAATCTTTTTATGAAACAATTAATATAATGTGATATAACAAAATATACAGTTAGTCATCTACTTCCACTTTTAAGATTTCAGTCTCTGTGCATATTTCAATCTGAAAATAGAACACAGCTTTAAACATGCAGTTTTTTAGTATTTTAATGCTTTAATTTATTGAACATATCTTATTCTCTTTTATGTATTTTTCCCTCCTCTGTAATTTACTCCATCGCTCCTAGTGAAATGTATAAGAAATTAGACTTCCTGCTATGTCTAGTTTCTACATGAATTGAATAACTGTCAATATTTATGTTGCAGTTCTCAGAAGCAGAGTTTAGAGCTTACCAGTGATCTCAGCATCCTTCAGATGACTAGAAAACAGCTTGAGAATCAAGTGGGATCCTTGAAAGAACAGCATCTTCGGGATTCAGCTGATTTAAAAACTCTTCTCAGTAAGGCTGAAAACCAAGCAAAGGATGTACAGAAAGAGGTAAAGCGAAAAGACATTATGAGCCCAATTATGGTTGGACTTAAAGCCAAAAGCAAATCAGATATTCATGCTAGTTAGAAATAAAGGGAAGCAGAAGTCACATTACCTGTCACAAAGTTGATACTTGGAGCATCTCTGCTTGATGATTTCTAGCTATGTATCATGGTCCATATATAGAGAATTCATCAGTAGGATTTGGTCTCAAAAATATAAATATACAGGGGCGCCTGGGTGGCTCAGTCGGTTAAGCGACTGCCTTCAGCTCAGGTCATGATCCTGGAGTCCCGGGATCGAGTCCCGCATCGGGCTCCCTGCTCGGCGGAGAGTCTGCTTCTCCCTCTGACCCTCTTCCCTCTCGTGCTCTCTGTCTCTCCTTCTCTCTCGCAAATAAATAAATAAAATCTTTAAAAAAAAAAAAAATATATAAATATACAAAATTACATTAAAATTTTTTCTCTACCAGTTAGATGAGAAGCCCTTTGTATACCAGATTACTCAATTCATTGTTTATCTTTCAAAGACAGTATCATATTTAACTTAGAATACTTTCAAAAAGCAAACTGGGGCCACACCATAATGCTGTCCAAAGCCCTCAGTAACACTGCCCTGAAATGTAAAATTTACCTCATAGCCAGCCAGCCAAACACAAGTTCTGTGACCTTTTACTTTCTTCTCCTGCACTCCCACCCCATTTTCCCCTTCTTCTCCCCTTCTTCACAAATATGCATGCTCACTTTTCGTGTCATTTTGCTTAAAACCTTGACTTGGGTGGCTTTTAAAAAAAACCATGTTAAAAATGGTGAGGGCTGATTTTGGAGTAGAGACCCACCCAGCTTCTTTCTGAGCAAAACCTTGAAGTTGACAACGGGGCAAGGAGAGCTGCGTTCAGTCCTGCTGCCTTATCCTACTCCCTGCATTGAGTCCTGGCCAGCTCAGGGGACAGAGAAGGCTGGTGCATCTTGACCTTCTGGTCGGGGCCCATCCCAGTTGTAGACTCTCTTAAATGAAGGATTCATTATACATAGAAGGAAGTTGAAGACAACTTTTTGTCTTTAATAACAAATTTCCCCAAAATTATTTTTAGAAAATCTGTTCAGTCAATGCAGTTTTTCTTTGCACTTCCCTTTCCTTGTAGTATCCTGAACGTGAACATGATTATTGTTCTTCTGTCTTCATGTTTGTTCTTAATGAAAGAAAAAAAAAACAAACCTGTAACATTTTTTATTTATGTGTGGCCATATTGATTTTGTAATATGTTTGTTTCTATCTTCTTGCTAAGGATATGCGTTCTGGGAGCAATCTCATTTTATTTAGTTGGAACACAAATTTTGTGCCAAAGTAAACATCCTAGTATTTAATACTGTAAGCACTTTGTGTCCTTCCAGTCCGTATGCCATATTTCTTTCAAAATCTGGGAAGAATGCTGTGGTTGGAAGATGATTCTGTTTTATGTTACTCTGAATGCATTGGCCGTTTTGTTGCATTATTTGTTTGCCTGTTTTTGGTCACTGAGCAATCAGTGAGAAACGCTTTAACTGCTTCCACAAATGGGCAGTGGCATGTTGTCACAGCGTCTAAATTGTTGATAGCTTTGGATTGCATTAAATGCAGCACATTTAAAAATATGTGTGAACTTGTCAATATGTTTCTTTTCTACTTTCTTGTTCAGTGTTTTCCATTGTGAAATGATGTGTAGTCATCACACTCCTTTGTAATGTAAGATTGCTTCTCTTTCTGTTTGTCCTGATGTTAACTATTGGATACTAGTCTGTAACTAAAATGTTCTTTAATGAGGTTCTTATATCTGTGTAATCCACTGCAAATGAATTACTACCTTTTATTAATGCACATATATTCTCTTTCAACATTTCCCCTTTGTTCTCCTTTCTCTCATAGAATCATGGTTAATGTGCACAGTATCATGTATCTTCAGCACTGTAACAGGCTAAAATATTACAAGCTAAGCAAGCCAGATATGATTATTTTTATGAAGAAGAACCAAAGGTGTTGGTAATATTGTGTGGTATTTTCCTCTTAATCAGAACTGAGCTCCTTTCTCACCTTCGAGTTAGAAAGCAAGATGGAGCAAAATTGCTATCCAAGCCAGGTGTGAAACTAAGGCTGCAGAAGGTGACCTTTTGTTCCAACAATTAAATTTTATATGTATGGCAACTTGTATTTGAACATTTAACCAAAAAAAAGTACATGAGAAAGTAAATTTTAATCCTCAAGTATTAAGAGAAAAATAATGGTATATCACCTTTATATCTGACTTAAGAAAAGCATCTTTATACTTTAGTAGGTATATCTATAATTTAAGAATTCATAAAACGTTGGTACACAAGTCCATGGTGCAAAGACTGACTCAGGAAAGCTGTCTGGCTTCACCACCTTGCTGTGGGGCCAGAGCCCCTCCCACCCTGCTCACAGGCTGAAGGTAAACAGCAGGCTCTTCCTGACTGAGCTGTCTTCCTGTCACTCTGCTTCACAGCCACTGGAACAGAGAAATGATTAAGTGCTTTGGTGTAAAGGGCAGGCTGGATGTAAGAATAGTGGAAAAGGAAAGTAAGGGAGAATTTAGGTCAGCAAAGCAGTTTTCACTTACCCTTTATTAGTCACTGTTAAGAATCAGATCACTGAGAATTGATTATGTTCTAAGAGACTAGTCTAGGCACACTGAATTTGTTTTGGCAGCCTGCTGGCAACCTTCTGCCTTCTGGAAGGAAGTCCACAGACCCCAGAAAAAAAGCTGTCATAAAGTCCATGAATCTTATTCCATAGTTCATTGTCTGACATACTACCCAGACTTGTTCTGGGAACACTGTTAGGTAACAGGGAATTCCTTTCACATTTTACCTCCCTCTCAGTACCCGTATCTTTCTTCCCACTTACTGGTGGTCTTTCTGCTGATGCTAATCCCCCTGCTCCCACCTCTTCTGATTAATGTTTTTATACATTTGCATCCTCCTTAGTACTTCTCTTTGGAGTACATAATGATGAGCTCCTAATTGATCTTTCCAGAGTATTTGCATTATTCAGAAGCACCACGTAAAGGTGTCCTCTACTGAGAAATTTCTTGAAGATAGACTGAAAGAGGAAAAACCTTTGTGGTACGCTGGTCCCATGGTATATTTATATTATATTCAGTCCTTGTCTTTCTTCCTTCTAAAACCTTCAGAGGTGGCAGAGTGGGGCACTGGAGGCTGAGACAGAGGCATAACCAACGGCAGAACAGTTTTTGCTCTTTGACTGAGAGCCCAGCTTGCATGTAAGATGCAATATCTAGAAATAGAACCAGTCGGAATTCCTGCCTCCTCAGCACTTAGAGGCAAGCCATACTATGTCTTGCATTGACCTCACCTGTATTCAAAGGGGAGCTTGTCTGTCTGAACGTCAAATTATATTCAGTGAACAGTTTTTCAGAGCAGGAAGTTTCATGTTTCACTCTAGAAAAATATTTGTCAGGAACAGATTCGTAAAAATTATTTACCGATGCTTATAAGTTTTAGGTCGAAAAATAGAAATGTCCCAATCATAGTGGTTAGTACCTTAGATACATTTCTTTACATCATTTGCCTAGAAATTCATTTATCTGGAACACTTTACTACCCAGTGATGCCTGGGTGAAGAAAAGCCTGATGGGAGTTAGTTAGTACTTCTTACTTTAGGACTAAAATAGCTTGGCGGACATTGGTTACCAGGATATAAACTCAGACTTCATAACCTTGCCATTTAATTAGCTTACAAAGGTTTTCTGTACTTGCTTTTCTTTTCTCA
Organism: Neomonachus schauinslandi; assembly: GCF_002201575.2. NCBI lineage: Eukaryota > Metazoa > Chordata > Mammalia > Carnivora > Phocidae > Neomonachus > Neomonachus schauinslandi. The sequence goes on along the minus strand of NC_058403.1, from coordinate 189,111,522 downwards.
GTTTGAAAATTATTTTACTTTTCTCCTCTAACTCACTCAATGGAAAGAGTGACCCTTTATATTAGAAACAGATGACACAATGGTGATTTCTCTTATTTTTTTTTTTTAAACTCCAGGACCAGAAAGTTCTTACATAGAATAAAGTTAACATTAAAGACTTCCTATTATTAGTACAAATGATTCTTACAAAAACGCTTGACTTTGGTGTTGCAGGTGGCTAAATAAGGTCTGGTATTAAGCCTGACTAGAACCATAACTTCATACCCATTTTAAGTTGAGTCTGCACACTCTTTTTTCTTTGCCTTTAGTATGAAAAGACACAGACTGTACTCTCAGAACTGAAGTTGAAGTTTGAAATGACTGAGCAGGAAAAACAATCAATCACAGATGAGCTCAAACAATGTAAAGACAACCTGAAGCTGCTCCGAGAGAAAGGAAATAATGTAAGTCTTTGCAAACTTGGCTTAGCTTTGACTGAGAGGCAGGTGAGAGCCCTGAAATGGATTTTTCAGAGGACTTTATTGCTGATTTGAGAAATTAAGGCCTGTAGTACATGAACTGAGCTTTTCATTATGAAATTCCATGATGGAATCATTGTGCTGTCAAATTTCTGAGTAAGAATTTGCCCCTTTAACTTGTATCCCTAGAAGGGCCTGAGCACTGCCTGGAGGAAGAGCCTTGTTTGCAAGAAAATAATTTACCTAAGAACTGTCAGATTTTCCCAGATGAATCTGAAGTTCTGTCACTAAGCCATCGTCTGGCACTTCATTTCTCCTGCTCAGAAATGAAACACTAAACCACCAGGGACCCACCTAAGAAAGAGTAGTACACGTTGACTCCTGAACATTTGGCTGTATCAAAAATGGAAACTTAATTATGGTTTTCATTTTATACTAATAATGTTCTCACTAAGGCATATTCCTAAAAAGCTTAGTGTCTTTTTGACCTCCTATAAATATTTGGGAATATTTGTTGAGTTTCTGTAGGGCTGTGTGTGTGTGTGTGTGAGTGAAATTGGAACATTTTCATATAAATTGAGTTTACTATTTGTTTTTCATTTATTAGAAAGGCAGATGGTCTTTAAAAAGATGTTATACTAAATAAGTGTTGTGTTCTACGTTTTGGTGATCATTGCCTTTGTGGGCCCTAACTGATGGCTGTTCAATGTAGTTGGTTGTGCTCTGACTTATTTCAAATCCCTGTCATGGCTTGGACACTGCAGTGGCATAAGCCATACTCTTCCTACAGAGGAAAGCACTCTGCTTGACTTTGCCGCACAAGTACAAAAGAGTGATGTTGCATGGCCATCCAGTTACACAGTTGCACACAGAATGCTCATGAGTTGTGTCCAACTGTCCTTCACTAAAGAAAGTCTTAGTTTTTTAGAAAATGAAGGCTTGTTGCTTAGGTGGAAGCCCTTCAGAAGTTGATAAATTGGGTATGGAGGCTTTATGCTATAAGCAAAATTGATTGTATTTATTTTGAAAATGTAGATTACAGAACTCTTCTGAAATCAGATCGTAATGGTTTGGTTACTTCTCTCTTTTGTGTTAATCATATCTTTCTGAGTATGGAATTTCAGTACACCTTCTACTAAATTAACCTATGAAGACATCTAGCATAATCAGAATGGATCCCTCTGTACTATTTAGAGCCTTTCAAAAGTAACCTGGCTGTTATTATTTATAGTTGTACCAATAATTGACCTTAAAGGTGAATTTCCTTTTTCTCTGGTATTAGACTTAAGGTACTAAATTTTTCTCTGTAATAAAACTCATTGTAGTAACTCCTTCCAATTTTAAAAAATTAATTATATTCTGGTAACATAACTAAAAGCCCTGAGACTCAGCTGCCTGTCTTTATATATCAGATGTTTATCACACATTGTGTCAGATCTCTTGCTTGGTTTAGGAAGCAGGTATCACAAGGCATTTTATTTTTAAGCTTGAAAGCAGTACCATCTCAGGCAAGAGAGTTTTGGTTTAAAAAAAGGTTTCAGTGGAGGGATAAAATAAACTTTAGCCATTTCCAAGGGACTACATTATCAAGTAATGGATTCCAGCTATGGAACAAAAGTAATGTAAGGTCAAGCAGAGCATCAGTGGTGAAGTGTTGCTGTTGCAATGTCTTAAAAGTGCTACATTTCATTAGGGTATTAGGGGCACCCACATTGTCCACTGCCTCCAGCCGTCCCTTTTAAACTGGTAGTTACATACCACAGTCCCATCATTCTGGATTGTATTAGATGTCTTTAAAATGTTTGAATCAGTGCAAAACCTGAGTGCTATTACTTCTGTTACCTCAGTCTTCTTACCCTCCTTCCCACCCCCCTGGGGTCTAAATCATCTTATCTGATTTTTTTTTATAGCATAAAATGATTTTAATATCCCTTCCCTTCTTTAGCCTTCCATATTACAACCCGTCCCAGCCGTATTCATCGGCCTATTCCTGGCTTTCCTGTTTTGGTGTTTCGGTCCATTGTGGTAGAGAAAGGTACAAGCACTACTGTTGAGTCCTCGTCTGTTTGTCCCCGTCACCTGTTTGTGCCATATTTGTAATATAGTGCATGGCAAAACCACACAGGTATTTTGTTACCTGAAGCAAACCCTTCATTTAGTATGCCATGTATTGTGTCATACGAATGAATTGAACAATCAACTAATCACATAACATTTTGTCTTGTTTCCTTTGTAGTGCTGCTAACCATGAATTAATTCCAACCTAATCAGTTGTTAATATGCTGCCTTTAACTGAGTCTTTGTCTCTAGCAAACTGGAGTAAACTAAGAATTGCTGCAATATTAGTACCCCCCTCCCAATTACATGTTTAGTCAGATTTGAATGAGAAATGAAGCTTTTGCCTCTTTGAAGTTTTCAGCCAGCTTTCTTCAACTCCTCCTCTCCCTCTTCTTTTCCATAGTGTAGAGCTTCTTTTTTCAGCCCTTCGCCTACATTTACACTGTGGCTATGAAGATGAAAAAGGTTGAGATTAGCATAATGGGCCATTGGCTCACAATCTCAACCCCAATGTGCATTTACTTATGAGAGTATAAACCTATCCCATATCTCTCTGAGCCTTGATCTGCAACATCGCAATATTTCTTTAAAAGCCAGTTTTCTAAATAAGACTCTCAGTACACTAGTGAAAATAAAGCTATCATCCAGAGCACGTTGATTTTATAATGCCCTCTGAAAGTTAACAGCGAATCGCCCGCCCATGCTTGCCTGCAACAGGCATGCATGTCAGTAGAACATATGAGATAATCTCATGACATTACTACATTGGACATGGTCTTTACCAAAAGTATCAAAGAGGCAAGGTCCTAATAGCACTTCTCTATCTTAAACCCCATCTGATCTTGTCTTCTGTGGTTTCACATTAGAGAATCAAAGCTTAGGCCATTTTCTTTGTTACCTTACCCACCAGCTCCTTGTGTAAAACTACCCCAACATACGAATCTGGTTTTTATCAAGAAATAAACATTTTATGCAGACATGTATTCCAGGCATCCGTGTACATCAGTTAGTTGTAATGTATGGATACTGGAGTAAGTAAAGCAGGCTAAGCCCACAGGGTTTCTTAGAAGTCACTATTAGGTTTCAACTGTAACAAAATTGAAAACTGCCCAAGACTTTCCTGAGCTGTATCAGGCTTCCACACAACCATCCTCGAAAAGCGTTCCTGCTGTCATGGCTCTCCTCATACCTGCACTCCCTCACCTTTCTTTCCTTTCTTTTTAAAATGTATTCTTATGCAAAGACAAGGTTTTTCTAATATTCTGTTAAATATTCAGGACTCTCTGGAACCAAGGGGTTAATAGGTATGAAAAGAGAGGGAAGAATGTGATATTGACTCTTGGTTTCTTTCCACACAGAAACCCTGGCCCTGGATGCCCATGTTGGCTGCCCTGGTTGCGGTGACAGCCATCGTGCTGTACGTGCCAGGTCTGGCCAGAGCTTCTCCATGAGAGCGTTTCTTGAGTCCGTACACCGTCCTCCCTTTAGAAGCTGGCATCACACTCATGCTGGGGACAAACAGAACCATTTTCTTCCTTTTTACCTCTTAAGACAGCAGAAGTGCAAGAATACAGCTGTAGGGTCATTGCTTTAAATTATATAAAATGTATCTATCTATAAAGAGGATATAAAATTGTGACTTTATTCTACTGTAAGCAATAATTTGCTTGCAATTTTTCATGTAATTTTTAAATTAGTATGTTGAGATTCTGAATATTATGGTGGCCTAAAGTAGGCTTCTTGGTACACCAAATTATTTATAACATTAAATTTATGGGTATTTTACTCTGAATTCTAATGGCCAGATAATTCATTTTTCTGATTCGATAACTACCCAAACCAAACAACCAATACATACATGGGAAGAGAGGCCCTGTGTGCTCAGTGCCTATCAGTTTGAAATATATACACATATATATATATTTTTTACATATTTACGCCATTTTTACTTGTTATAAAACCACTGAGCTATTGGGAACAAGACTTAGAGACAACTATTTGCGTGGACCTTTCTTTCTTTCTTTCTTTCTTTCTTTCTTTCTTTCTTTTAAGGAGAAATACACTTGGAAAATATTCTGTTCTAGTGATAATTAGGGGAATATGTGCACGCTTGTTCAGCCTTAATGTGACTTGACGATGTGGAGGACATCAACTTTGAAAAACTTTCCATGAGAGTGTGTATTTTCTTGAGCAAACTGAAGTATTTCTGGGAGCAAAAACAGTAATTCTACAATTTCAGTGCAGTAAACCAAACTGTTGAGTCAATTGGAATGTAATTTATTAAACCTCATGTATTTAAAGAGATATTTTCTTTAAAAGCCAAGTTACTTTCTCATATACAGCATTTTAGGAAGCATGATTTTTTTTTCTATCATCTCTTCCTCCAAGCATGTTTAATTGAAGAAAGAATTAATATCTCTTTAGATAAGCTTTTACTGACTTAATTTGGTTATGATATTTCAAAGCTAATTCATGTTCAAGGTGAGCTGTTGTTACCTACCAACAGATTTCCTGGTCGGGTATGCAAATGGTTATTTTCTTTTTACTGTTGTTAATTGGGACTTTCTGTTTATGAGAAGCATTATTCCCAAGATTAATAGTGTTCCATGCACAGTGAAGCACCTAAGCACTGCTTGATGTTATAAATTTAAAACACAGAAGTGAAAGTTTAGCTATGGTTTTGTGCGGCACCACAGTTATGTCAATAAAATTTATTTAGGTCATAGAATATCCTAAAGTATCACATAGTTAAATTTTTCAGTCAATGAAGACTGGGAGGGAATGTCAGTCAATTGGCTTGAATGTTCTGTGGCAATCCACAGGCCTAGCCAAATGTTGAAATAGAAGTTTAGGATATAATTTGCCTTGTGATGTTTGGCAGTCGTTGTTTATACTTTAAAGGTTATATTTTAAGCTATTTGGGATTTGCTGTTGGGAGGATCACTAGATTCATGGAGGAATTAGTCACAAATGACTTGTAGAAAATGCTGTCATATAGTTCATTTCATCATTTTCTGTTGCAGGAAGCCACTCCACCACAGAATGCTAATATGCCAGTGGTACCCAGTACCTCTTGTATATAGGTTATTGCAAATATTGTTCTGAAATGCTTAACTTCAGAATTACATTTTTTAAAGTAAATAATTGTTTTAAATCTATTTTGTAAAGATATAAAGTACAATAGAATTTCTGGAGTACAGATTAAACTATTTGCACTAACACACGTGATGTGCATGATTTAATAAAATAACTTTACTCTCCCTATGCATTTTTGAGTTGGGTGTCATTGAAATTCTTAGTGTTGACTTTACTATTAGATTGTTAATAATCTTTTCTTGAAATGACTCCTAATGCAACATAATATATATTTGGTGTTCTTCAGGGTTTACTGAGCTGTTTCCTTCAAGTTTTATTAGCCTTTTATTTAACTTACTGCTCTAATTTTTTTCCCCTTTTATGATGGTTATTGTTAAAACATGACTCACTTGCCAGACAAGTCTCTTTAAAAGTAAAGTCTAGTATCAATATTTACTTTATTCAAATTGAATTAATGGGTTTTTGTAGTTACTGCCATTTTTCTTAAGAATATAAATGAGCCTATTCATAAGCAATACCTCCAGTTTCATTCAGTTCACTTCCAGGTTAAATAAAGAGTACGATTATTCACTGGTAGTGATAGTCATTAAGAAATTTTATTGTATTTTATTTTAGATTATTTATTTATTTGAGAGAGGCAAAATGAGAGAGAGAGAGAGCACAAGCAGGGGGAAGGAGCAGAGGCAGAGGGAGACGCAGACTCCCTGCTGAGCAGGGAGACCAATGTGGGACTCGATCCTGGGACTCCAGGATCATGACCTGAGCCGAAGGCAGTTGCTTAACCAACTGAGCTACCCAGGTGCCCCCATTAAGAGATTTTAATCATAGTAGTTAAGATTGAACAACCCTATAATGATACATTTAAGAATTACCCAGAGGTGCTACATGGCTGGCTCAGAAAAGGAAAGGAACGTGGCATGTGAAGCTAAACAGATCCTTACTGGCATCCTGGCTGTGCCTGTTAGCAGCTAATCCCTTATCTTCTCTCAGTCTCCGTTTCCTCGTTTATAAAATGGAGAGAGTAATATCTATATGTATGAGAATTAAAAAGGTAACATATGTGAAGTGTCATTCGAGTGGTAAATAAGTGTTTATGAGAATGTCACACTGGAAAAACTGCAAATATTTAAGTTTTAGGGGAACCAGTACAGCTGTTTAAAATGAATTGGTTGACTCAACTGTTGAGACTTTCTACTTGTGTGAGTGAGATGTAACTGCAGTATAATGAATCCTGAGAAAGCATCATCACCTAGCTCTGTTCGTCCCCTTCATGATTGTGTCTTTGGAAAGTAATATGCTTAGTTTGATAATGAGCCAAGGCTTACAACAGTTTGGCATTCTTGTTGCAACTGCCTTCAGAGTCACTCTGGGTCACGTGTGAAAACCAGTTACACTGCTGAATAGTCAGAGGCTTGTGACTAAAAATAGTATTGCCTCGCTTGATCTCTCACTTGAATCACCAGATTTGACCCCCAGTGATTCTCGGCTCCTTCCAGTGATTATATCTACTGTCAAAAGGATGGAAATCTGCTACATACAAACTACATACAAATCAACTTTGATAAAAATGTACAGCCTTGTTTGAAAAATTCACTTCTGGAAATTTTGAAAACATAATTGTGTGCACTAAATTTTGACTACCAGGACATTTAATGTAGCTTTTTTTTTTTTTTAATAATAGTAAGGGTAAATAACCTGAATATCCAGCAGTGGGTCGTTGGTTAAATAAATTAATATTGCCACCCTACAGATTACTGTGCTTGCAAAGTATATGGGAAGATATTCATAAGGTATATTAAGGTAAAAAGGTTGCCGGTATAGAATAACCTTGGTTTTAAAGAAAAAATATAGACATATAGGATATGTTTATAGCAGGAGGACTCAGATTTATACCCAGGCTTAAATAAGTAGTGCTTCTGTCAGTATGATTGTGGGTCGGTTATCTTCTCCTTTTATAATTTCTGATTTATTTTTAGTAGTAAATATATGTTGCTTTTGTAAATTTTTTTAAAGTTTTTTGGTTTTGCTTTAAATTAGAAACAAAAAGTATTCTGCAGAATTCCAAATTGGTTTCCATAATCGAATGAGTAAGTAACTTGTCAGTACCTACATTTAAAGGGACTGGTGTTCATTTGCACTTAATGAATTCTGGTGTGTTCATTTCAAAATCAGACTTACACTTTTAAACATGCTTTGTGCATATGTGTACATAGAATTAGAATCCTAGAAGAGGCCTTAACTATCCATTCTCACCTTTTTGCCTATCAGGGAAAAAAATCCAGGGAATTTTTGACTCAGAGTAAGAATAATTGTTATAAAATTGAGAATTAAGATGATTACTTCGTTTTTTGCTACGCCACATTGTATCCCAGGCTTCAATGGTTTTATATCCATTCATTTAGCAAATACTTACTGAGTGACTGGTATGGGGCACTGTGCTAGGTCCTGACATTACTCCGTCCCTGTGGTCACAGAGCTTTTGGTACAGAGGAGAAATAGAGGCAAGGAAGTTGGCATTTACAATACTGTGTAGTAGAAGATGACATAGGAGCCAGTGGGACCATAGAAAAGGGGTACATTTCCTCTCACTTTCAGCCACCCAACCACCTAAGCCAGAGACATCTGGAGCCAAAGGTAAGTTTCCCTTCTAGGAGGACAGGGTAACAGGACTGGTTTCTCTCAAAGTACCTGGCTTTGCAAACCATTAAGATCTGAGATTGATTTTCCTAGAAAAGACATTGTGATTGGAAAGCATTTTTTAAAGATTTATTTATTTATTCTTAGAGAGAATCTCAAGCAGACTGCTGAGCACAGAGCCCGACATGGGGCTCAATTTCACAACCCCAAGATCATGACCTGAGCTGAAGTCGAGAGTCAGACGCCTCAATGACTGAGCCACCCAGGCGCCCCTAGAAAGCATTTTTAAGGCATTATGGTCTGTCTTGGAGTTTTGCCCTGTTAAATGGTCTGAACTATACCTTGCAAGTAACAGGTTAGAATTAAGGTTTTTTTGTTTGTTTTAAGCCAGTGAAGTGTCATAACCAGACAGGTTCTTTGAAAGGCATCTCCCATTAATGGGCTGGGACATGGATTGGATGGAGCCCCAAATCCCTTGCACATGGAGGCACATGTTCACCATATCTTACTGCATGTGTTTACAGTGCTGCTTATCCAGGAGATTAGGCAGCTGCATATTTCTTCCTGAAAAGCATGTTTCAGGACGCCTGGGTGGCTCAGTTGGTTAAGCATCTGCCTTTGGCTCAGGTCATGATCTCGGGGTCCTGGAATGAGCTCCGCATTGGGCTCCCTGCTCAGTGGGGAGCCTGCTTCTCCCTCTCCCTCTGCCTGCCGCTCCCCCTGCCTTGCACTCTTGCTGTCTCTCTGACAAATAAATAAAATCTTTTTTTTTTTTAAGATTTTATTTATTTATTTGACAGAGAGAGACACAGCGAGAGAGGGAACACAAGCAGGGGGAGTGGGAGAGGGAGAAGCAGGCTCCCTACCGAGCAGGGAGCCCGATGCGGGGCTCGATCCCAGGACTCTGGGGTCATGACCTGAGCCGAAGGCAGACGCTTAACGACTGAGCCACCCAGGCGCCCCCAAATAAATAAAATCTTAAAAAAAAAAAAGATTAAGCATGTTTCAGCCCAGATCTTATAATACATCATTTACTACCCCTGTCATGCAAGGACACCAGATCAAGTCTATGAAAAAGAGAACATTGAAAATAAGTAAAAGCAAAAGTGTCTGGGGGTGGAGGGTGGGGATGGAGTAGTAAAGGAATTTTTGCTGGTAATGCTTCTGCTGTCTACAGTTGCTGTTGACTTCATCTTTTCATTTTGACTTCTTGAATTGGCCCAAGTACATCTAGGTAGACAGATTTCATTTAGCAGAGATTCAGACTTTCACTCTATGAAATTACAGACTAAGGGTTTTTTTATCCTGCATTTTTATGTATGTCCCATCATCTTGTTCCACGTAGAATTTGAAGCAGGGATGCCTGCTTGAACAGCATACCTGTCCCTCTTAAGTTGGCAGGGATCCATTTCTGCAAGACTAAGAACACTTCTTGGTGGCAGGCTCTTCAAGCATCTAAGGAAAGGGCATCAAAGGCATGAAAAACCTCAGCCATTTCCACTTCTTGAATCCCAGGTTTCTGTTGTAAATTACTTCACCGTTGATCAGATCTTTGCATAATTACGCCATTCTAGTTTTGGCTGAAAACTTACTCTGAGATAATTAGCCCATGCTTATTTAACCACCCCCATCACAGAGCTCTCCCCATCCCCTGTCATGTACTCCATAACTAACTTTAAAGAGTTAACATGTTTTGGATATTTGTAACCAAATTTTTATTTTCCTTATAAAGTCAGTGTATGTAAAGCTGATCACATTTTCTTCTACGAACTAAATTTGGAATCGTTTTAAAGTTGGACAGTCTATCTTAGCACTTCATGTAGTTAATAAAATCACATTAAAAAAAAAAAACATGAGTGGACTTGTGGGAGCCAGTGCCTGTTGGAGGGGGCACCTCTGCACCTCCCCACAGCCCCATTTCCCTCTTAGATGATCCTAACACACCAAGGGTTTTTCTTCTCAGTGCTTCAGCATGTACATGTTTTAATCCACGCAACACCAGCTAAATGTTTAACCCCCAATGTCAGTTAATGGTCTGACTTTCAATAAGACCATATTTAAGTTTCAAGCAGTTTGAGATGAGTGTTCAAATTGTACTTGTGGGGGCACCTGGGTGGCGTAGTCAGTTAAACATCTGACTCCTGGTTTCGGCTTAGATGGTGATCTCAGGGTCGTGAGATCCAGCCCCGAGGCAGGCTTTGCACTCAGCGTGGGGTCTGCTGGAGATTCCCTCTCCCTCTCTCTCTGCCCCTCCTGTTCATGCTCTCGTGCTCGCTCTCTCAAGTAAATAAATAAATCTTTTTTAAAAATTGTACTTGTGGGGGCGCCTGGGTGGCTCAGTCGTTGAGCGTCTGCCTTTGGCTCAGGTCATGATCCCAGGGTCCTGGGATCGAGTCCCACATCGGGCTCCCTCCTCGGGGGGGAAGCCTGCTTCTCCCTCTCCCACCCCCGCTGCTGTGTTCCTGCTCTCGCTATCTCTGTCTCTGTCAAATAAATAAATCTTTAAAAAAAAAAAATTGTGGGTTAGTGCTCCATTTGAATGTGTATGCCCTACCCTGGAGCCTGTCCCTGACCCTCCCAGGCAGAGATGGGCACTTCTTCCTGGGCTCCACCTTTGTGCCTTTTGTACCATGGCTTGCTTCATCTCTTATCTGTTTACATGCCTGCCTTTCCTGCTGGGTCTTGACCTCTTCCACAGCAGAGGCCGTGTTTTGTTTATCTGTATATCCCTGGTGTCCAGCACCATGTCTGGATCTTAAGGGGAGCTCAATAAACATTTGATGCAAAAAAAACCCACAAAACCCCCCAAAACCATGAGATGGTTATCCTGTTATTTTCTCAGAACATTTCTGTCTCTCCATCTCTCTCTCCGTAAATATAAAATGGTTTGCTTACGAGGTCATTTCTAGGATTTCCAACTCTGCAGAAATAAACTAAGGTGTCAGGTAAGAGTAGGTAGATAGTATGATGGTGTGCTCATTGGTCTGAAATAAAATCAATTAGTCGCAGCAAGCATTCTGTTACCATGGATGTAAATTTGTGGAAGAAGACCTTTTTTTTTTTTTTTTTTTTTTTTTTTACAGATTTTTGGCCTTGTTTTCAAGTATACCCTTAAATGCTACAATGAGAAAAGCTGGGCCTTGTTTTCACCAATTACCAAGTAGAAAGGTACTGAATACGCATTTATTCAATACCTGCTTTGTCTCAGTGAGGCTTTAAAGTGGCCTATACAGATACCTAAAATATGGAATATCATGGTTGAAATGAGTACGGGAGGGGGAAAGAAGAAAAATAAGAATGAGGATATAAAGTGGAGTGAAAACTGAGAGAGAAAAAATTATTCTATGCCACCCTGCACATATGGCTCTAAGCTTTCTGATAACCAAGACAAAATCCTAGTCAGTTACCACAGTCCATGTCCATAAGATTAATAATAATTTATTGAGATGTATGAGCACTTAGTAGGAATTTCTCTCAGGGCTTTTTAAAAAATGCATGGTATGGGGCGCCTGGGTGGCTCAGTCGTTAAGCATCTGCCTTCGGCTCAGGTCATGATCTCAGGGTCCTGGGATCGAGCCCCGCATAGGGCTCCCTGCTCCGCGGGAAGCCTGCTTCTCCCTCTCCCCCTCCCCCTGCTTGTTTTCCCTCTCTCGCTGTGTCTCTCTGTCAAATAAATAAATAAAATCTTTTTTTAAAAAAATGCATGGTATGGGGGCGCCTGGGTGGCTCAGTCGGTTACGCGTCTGCCTTCAGCTTAGGTCATGATCTCAGGGTCCTGGGATCAAGCCCCGCATCGGGCTCCCTGCTTAGCAGGGGGCCTGCTTCTCCCTCTCCCTCTGCCACTCTCCCTCCCACAAGAGAGAGCTTATGCTCTCTCTCTGTCAAATAAATAAAATCTTAAAAAAAAAAAATGCTGTGAACCTAAAATTGCCCCAGAAAATAGTCTTAAAAAAATGTATCCTATATGATATAGGGAGTCCTGGGTATCTTCTTTTCAAAAGTATTCAAAGTAGGTGAAAAAGAATAACACCATTTGGGGCGCCTGGGTGGCTCAGTCGGTTAAGTGTCTCCCCTCGGCTCAGGTCATGGTCCCAGGGTCCTGGGATCGAGCCCCACATTGGGCTCCCTGCCCCGCAGGAAGCCTGCTTCTCCCTCTCCCGCTCCCTCTGCTTGTGTTCCCTCTCTCGTTGTGTCTCTCTTTGTCAAATAAATAAATAAAATCTTAAAAAAAAAGGAAGAATAACACCATTTTTCAAAACTGGAAAGGGTAAGCAGAGATTTATTATACTATTTGCTCTATTTTTATATATGTTTGAAATTTCCCACAGTTTTTTTTTTAGACTTATTTATTTATTTTAGAGAGAGTGCAAGGGACAGAGGGAGAGAGAGAATCCTTCAAGTAGACTCCCTGCTGAGCGTGGAGCCCGACTCAGGGCTCCATCTCACGACCCTGAGATCATGACCTGAGCAGAAGAAACCAAGAGTCAGATGCTTAACTGACTGTGCCCAGGCACCCCCAAGATAGTTTTTAAAGTGTGTTTTAAAATGTGCAGCAATCATCATACTTAATGGGCATTTTTTAGTAGCATTTTTATTAAAGTCAAGAATTGGACTTAATATTCATTCTCACCCCAAATCCTCAACATTGTATTAGCTAATGCTGTACGAGATAAGAAATGCAATATAGGGCTGGAAAGGAAAACATAAATTTGTCATTTTCAGATCTTTTAATGATCTGTACAGAAAACCCAAAGCATCTATGAATTATTAGGATTCTCAAGCATAGAATAAAGGTTGCTCAGTATAAAATAAACATACAAATATCAAAAGTGTTTCTAAATACCAGTAACAATTAATTTAAAATATAATAGGAAAAAAAAGAGCCTATGTATGATAGCATCAGAAACTATGAACTGGGGTGCCTGGGTGGCTCAGTCGTTAAGCGTCTGTCTTTGGCTCAGGTCATGATCTCAGGGTCCTGGGATCGAGCCCCGCATCAGGCTCCCTGCTCAGCGGGAAGCCTGCTTCTCCCTCTCCCACTCCCCCTGCTTGTGTTCCATCTCTCTCTGTGTCTCTCTGTCAAATAAATAAATAAAATCTTAAAAAAAAAAAAAAAAGAAACTATGAACTACCTGGAATAAAGGTTTGAATTAATAGAGAAATATGCTATGATCATCAAGGGTATAGCTCAGTATCTTAAAGATGTCAATTCTCCCAAAATTAATTTATAAATATAATGTAATTCCAATGGGATTTTTCTTTGACAATATAAATAAAAGAACTGATATATTTATGAGGAAATTTAAAGTTTCAAGAATTGCCAAGAACTTCTGCAAAAGATAAAGGACAGACTTGCTCCATCAAACTTAAAGGCTTCCAAGAAAGCTATAGTGATTTATTATTACTTTTTAAGATTTTATTCATTTATTTGAGAGAGGGGAAGGGCAGAGGGAGAAACAGACTCCCTGCTGGGCAGGGAGCCCATGCAGGACTCGATCCCAGGATCCAGAGATCATGACCTGAGCTGAAGTCAGATGCTTGACTGACTGAGCCACCCAGGCGCCCCAAAAGCTATAATGATTTAGAACATAGTATTAGAGCAGAGATAGACACATACATTCACATACAGCAGAACAAAAGAGCTCAGAAATCAATCCAAGCACGTGTGGAATGTTGGTACGTTGTAATATAGATCTCATTACATTATAAGTCATGGAGAAATAATTAACAGTTTGAGGACAGTTGGGTTTCTGTATGGAAAAAGTAAAAGCCAATCTTTTTTTTTTTTTTTTTTAAAGATTTTATTTATTTATTTGAGACAGAGAGAATGAGAGACAGAGAGCATGAGAGACAGAGAGCATGAGAGGGAGGAGGGTCAGAGGGAGAAGCAGACTCCCTGCCGAGCAGGGAGCCCGATGCGGGACTCGATCCCGGGACTCCAGGATCATGACCCGAGCCGAAGGCAGTCGCTCAACCAACTGAGCCACCCAGGCGCCCTAAAAGCCAATCTTCTATACAAAAAAAAAATGAAGGCCAAGTAAATTAAAGACAAATTATTAGGGGAAAAAAAAGAGGGTGGGACAAGTAACTGTTTGACCCTGGTGTTGGGTCAATTTACAAAGGTAAAAATAAATTCAACTATATTAACATTAAAACTTATACAATGAAGGGTGCCTGGGTGGTTCAGTCCGTTAAGCGTCTGACTTTGCCTCAGGTCATGATCCCAGAGTCCTGGGATTGAGCCCTGCGTCCGCTGGGCGGGGAGTCTACTTGTCCCTCTCCCTCTACCCAACCACTGCTCATGCTCTGTCTCTCCCTTAAATAAATAAATCTTTTTTTTTAAAAAGTATGCAATGAAAAGTATTTAATAGGAGACAAACTGGAAGATATTTGCACCATATATATAAATATATATAACAAAGGACTAATATCTCAAATTTTATGTAGCTACAACCTGGTAAGAAAAATCCAAAAGAAAAATAGTCAAAGATATGACCTAGCAAGTCTCAGAGAAAGAATCCAGATGACCGATAAAATATAGAAAGACCATTCAGGCAAATACAAATTAAAGCACCAAAGAGATACCCTACCGTAAAAATCACCATGTTTATTTTGCTTGTTATTATTCCTTTTTAAAACTTTAGATGATTTACATGCATCGTCACACTGAAAAAAAATGAAGGCCTGACAATGCTAAGTGTTTGTAAAGGTGTAGGAAAACGGTATCATTCATTGTGGGTGGGACTGTAACTTGATAGGGCCACTTAGGAGAGCATTTGAACAATATTTAGTAAATGTTGAAAATGTGTAAGACTGGGGCACCTGGGTGGCTCAGTCGGTTAAGCATCTGCATTTGGCTCAGGTCAGGATCCCAGGGTCCTGGGATCAAGCCCCGTGTTGGGCTCCCAGCTCAGCGGGGAGTCTGCTTCTCCCTCTCCCTCTGCCGCTCCCCCTGCTTGTGCTTTCTCTCCGTCAGATAAATAAATAAAATCTTCAAAAAAAATATGCAAGACCAGCAGTCCCCCTTCTGACTATATATATTAGGGAAATTCAGATGTGTGTTTGCGAGGATCCTTGTTCATGGAAGCATTCTAGATCATAGCAAAAATTGAGAAACAACCTAAATGTCCATGAATAAGGACACAGATAAGTTGTGGTATGGGGCTGTGTGAAGGAGCACTATCCAACATTAACTGTTAACAACTAATAAATGGGCTTATATGTATCAGCTCTGCTACAGTTCAAACAATATTGAATGAGAAACAACCATCACTCTTGTCGATGTAGGAAAAGTGTAACTGTGACAGTAGGAATACTAACTTGGTATATTTGCTTCTGGGCTGGTGATGGAAGGGAAATAAGACTTAAGTGCAGGAGAAACAGAGAAAGGGCACCAGCTCTAACTGAAATGAGCGCTTTATTTCTTTAAAGAAAAAAAGAGGTTCATTTTTGATGATGGGTACATGGGTGTTTTTTATATTGTCTTCCAGGCTTTGCATTATAAGAAGAGTTCCATCTGTTTCCATTGAGCAGACTGTCCCTATAAGAAAGAGAAGCGTATTGTCCCCATGCAACTGCTAGCTAGCTCTGGCGGGGCAGGTGTAAGCTGAGTAACCAAGACTCATTCTCTCGCTTGATACTGTGCCTTTTTAAAAGAGGTGTTTTAGGGCGCCTGGGTGGCTCAAACGGTTAAGCGTCTGTCTGCCTTCGGCTCAGGTCACGATCCCAGGGTCCTGGGATCGAGTCCCGCATCGGGCTCCCTGCTCAGCGGGGAGCCTGCTTCTCCCTCTGCCTCTCTCTCTCTCTGTCTCTCATGAATAAATAAATATATATTTTTTTTAAATCTTTAAAAATAAAAGAGGTGTTTTAAATGCACTAATACCATCTTCTGAAGCTGTTTCTTCAGAATACTGCCATCCTTATGGACGTAGGACCATATTACACACAGACTTTCAGCAGCTCAGCCTCAGGCAGGCTGGGACAAGATTCCTGAGAACTGCAGCTTCCTCAGGAGTTTCTGTGAAAATGAGAAGGAATTCCTAGTCAGTGCAGGAGCTCCCTGAGCCGGGCTAACTGCTGGAGGTCCCCTCTCGCCCCGGCGTTCCCTCCTCGTATCGTGTGGAGCATTGGCTGGGACCCGGTCCTGCACGGGGCTGGTGACCAGCTCTCCTAACCAGGAAGGGCCGCCCAGGGCAATGAGGCTAACTGCACATCCCAGTCTGTAGAGAGGGCTTGGCTGGAAAGCATTTCTCGGCTCCAGCCAATGGTACGCCATGCAGGACTGCAGTCAACATCCTCTGCATTTTCAAGAGACACTGACAACTGGGCTTCATGTTCCCTTTCCAGATTGAAGGGGAGGGAAGTATACCCTGTGTGAGGCAAACAAAACACGTCTAGAGGCTCACTTGGGCCAGTGGCGGTCCCAGCTGGCAACCTCTGTTCTAATCAAAACTAGATTTATAAAGAACCAGAAGTGCCTTATGCCAGAGTCAGACTTCACAGAACAATAAAATGTTCCAGAAATCTTGCAGCTAGGCATAGGGTGCCAACTTTTTATTTTACCAAGCAATAACATTTTTTGTTTTGTTTAAAGAAAAAAAAAAGCTACTCTTGACTTTAACCATTTCATCAAAGAAAGGCCATTCTACACCTAAAAAGTAGGATGCACCTACCTAATAGTGGTCCACAATTCCTTATGAAACTCTGGAGGCCAAATGTGTTTTGGGATCAAAAGGTTTTTTTACATTTTTGAAAGGTAGTATGGTACATGTAACAATCCATAATAAAATGTAAAATTTCTACAGTGAACCATATGAATATTAAACAAAAGGAATAAGTAAAGGCTATATATAACCATATGTCAGTTCAGGACAGGATTTCCTGCCAACTGAGTTTTGATGCCAAACCAAAAAACTTGGTTTCAGAGCTTTTTGGATTGTGGACTTGTATCAAAAAAAGGAAAAGTACTTTAAATGGACAAGCTTTATGAAAACCTCAGCATGTTGCCCTGATTTCTCTCAGGTCACCCTAGACCACTGGAGACTGCTCTACTGGTTGGACATTTGGGAGCTTCTGATGGAAGCCAAGACAAATCTTGACATGCCTCCCCACCTTCATCTGGCTCCTTCCTATGGCAGCATTTTATAATGGCAGTGCTTCTTGCCACTGGATCGTAGGTCCTTGTATCTCTGACTGCATTGGTCCTTGTTCTGATCTACCCAGGACTCCTCCTCTCATGAGGGCGCTTCCGTTACTGGAATGCACCTCTCCACACTGGCACAAGGCCCCGTGAGCTTGGCTCCCTCCGTTCTCAAGTGACAAAGTTGCCCTCCATATGCTCAGTGCCTTCTGAAGCAACAGTGGTCTGTCGGGGTTTTCAAGGATGATTCCCAGAAGGATCTGAACTGTAGAGCGTAGTGGGATTGGTCAGTTCAAAATAGCTGCCTGTCCACGCACCCTGAGGGAACGTTACCTGTTTGAAAGACCAAATCGTACTGATGGCTCCCATTGTTTCAGGAACAAATGACTTCTCTGGAGAGCAGCTTGAGATACTGGAAGGGGGCAAGACTACGCAGACAGGCTTGAAGGGCAAGAAAGCTTTTACTGGGGGCCATAACAGAAAGGCATTGCAAGGGGAAGGCAGGAAAGCGTATGAGTAGGTTCATGTAGCCTGGAGCTTCCCTGGAGGGAGAGCTGGGTTTGGGAGCACACCAGGAAGAGGGGATTGATTTCAGGTGGCTGAAGTGGCTGAAACAGAGGGACCTGGGTGTGGCCCTGAACCATGCAACAGGTCGCCCCACCTTGGGGGAGGATTCATGCTTTTGGTCGTGGGGAGCCAGCAAACTGGCCTCAGCAGAAAGGGAATTTATCATGAGGCCAGACCACAGGGCATTTGTTTCTGCTGCTGTGTCCCTGCCGGTCTCCAAAAATCCCCTCGGCAGGCACCTGGGTGGCTCGGTTGGTTAAATGTTCGACTCTTGCTCTCAGCTCAGGTCTTGATCTCAGGGTTGTGAGTTCAAGCTCTGAGTTGGGCTGCACACTGGGCGTGGGGCCTACTTAAAAAAAAAAAAAAAAAATCCCCAGGCAGCATTCCTGCTCTCAGCCCCTGAGGGACTTTTTCTGTGACCCTCCTCCTCCCCCAAGCACTTCCCATCCCAGGAGTCACCTGAGTGTAGCTTCTTTCCCTCCCAGGGCAGGGCTGTGCCTCCCTCACCGCCCTCCAGCCCCCACAGCCCCGGGAAGCATGTCCTGTGAGTTTCAGATTTCCTCCATGTTGGCCCTGCCTTGGCATCCCCATGGGGAGGTACCCAGGTTCCCCTTCCATGTTGTCTCCCATAGTCCCTTGCAAAGATCCAGCCTCAGGTGGGGCATGATCAAAGCTCTTTGTCCAGGCAGGATGTTTTCCATTCCAGGAAGCATAAGAGGGTTCAGAGTGACCCATGGGAAGAAGAATGAGGTGATCACAAGTTTCTCCAGTTCTTGGGTGGTTCAGCACAAGAAAAGGAATTGGACCCTTTGCTTGGCTTCTCCGGACACCAGGCTGAGCGCCGTAGTTGACTAAGCACAGGTGTACTTCCTTTTCTTTGCACCTTTTTATTTTGATGGGACTTGAGACTTAGAGAAATGTTGCAAGAATAGCACAAGGAGGGGTGCCTGGGTGGCTCAGATGGTTAAGCGTCTGCCTTCGGCTCAGGTCATGATCCCAGGGTTCTGGGATCGAGTCCCGCATCGGGCTCCCTGCTCAGCGGGGAGCCTGCTTCTCCCTCTGCCTCTCTCTCTCTCTGTCTCTTATGAATAAATAAAATCTAAAAAAAAAAAGAATAGCACAAGGAACTTACATCACCCTTCACCCAGACTTGCCAATTGTTTACATTCTGCCCCATTTGCATTATCACTCTGTGTTTATACACACCCTTTTTTTTTTTTATGAACTGTTTGAGAAAGTCAGCTCCTTCACCGTGTTTCCTTCCCCCAGTAAGCTTTAGTGTGTATTTTCTAAAAACAAGGACATTCACTTGGCTTTTGTACTTCTTACCAGGAATGTGGTTTCTTGGCTCTGACAGGTGTTCACTGAGAAATGGGGGAGGTGGTTCTCACGGATTTGAGGAATTCCGTTGCACAGTTGTCACAGTGGTCCCTTCCCTCCCGACTAGACCCTTCAGTGACAGAAGCCCACACCAAGGTGTGGGGCCAGAGCATCTTCGTGACTTGGAAAAGTCTGCCCGTTGTTTCTGGGTGAAAACCGGAGCCTCGGCACAGCACGGAAGCCGGCCGTGACTAGGGAAGGTGGCATCGTTCAGCAAGCCGGTCTCGGCCCCTGCGGCGCGTTTGCTGTCCGGGCAGGGCCAGAGGCCGGGAGGAGGGGCTCAGCTGCTCTGGTGGAGGCAGGTTTCTCTTCACCTCAGCCTTTGCCACCTCTGCTGGTCCATGTCGTCCTCTTGGCCTGGAAGCTGTCTTCCTGCCGCCCTCGTCTGTAGCAGGGGCTTCATATCCCCCCTGCTCTTAACCAGGTTCCCAGAGATTCTGGGGTTCAGAGGCTCCTGGGAGAGCTGTGGGCAGCTGCCAGACACCAGAAGTACAATAGTAGTTTTAGCATCCCCACGTTTTGCGTGATGCCTGGTAGATACATGGACAGACAGATCAACCTTTTCTCTGATTATAAAAGTGATACCGGCTTATTGCCAAAAAAAATTCATAAATGTAGAAAAAGAGGAAGAAGGGACACAGGTCACCTGTAAGCCTATTGTAGTTCTGGTGTCTGTCCTTTGAGCGTCCTGGTGTCTTGGAACAAATGTGTGTAGCTAGGAATCCACACGCTGGGGTTGTCCGAACTAGACCTATTTCTGGCTCTGCCGTTACTACCTGAGGAAGGGGACCAACCTTTGAGAGCCACTTTCCTCATCCATGGCATGGGGTAATAATAGTACCTGGTTCAATAAGAATGCATGTCAAGGGCTTAGTCCAATGCCTGGCACAAAGCAATTGCCAACAAATGTTCATGCTAGCCAACCCAAAATGACTCATGCCATGCCACTGAGTGGCAGCCAGCTCTTTTCTCCTAACAGTGGTTTATTCATTCAACAAATATTTTTCTGAGCACCCACTGTATGCCAGGCATCGTGCTAAGTACTAGCCAGTTAACCAAACAAAATCCTTGCCCTCATGGGACTTGCACTCTAATGGGGAGAAAGCGAGTTAACAAACTTGTATATATGATAAAGTATGTCATGGTCTGGTAAACCATCTAGAGGAAAGTTCAGCATGGTACTACAGATGGGGACACCATTGGCACGTTGCTATTTTGTATCAAGTGGCCAGAGAAGGCCTCTTGGAAAAGGCAGCATTTGAGCAGAAGTCTGAAGGAAAGGAGGGAGCTGCGTGAATTATCTGGCAGCGTGAATTATCTGGCAGTGGGAATAGCACGTGCAAGAGCCCTGGGGCGGGAGCATGCTTGTCGTGTTTGAGGGCAAGCGAAGAGGTCAGTGTGGCCAGGAGAGTGAGTGAGGAAGAGAGGGGCCGGAGAGGAGGTCAGAAAGGTAGTGGGGGCCCAACACAGTTGGCCATTGGAAGGATTGTAACTATTCCTCTGAGATGAGGACCCAAGGGAAAGTTGAGGGAGAGGAGTGCTATAATGTGACCCTCAGGAGATCTCAGTGCTTGTGTGTCATGTTAAGATGAGCGGTTGCACACCTCCTTGGTCTCTGCCAACCCCCCAACCTGGAGCACCACTCAATCCACAGCCTGCCTGATGTGAGCTGCCCACCCCTGACACCCCACATCCTGTTTTTCTGGCTGGCCCTTACATCTTGGCAACATCCCCCACTGCTTTCAGGCTAAGCCATATGCCCAGCCTTACCGCCCACCTCTCACTAGCAGTGCAGTGAATGGCCCACCATCGCTTGAGGTCTCGCCGTAAGCCAGCGCCCCCCACCCCCCACCCCGCAGGAGCTCATCTGGCCCCCACAGCCATCCTGCCACTCTCATTCTCCCCTCTGAGGCTGGCACCACGATCCAGTAACTCACACACGGTCCTGAGCTAGCAGGCACGGGGGCCAGGACCCCAGCTCAGTCTGCCAAACTCCCAAGGACGGGGACGGTGATGGGCAAAGCGGCAAAACTGCAGTGCGTGGCACACCACTACCACCAGACAGCGAGAGGAGGCTGAAGTGTTCTTTGTCCTTCCCCAAGCGCTCGCTCTGCTGAGAAAATGTCTGAGAAAGCATTTTGCAAGTTTGTGTAAAGCATTACACAAACAGGAGAGCAGTTACAAAGATCATTAGAGCCTAAAATCCCAGGTTCTGGTTGGGCTCCCGATTTTTCTGACAGCAGCCTCCTCCTAGGCGTTGGCATGTCGACCCCAAACGCCTGAACGCCCCCAAACCTGAGCATATCCCCCAGCTTCTCCTTTGCTTTCCTTGAACAAAGCAGTCATTTATAAAGCGAGGGGGGGTGTGTGGCAGCCTTGCTTTGGGGGAACATGCTTTCACCTCCTTCCAGTTCATTGTTTTCATACAGAATTCCAGACGCACGGGGCAGGCAAACAGAAGTCTCATTCATAGCCCGCGGGCCCCCAGGCTGCTGTGTCTCCCGCCTCCCTCCCCTCGCCTCTCATTTCAGTCTTCCAGGGCAGCTGTAATCTGCGGAAGGCGGCGGAGCTAGACTCAGGGCAAAGCAGATTTTGTTCACCGCTGATGGGGGGCAGGAGGGCCTCCCCTGGGAGGGCCGCGTGGCATAGGGGGAAGAGCCCTGGATTTGCTTGCCGGTAGACTAGACCGGGCACCTGGCCGGTTCTGCTGATCACTAGTCAACTGACTTTGGACTGGTCACTTTCCCCTTCTCCTTTGAAAAGTGTGGTTCTCAGACTCTTTCCCTGCTCAGTGCTCCCGACAGCCGCCCCCTTTTCATCAGAGTTGACGAGTGCTTCTCATGCCACTCTGCGTCTCCTTTTACCCAGTTCGGCTACACTGGCGTGGAGCTGAGCATGAGGGCGCCTGGGGGGTTCTGCTAAATCAGATCATGGGTAAAAAAGACACACGTTTGTGATTTGCCATGGCTTTCCCTCTTCAGGCCCCACACCTCCCTGATTTTTGTCACTTGCAAGTAGTAAAATTATAAGCTGCACCGCACATACCTTAAAAAAAAAAAAAAGCTTAAGTCACTGACTCCCTGAGCCCCCACACCTTGTCGTCATCGTCGGCACGGGGCATCACGCTCCCGACGGGGCTGGGCAGCAGGGGAGGCGCCAGCCACGTGGAGTGGGGCCGGGGGTAGAGAAGGTGTCTGATCCCGAAATCCACACGTGTAACATGTTGCCGGCTTTAAGTGAGCGTTAATTTGGCTCTGGCGCACTGGAGGAGGTGTGGGCAACTGGTCGGGGGAGATTTGCTAGCAATTAAAGGGAATGAAAACAGCAGTGGGCCCTTTCACACAGCATGCCGTCTTAGGGCGCGGGTGTTTTCTGGAGAACGCGGTGCGGGGGGCCTTTATTATGTATCCTTCTGTGTGTCTAAACTTTACACAATGAGCACATACCAATTTCACACCACATTTCATAAGGCTCAGATGCCGTGGATTGAAAGACACCATTATTTTATACAGTACCGTAAAGGAAAGCTGCTACCAATTAAACTATAACCTGTCACCAATTAGTAAGACATCTGGGTTTTTGAGATGTTAAAATGTAAAAACAAAAAACAAAACTTAGAATTAAAGGAATGTAGTAGTTTTTTTAAATTAAAATATATTTTCCATTTCTGGAAAAAAAAATAACTTCACTTGCTTTCACTTCCCATCCTCCTGCTCAGTGGTTTACCGCCAGAAGCCAAGGGAGTTGTGTTTGAGAAGGACTTAATGTTAATTTTTTTTCTTTTTTGCATTAATGCGCCAGTTAGATGCCAGGCCCTGTGCTGGGGGCTTTCTCATCCCTGAGTCCATGGAGGCCTCCTGGGTACTGGTGGGAAAGGTGGACACCTTCCAAATAAGGCAGCTGATGGCCAGACTCTTGTTCCTGATCACACAGTGAGTGACTGAGGGAGATGAGGTAGCCAGCCCACCCGCCTCCCACCGCATGCCTCAGGTCGGAAGGGGTCCTGAGAAAGGAGACCGATGAGCACCTGGGCCTTCACCCAGAAGACTCGGTAAGCTCGGTGAGGAAGGGCCAGGCGCCCCCTCCCAGGCCCACTCTGTGCACCCCACTGGTTTCTGGTTCAGGGGAAGCTGACTTCCTCCTTGCTTGCTCCTCTCTGCCAGTCTGAGTGAGTCAGCTTCAGAATGACCTCACTGTCCTCAGTGGGCTGTTTGGCTGTGTTTTGTGTCACTGAGCCCCCAGCACCTCTGGTGTGGGCTTGTAAGTGTTTTCTCTGCCTCACTCCTCAGATGTGGCTAGATTGGAAAAGGTCATGCCTGCCCTAACCCTCCTCCACCCCTCAGCCTTCTGTTGCTGGGCTGGCTCGGCCCTAGCACTGCTAAAAATGACCAAGGCCGGAGGGCTGTTTTCCTCCTGCTGCCACCTGGGTGGCCCACGATCCGTGGGGAGCCGCGGGCTCAGCCCGGCTCTTCCCAGTATCCGAGACCCCGGGGTTGGGCAGCTGGGGGACACCGCTTACCAGAGGAAGCTGAATAACAAACAGCTCTGGGTCTGCTGCGGCCAAGTATACTTTTCAAAAGGATTCTCTTGCAAAGAGTGACTACCCGTCAAAGGTGGGTGAAGGAGTTGGAGAAAGTGACTATATTAGTTTGCTCAGGCGGCCCTAGCAAATTACCACCAACTGGGGGGCTTACACCCACGGAAATTTATTCTCTCCCAGTTCATGAGGCCAAAAGTCCGAAATCAAGGGGTCGGCCGAGTTGGTTCGTCCCGGCGGCTCCACGGGAGAGTCTGTTCTCTGCCCCTCTCCTTGCCGCCGGTAGCTGCTGACAATCCTTGCTACTCCTTGGCTTGTAGACACATCCCTCCCCGCTCGCCTCTGTAATCACACAGCCTTTTCCTTGTATGTGTATCTGCAGTTTCCAAATCTCCCTCTCCTTATAAGGACACCAGTCATTGGATTCAGAGCCATCCTACTCCCGTATGACCTCATCTGATTGCATGTGCAAAAGAACCTATTTCCAAATAAGGTCACATTTCCAGGTACTGGGGGGTTAGGACTTGAACATCTCCGCCCCGGGGGACACGGTTCAACTTGTCGCAAGTACTTCACCACGTTCGGTTCTCATTACTCAGCATCATGGGGCAGTAAGGGGCACTGGAAGGAGCAGAGGTATGGGCAACTTGGGCGTCAGCTGTGCTCTGATGTTCTAGGATGGGCTGTCCGCCTATTACAAGGCTCGGGGAAAGGCAAGGCGTCTCTGGGACGGAAGTCGGTGCTGTGCCAGGGCATAAACAGAGTCAGCTTTGCGGGTTCTGCCTCCAGCTCCAGGCCCCTCCAGGAGTATGGGACTCCTGACATTTCTTCATGTCTCTGGGCTGGGTTTTGTCATCCGTGAAATGGGGGTGACGGGGGTACATACCCCATAAGATAGTACTTAGAACAGTACATAAGAAGCTGTCAATGTTCACTATTATTATTCTATTTTTTAATTTTTTAAAAAGATTATTTATTTATTTGAGGAGGGAGGGGCAGAGGGAGAGAGTCTTAATAAGCACAGTCCACACTGAGCATGGGGCCCAACCTGGGGCCTGAACTCACGACCCTGAGATCAACACCAGAGCTGAGATCAAGAGTCAGATGCCTAACGAACTGAGCTATCCGGGTGCCCCCATCCTTGTTATTCTAATCACTCCCACTCCCAGACTGACAGCTTTGCTCTTCTTTGGGTCAGAAAGGCTGCCCTGGGGCGCCTGGGTGGCTCAGTCGTTGAGCGTCTGCCTTCGGCTCAGGTCACGGTCCCAGGGTCCTGGGATCGAGCCCCGCGTCGGGCTCCCTGCTCAGCGGGAAGCCTGCTTCTCCCTCTCCCACTCCCCCTGCTTATATTCCCTCTCTCGCTGTCTCTCTCTCTGTCAAATAAATAAGTAAAATCTTTAAAAAAAAAAAAAAAAAAAGAAAGAAAGGCTGCCCTACTGGAGGTACTGGAAAGTTCCCTTTCCCTCCTGGGCCTCGTCATTGCAGAAAGAAAACATTTATAGGCTGCCTCCAGTCTCCAGGAAACACAGTAAGTCCCCGATCAGGACAATGATGGCCCCTCCCCACTTCCCACCCTGATTTTCATCTACCCAGGTGATTTGTAGGCAAAAGCCAGCCCAGCCCCCAGCCTTGCTTCCCAAAATTGCCCTGCTTTTGTGAATGAGCTCTTTTTTGGCTGCTTACTCTGTGTCTCCTGGTCACTTATGCATCAGGTCAGGTAGTGATTTCCTTTCTGAACACTCATAACCCATAATAAGCTTGGCAGCGGTGGGGGTGGGGGGAAGGGGGGGAAGGGGGCGGGGGCGGGGGGTGGGGCCCAGAGGCAAAGGTTGGGAACAGGAGCCTTCCTGGCTAGAACTAGAACTGGCTGGGCCAAGAGAGCAGCGCACCCCCTGGGCCCAGGAGGTCAGGCTAGGGGCTGTGCAGACACACCAGGCCCAGCCTTCGCCATCCAAGCCGGGTGGGGCAAGACTTGTCTGCGCTGAGTGAGCACCCCACACGCTGGTCCTTGGGGAGCACCTGCATCCAGACCTATCCTTTCTTCTTGGGTGGGGGCCAGGCCGGGCCCTGAGTTGCAACCATTGGTGCTGACACTTTGCTTACCCTCTGAGGAATGAGGGCTCGGGCAGGACCATGCAGGCCCTGCCCCACCCAGGCCTCTCTGACCCAGAATTCTCCTGGGAGTTCCCGGAGTTCAACCAGGAGAGGCCAGGCCCTGCATGCATGGACGCATCTCCAGGCCCCCTTGTGGACACAGCCATTTTGCCCTCAAAGTCTTCCCCTTCTCAGGCCTGGGAGAGAACCCTCAGGCAGCGTTCTTCCTGGGGCTTTACTTTTTTTTCTCTAAGAGGGTGGGGATTTATAGAAAAGGCAAAATTATAGAGACAGAAAGCAGACCAGTGGTTGCCTGGCGCTAGAGGTGGAATTGACTGGAGATGGGCAAATAAGGTGATGGGAGGGTTTGAAAATTGGTTTGTGTTGGCGGTTGGACTGCTGTGTAAAATCACTAATCAGGGGCGCCTGGGTGGCTCAGTCGTTAAGCGTCTGCCTTCGGCTCAGGTCATGATCCCAGGGTCCTGGGATCGAGCCCTGCATCGGGCTCCCTGCCCGGCAGGAGGCCTGTTTCTCTCTCTCCCACTCCCCCTGCTTGTGTTCCCTCTCTCGCTGTCTCTCTCTGTCAAATAAATAAATAAAATCTTAAAAAAAAAAATCACTAATCATACAGTCTACTTACTGTGGGTGGATTGTGTAGCAGGTACATTACTCTTCGATGAAACTGTTAGAATACATACACACACACACATATATATAATGAACTCTCTTAAAACCACAATTGGTGAGAGAGAACTATCTTCCAGGTTCTCTATAGATAATGTCCTCAGTCAATGGTTGTGAACTTGAAACACTGGGGGAGGAGCTGAATTGGAAGCCATGGCCTCCAAGATGAGAGGGGGCCCGTGCTTTCACACACTGCCCTGGCTGGCTCTCGAGGGGCTGCAGAGCCTCGGCTCATACCAGGCACCACCGTGAGCTTTGCTTTCGCCACAGAGCACCTCTGCTTTCCTGTCTTTGTGCAGAGAATTTCCTCCCACCAGCAAGGAGCACACATGCAGCCAAGAACAATTGGAAAATCCGGGTTGGCCTGGCCTCTAGGTTCCCTGCCCGCCCCCTGCTTCCCCGACCCTGGCCCTTTCCCTTGACCCAGACCCAGAAGCAACCAAAAGACTGACCGAGAGAAAACCCCCTCACAGATCAAATGGCTCAAGCACTGGGCATTTAGTTATACACGTTGCAGGCTTTCCTCTCCCCTGGCAGCCCTGAAAGGTGGCCTCAGCCTGCTTTACGGGGGAGATCAGGGATAGACACTTGTCCAAAGTCACATAGCTGATAAGTGCTGAGCTTCCTGCTCTTTCCACGAGAACCCAGTGCCTGGAAAGAAGCCAGGCTCCTTGCTCAGGTGGAAGCTGGGTGAATTGGAGTTGTTGGCTTATTTGGGAATCACCTGCCTTCCTCTCCTTCTGCCTCTCTCATTCTTGCCAAAATACCAGGACAGCTCAAATGCCACCTTCTCCAGGAAGCCTGCCCTCATACCTCCACCCACCTGCCCAGGAAGTCCTGACACCCCCCACCTCTGGGTCCCGGCAGCAGAGACCCAGAAGTGTGAGAAGTTCCTTTCTAGGAACTGTGTGAGTAGTCCCATCTGGAGCATGACAGGAGTGAGGCTTTGGGAGTCAGAAGAAAACCTGACCTCTCCCCCCAGGGCAGTGGGGAGCTACAGCAGGGTTCTGAGCAGGGTTGGAACAAGCAGATGTGGCTTAAAAAAGGGTGGTTCCAGTTGCTGGATGGAGGATAGTTGGACCAGAGTGGGGCTGGGTGGGAGGCTGAGGGGCCACTGAAGGGACTGCCGATGGAGCTCCTCCCCATGGAGTGCTCCAGCCAGAGGGCATGGGCCCACCCCTCCCTTCACCTTCTCCTTCCCTCCTTGCACTGTTCCTGTCCCCTGCCCCACTCCCAGGGCCCCAGAGAGCCTGCCTATCTGATGAGCTGCAGGAGTATCCCACCCGACGGGCCTCCTGCTGCTCGGAGATCCTTTTCAGCCCGTTTCTTCTGCAGATGCAGCTGCAGGGCAGCCTGGCTGGGAAGGAGAGGATAGAAGCGGAGGGGCTTGAGCCCCCAGGTTGGGCTGGGAGCAGGCCTGAGGCCAGGGGAGTCATGCAACAGCTACTCCCCGCTGACTCAGACCCTGTTGCCCTTCTTATCAGGCCTGAGGAGTGTTAAGGGGCTAGTTCCTGGACTACGGGTTCTAGGCTTTTGTTTGGGGCCGCCAGGAAGTGACTTGTGGGTTGCTATGCCTTAAGGAGTGGGGCTGACTCACGGGGTGGGGGGCTGGGTGTGCCGGGGGGAGCCCCCCACCCCAGGCCCTGCACCACCAAGCACCGACTGGCCAGGGAGGGAGGCCCCCGGCGGGAGTGCGTCAGGCCTCTACACCCACCTCCTGAGGGCCGGAGTGCCCTGCGAGCTTAGGACAGGAGGGGTGGCCCAAGGTGGCTCTTCGTTATTTTTCAAACAAAATATTTCCAGAATATTATGATTCCCTCAAAGTGTTGCCTGCCTGCGACGTGCCAGACACTAAGGGCTTTGCCTGTACCCACTCCTTTAATGGCACCCAGAAACGCCCCTGGGGCTCACATCCACATTGTGCAGATGCGGAGACAGGCTCAGAGGGACGAAGTGCACTGCTCAGATTTACTCAGCCAGGAAGCAGCAGATTCAACAAAATTCATCCACAGCTCCCTTGAAAAACCAAAAGAGCAGTGTAAGGGCAGAAGGTGGATGTTGGGAGTGTCATGAACCCAGACGGGGCGGTCTCTAGGTTACATCAGGTCCTCAAAGGAGCCCGAAGAGACCACTGCCCCAGGGAATCCTACGGGGTGGACGTGGTTCTTTCCCAGCCGCCCTTCTCTCATCCGTGTGATGGGATGAGACACTTGGGTCAGGTTGTCCCCACCAGCCAGACAGTAGGTGAGTAACCTGACTTCACAAATGAGTGGCTGGATGACCCTGCGGTGGGGTCACTGGGCTCTCTCCCTTTCTCCGAAGGGGAGGAGGCCAGGCGTGGAGCTTGGGTCAGAGATAAAAGAACAGGAAATTCCCAACCCAGTGGGAGAGACAGGGCCTTATTAGTCAAGACTGAAAGCAATTCCAAAAAAGGGAAGGCTCTGAGTCACTCCCTGAAGCATCCATTTGTCGTCAGCACTCTGCTCCCCTCAGCATTGATCAGCAGGTCTGCGGGGTTCTCCACCTGTCCGCATCCACCAGATGCCCCTGTCCTGCCCCTGTCCTGCCTGCCCTCGGGCCCTCCCTTAGAGAGTCTTTGCAGAAACATCCCAGAGAATATTCTGACTGGCTCACCTCAAGCCACGTGCCTCCCTGAACGCCTCAGCGTGGCCTGGGGAAGGGGGTGTTCTGACTGGCCAGGCCTTGCCTTTCTTGCCCGGCTTGGCCTTGGATCTTGTGGGGCTGGGAAAGCAGCAGAACCACACAGAATGGATGGGAGGTCGAAGGGGAAGAGGTGGAGCCAGGCAAAAGCCAGGGGATGCCAGGGTCTGGGGCCCTACCCAGCTAGCCTTTGCACACCCAGGCTCTGGGAGGCCATTCCCGTCAGGCTAGGATGCTAGAGGGTTATCACCAGCAAGGGGCCACTCGGTATCTTAGCTCATAGTCAGGGAGTTTCAACCTCAGCACTCTTGACATTTGGGGCCAGATAACCCTTCACTGTTGGTACCGTTCTGTGCATTGTAGGGTATTTAGCATCTCTGGCCTCTGCCCCCAAGAAGCCAGTAGCATTTCCTCACTCTTTCAGTGTGACAATCAGCAATGTCCCCAGACCGTGCAGATGTCCCCGGGGGCAAAACCACCCCTGGTTGGGACGATGATGAACCTGGTTTAGATGATCCCAGAAGCAGATCTTGAGGTGAGGCTCTCAGGAAGTGGAAGCAGGGGTGGGGAAGTGGGACAGGGAGGAGAGGGTGTGTTAATGAGCAGGTTATCACTGGGGGCAGCCAGGTCCCAGCAGTACCGCTGGGATGGCGTGGCTCGGGCAGACGGAGGGACCTGGGAGCCGGACTTTCTATCTCCATCTCCCTTCCGCGCCCTTGAGGGCACCGGGATGGAGGGGTGCTAATTCCAGGGAGCTGACAGCAGGCACTGAAGTGGTAAGGGGCCAGGGGATGTGGGGCACACTCAGTAACCCCAGAGTTTCCTGCTCCTTCTTCCCTTGCTTTTCCCCTTCCGTCAGTTAGAAGCCTGACCCTGCTACGTCCAAGCTGGGTGACCTCAGGGAGATTTCTTAACTTCTCTGGGCTTGGATTTCTCCTGTATAAAATGGGGCCTGACACATGCTTTAGGGGGTTATGAGGCTTACAAGAAATAATGTGGTGGACACACTGGTTTCAGTGTCCCACCTCTCATTAGTGACTGAGGGAACCTGGGGGCAGCTCACAAGCACCTCCTGTTCAGGGAGGATGGCCACAGGGAGGAGGGCTGAGTCAGCAGCCTTCGGACAGGGAGTCAGAAGCCCTGGGAGCTGTTAGCTGATCGAAGCACCCGAGGCCGTCGTCCCAGCCTGAGCATCATCATCAGCACGCCCCGATTCTTCATCGGAGCTGGGGCGGCGGGGGGGCGCTGACAGCCTGAGGACCCTCAGCCAGGCCTTTTCATGGCGGGGCTTGGGGGGTTGTCCTCCACCTTTTTGTGCTTTTTCCTGTCTGAAAAATGGAGACAATTAAGAGTTTTTTGCCAGAGCTGAGCAAGATCATGACGAAACCTGATATTTATTAAGGACCTGCTGTATGCACGTTTGTTACCGAATCCCGACAATACAAGGCAGGCAGCCCCTCCTGCTCTTTTTTTTTTTATTCTTCTGTTAATCCCCATACATTACATCATTAGTTTTAGATGAAGTGTTCCATGATTCATTGTTTGTGCATAACACCCAGTGCTCCATGCAGAATGTGCCCTCCTCAATACCCACCACCAGGCTACCCCATCCTCCCACCCTGCCCCTCCTGCTCTTATTCCTGTTCCACGGAGACCTCAGCTGAGGCTCAGCGCAGGTGAACTGTCGGCTCCTCGCAGGCACCTGAGAGTTGGACTCTGGCATCACCCACCCCGCCGAGCACCAGCGCGGCACGCAGCCCCATCAACCAGCCCCCGTTCCCCAGTGCTCACTGTTGCTGGGCACTGTGCTGAGCGCGGGGCCTACCAGCCTTGTTTCTAAATCCTCCCAGAAATACTGCAAAGTCAGTTCTACCGACATCCCGTTCTAGAAAAGAGGAAACAGGCTCAGCAGGGCAAGCCAATGTCGTGCTTGTAAAGGAACCGCTGTAGGACTTGAACCCAGAGCCGCACCAGCCATCGGGCAGCATGAACTGACCAGTCTTGGCTCCGGCCCAGCCAAGGAGGAGCCAGTGGCCTCGACATGGAGAAGCCACCCTCTCTGTCAGGATCTGAGACTTGGTCACTGTCCCTGCCCAGAAAGTAAACAGCAGCTGGGCTGGGTTTCTGCCACTCTGGAGGCTCAAGGCATTGTGTTCCCCTGACTCATAGCCTGCTTGGCTCAGCCGAGCGGCCACGGCCAAGGTCTGGGCTGAAGTACCAGCTAGGACAGCCACACAGGGGCAAAGCAGACTGTGGCCAAGGGCACCACCGCCCTGTGAAATCTGCCTCCTGCTATCGTGGGAAGGTGGCTGCACTGCTGAACCCTGGCTGAAGCCCTGGAGAAGGTTTATGGGTTTAAGCTACCACCTTCATGAAGCTCTACTGGATTGTCCCACTGGCTGAGCCCCTCCATTCTACTCCTACTAGTACTTAGAATACCCAGCTTGCATGGAAATCGTCCGTGACCATTACATGGATGTGTAAGTTAGTATGGTGTGTGACAGTTCTGTCCTCCTAGAATGACCTGGTACGCTTAGAAAGGCCTGGGGTCTTTTCACTGGGATTCCCCATGCCCGCCCCCCCATCCCCTGCACAGGGCTCATTCCACACACAGAAATGTTGACAGACCGATGCATTACCCCAGCAGGTGTTAAATATAGAAAATGATAATCCCATTGTTTCTCTTCACTCATGGAATGGGGGGCAGGGTATGCCGGTGGTTGACACCCAGGCTCTGGTATGAAATCGCCACTGGCCAAGTCTTGGCTCTGCCTCTCGCTGGCTGGGTGACCATGAGGAAGTTACTTGACTCTTGTGTGCCTCAGTCTCCCCACCTGTAAGATGGGAACCATAATATTATCTAGGTGGTAATTATCTAGGTGATAACTAGAGAGTGAATGTAAGGCCTGAAAAGAGCTCAGTGCTTGTGAGCTGTTTTCATCCTCAGTATTCAGATGCTCCTGACATGCTGTGTGTCATTGACTCCAAAATGTTTTAGATCATAAGAACACATCATTATGTCCTGTGCCGCTAAGACAAAAAAAAAACCTCTGCCAATTAAACTGACAGAAAGCAATTCTCACTTAGGATGTTTATCTTTTTCCTCATTGGAAAAGTTCCTTTATCTCATGACCTATCATCTCTGTGTACATAAAAAGAAAGGTGTAGTTGAAATAAATGGATCAAGATATTTTTCAGGCAATGACAATTTTATCACAACTGTCACCTTGCCGACAGCAATTGGGAGATTTATTGACCCAACTGCAGGTGCTAAAATGTGGAAAGTGTACTTCCTATGATGGGCAAAATACGAAATACGGTAATACAAGAGAAAAAAACCAGGGTGATGTTGAGAGAAAAGGCTATATATTTTCCTCCTTTCGTTCGCTCACTCACCCATTTGACAAATACTTGCTGAGCACATACTCTGCCAGGAACCGCCCCCGAGGAGACCTAGGAGCTGTAAAGCAGGAAACCCAGGGAGCGGGGTGGGGGTCCAGAGTGTGGACCCCTGTTTCCGGAGCCCTACACCAAGGTCTCTCCCAGTCATTGGTGCCTAAGGTGTTGGAGAGGAAAAAGTTGCTCTAGGTAGGTCCGCTGGTCCATTATGCACAGGGACAGGAAAGTCTAGTGCCTGCCTGGGTCTCCCCGACTCTTAAGCCCCGCCAGGGCCCAGCTCCCAGCCCCAGGGAGGCAACAGAGCCCGTGGGTGCGCAAGAACACAGGGCTCAGCCTAAGACACGTCAGGCCTCAAGTTCCAACTCTGCCCGTTTCCAGCCAGCGACACGGCCTCCCTGCGTGCCTCAGCTTTCCTATCTGTAAAATGAGGACAATAATAGTACGTCATTACTTTGGTTGATGTGAGGAGACAGTCGCATCCCATGTGAAGGACCTGGCACGTGGGAGATGCCCACGGCATGTTGGCTGCCATTCTGTTTCTGACTGAGCCGCCCCCGCCCCTGGGTTCCCCGCTGGGTCCGGCCGACTCCCCTGCTCCATCACGCCCCACCCCCCCAGCTCCAGACTCTTCTGCCTCCATCTCACCAGTGGGCATCCACTCTCCTCCGGTGGATTTAAGGTGACCTTCCCCGTATCATTCCCAGAGTGGGAGGGGGCTGCCGTCTGCCCTCTTCCATCAGGAGACAGCGCGTGGGGGTTTTCAGGCTCCCCCCGCCACCGAGGCCCTGGACACCTGCACATGCATGTGCTTCTTGTGTGAAACTGCCTTGTGCCATTCCGCAAGACGTGGCTCTCGTCACACCAGGCGCTGGGGCTCCTTGGGCTCCATCCGAGTGAGGCCCGGGCTGCCTTCGGGCGGAAGGAGGGGATGCAGCTGGGGGAGCCCGTGGGCAGTGGCAAGGGGAGAGGCCAGCTGGGCGTAGCCGGCCCTACAGGGAAGCGGGCGGCCCTGGGTCACACAGGCCTGGGGTCAAGGGCTGGCCCCTCCACCAATCGGTCCTGGGGCTTGGCCAGGTCTCCGTTCTCCACCTGTCAACACAGTTAAAATGATAGCTGTGTGGCCAGGACTCGAGGTCCCCACGACGTCCCTGGTCGCTCCTCGTGCACACCGGCCAGAAGGCCTTTCCCAGTCCCCTCGCAGTGCGTGACGTGTGACTCACACCGCCCCTGGAAAGTGAGCCCAAGTCCCAAGTGCCCCTTCCAGGCCTAGCCCCAGATACACCCACACACGAGCCACATCCTCTTCTGTCTCCTGCTGGCTCGCCGAGAGTGTCCGGGGGGCTGGGAGAGGTGCAGCCCCACAGTAGAAGGAGCCCTAGGCCTCTGGGCAGAGCCCTACCCTGGACCATGAAACCATGATGTGCGCCAGACAGAAACTTCTCTTCTGATGAGCCACGGGGACGGGGGGGGGGGGGGGGTCTATCATCCTTAATGAGACAAATAGTGACAATAATACGAAACGGAGCGCTTCGCCGGTGCCTGGCACCGTCCCCTGGGTATGTAGTAACTCAGGCGTCATAGCAAACCCTTCTCTGTGGTGGGGGAGACGACCAGAGAGAGGCAGACGCTGCCCAGGCTGGTAGAGCGGCTCCAAGGACGGCCAGAGCCACTGAAAGCACCCCACAAACGTTTGCTGCTGCTGGATGTGACCGCCACTGTTAATGTGGCCCCGATGAGACCAGACGCTCTAAGGTCAGCCACATTTGGGTTTGAGCTCTCCCTCTCCCTTGAGACATGGGACCTGGGAGAAGGGTCCTTACGTGTCTGTACCTTGTTCCCTCCCGTGTAAAATGGGGTCCGTAATAGTACCCATCTCACAGGGCTGTGGTGAGGGTTAAATGAGCACACACAAAAGCTCAGTACAATGGATCATTGCTCTATCATTATTGCTGTTATTACTGTACTATTATTACTATTTTTACTTTTATTAGTACTACCGTTGTTGGCTGCTATTTGAATCGAGGAGGTTCAGTTCACTTCCCTGACCTCGTGTTCCTTCTCTGTAGAACCAGGGTACCAGGGGAGTTGAGAAGTTAGCAGTAGCATCCACACGATGCTGGGCACGTGGTGACCACCTGGTAAGTCCTCCTAGTCCCATGGGGGCGAAGTCACCCTCCTGCCTGCCTTCCAGCCCAGTGCCCAACTGGTCAGGAAGGAGTTGATCAGAGTTTCGAAGAGGGTCTACTCGCCGGGGCATAAATCTCTTGGGTGGGTAAGAAACTAGAATGGCTTAAGGGAGGAAGGAGGGGGTTGTGCTGGTCTCTACCCATGTGCTAAGCTAATCATGCACCCCACATCTAGAAAAATCTGGAAAAGCAATGCCCCACACTTCCAGCGGCTGCCCAGCTCCATTTTTCTGGAACTCTCTTGATTTCAAATATTCTCTCTCACCATCTGCATAAATCTTCCCAATAGCCTAGAAATCCCAACCCTTTGGTATCCACACCTGTGTCCTCACTACCATTTTTTACCCATATGTAGCACCCACCACACACCTGAAATCGTACTGTTGATACCTAGATTGGAAAATGTGGTGGCCATCAGGAAGAGCTCTCCTTGGGTTTGGTTTTGGTTTTAACTGAGATACAATTGACATAACATTATATTAGTTTCAGGTATACAACATAATAATTTAATAGTTGTATATCTCCTTGGTTTTTATTTTTTTTAAAGATTTTATTTATTTATTTGACAGAGAGAGACACAGCAAGAGAGGGAACAC